>NC_090938.1:498045121-498361371 GCF_040938575.1 Ambystoma mexicanum | reverse complement strand
CCATTCCAATAACAGCGATCCGTTTCGTTGATACCTGCACAGCGTGCAAATCCAACGATACCACTGGTCCTGGTGCTGCATTTGGACACACTATGGGGCGGAAGAGGAATTCTGCTGGAATCCTCCAATCCATGCTTTTTAGCTCTGGAACTATAAGGGCCAAAGTCTTTAGCCCTTCAATAAACATCTCTTCATTTTGTGGCAGCCCTCGTATTTCCTGTGTGGTTGTGTAGGCTTGCACTACCAACATTGCACGCAAGGGGCATATCCCGGGTGTAGAACACACTATTCCTCCTTCGGTAAATGATATGGTCATGTTAAGTTTACTCATAAGGTCCCTCCCCAGCAAATTTATCGGGGACTGTTCATAATACAGTAAGGGTGCCTTTACAGTCTTGCCCCCTACGGTTACATCCAAAACTTCTGTGTAAGGAACTTCAATTACAGCCCCAGAGAACCCCTGCGTCTCTAACTTCCTGTTAGATAACGGGAACCGGCCCTCCCTGACACATGATTTCTCCGCTCCCGAATCAACCATGAATACAAATTGCCTGTCTCCTATCTGCGCCCCTACCAATGGTTCCTCTGCTGCACTGTGGGTGGTAGATAGAACTGGACACGCAAGTGTTCTCTGTGGGCTGTCCTATGCGGGGTGCCTCATCGCCCCCCCTTCATTGAATACGTTACCTGAGACCACTGACATGCCGTTGTAAGGTGCTGGTGCGGGGGCCCCGTTTGCTGCTGTCGCGAAAGGGTTGCCTGGTGTATATTGCATGCTGTCGTTGTTAGGCATGTTTTGTGGGTGTTTCTGTGCTCTATACTGGGGTCCCTGTTGCTGGCCGGCATTACCTTGGCTTGGGTTTCTTAATTGTTGTTGCCCCATTGGGAGGCCATATGGGCTTCCCGGGTGGGGATGGCCATATTGTTCTACCTCTTGGAACCCGTTATTGGGTCTGCTTCTGCACTCTCTAGAATAGTGCCCCCACCGCCCGCAGTTCCAGCAACTTCCTTGTGCACCTCTAGGGCCCTGCCATCCATTTCCTCCCATTCCCCCATACCCCGTTCCCCCTCCTCTTCGGCCCCTGTACCCACCTCTTCCCCCTCGAGGGGTCCACTCTTGCCACTGCGGACCTCCACCTTGCTCTTGCTCATTCCACTGCCGCTGTCCTGTTCTCGCCCAATTAGTTGCCATCCTTCCTTGTATTGCTATCAGCCCCTCCTCCTCGTCCTCTCCCTCCCTGCTGTGTGGGAGTGCAGCTACTGCTGCTGCGACCTTCACCAATTTTGTCTGTACTAACTTTGCTTCGTCTGCCAACCTTTTCTGTGCCACCTCCTTCTCCCTCTCCTTTATCCTTTTACAATGGTGTATTATTATGCTTTGGATTTCTGGCCATCCCTTCGCTTCAATGCCTGCAATCTTGTCGAGCGCTTTCTGCACTTCCTTGGGGAGCCCTCTTTTTATAATGAAGTAAAATAAAGATGTCGATTGATACCAGGGCGTGCCCGTCTCCGCTCTCCACATCTCTTGAACCCGAAAAATGTAATCCATAGCCTCCTCTCCCTCATTCATGGTACATTGCATCACCGACTGCAAGTCCGGCGTATCTGGGAATGTTTCGCGCAAGGCGTCCCACACCCTAGCCCGCACTGTGTTAAAGGAGGCCCCATCATGGCGGTCACAATCTAACGTAACTCCTGGGAAACCGGCTTTAACCCATACTCTTTCAGCCTGATCGCCCACCGCTGATACGAGCAGACTTTTCACATCTCCTACAGCTAGGGGTACCCCAGCAGTATGTTTTTCAAAGGCGTATATCCACTTACTTGCCCCTCCTGATAACGGGGGCAATAGCTTTAATAAGTTGGCTTTGTCCATTTGTGCCCATGGGATATAGTTAGGTCTCCCTCCTCCTCTGTGTATCAACGGAAGCTGTAGCTTTCCTTTCTGTATAGCACCCGGACCCGATTTGGATGCTGATGTTTCTAGTGATGCCATTTTTCCCACTCTGTTCCTTAGTCGTCCCGACCACTCGTCGTCCAGTGTTCTCACTGAACATGTGCCATCCCCTCCTTCGCTTCCCCCTCCCATAGCCATGCTCACCCTGTCACTTTCTTCTAACTCGTCCCTTATGTCGCATAGTAATTCCTCTCTATCCCTCATAGGCCTTTCATCATTGTCAGGATCTCCCTCATGTGCCTCTATTTCAATTATTCGGGTTGGTTCTTCCTCAATTCTGAACAGTATCTCGCCTTTCTTCCACCCCTCTTCGGGTCCTCTTGTCTCGCCTGGCGCTCTAGACGTGTGCCCTGACCTAGTTGCATTAAGTGCTGTTTGTCCGCACATATCTTTTATCCGTGAGAGCTCATCTTTTGCTATTGAGAGTCTTGACTGTAAATCATCTGTAAGTTTCTCTATGTCCACCCTTTGTGTACTCGCCTGGCCTCGCTCCCTTGTACTTTCATATGGTGGGGGTGCAGTGGGCCTGTGGGGTGTAGTAGTTGTCGGGGGGGGTACATACGTTGGATCACTGTATCCTTCTGCGGGTACAGGTTTTTTCAGTATCGGGTATAAACTTATTACCTCTATTGGTGGCGCTACACTTGGCAATTCTTTGATATCTTTCTGTATCATCAGTGGATTGTCTGTAGTGGATGGGAGGTCAGCATTTAATGCTGGTGCTTTAGGCGGTGGTACCTCTTAAAATAACCTCCAGAGATCTATTATTTCCCTCCTATTTTGCAACTGTTTTCCTTTATATTTCAAGAAAACGCATGTGACCACCATATCCAGAACGCTTTTATCAAATGACCCTCCCTCTGGCCATATCTGGGGTAGCCCCTCTCCCTTCAACTCAGTTACCCATTGGTCGTGATATTTCTTAATCCGCTCCGCGTACCCTGGAAGACTTTTACAAATATGTGATAAGGGTGTTTCAGCCCCCATTTCAGCGCTCTCCTCGTGCTTATTTGTCTCTGTGTGTCTGCAACTACAATATGAATGTAGTATCAATATTATTTTTCGTATCTTACTTCACATTCACTGTTATGCTCGGTTGGACTCTCCCTCCCTCGACTATTCAATACGAAACTGACTGTACACAGTTTCTACTTTGTTCTCTTTGGAGGACACATACAAGAGCAACCCATCATTTATTTTGACAATAGCAACCCGGAAATCAAAAGGCACCCACTCACGTCACTGTATCACCGTTGCCTTCAAAAAAGTTTCATCCGGTCACACTTACCATGACCATTTGACAATTATATATTTATAGCCGTTTTACACATTCGCAACCTCAAATTATCCCCTGACACATACGAGGTGCACACACCTCTTGGTAACACTCAGTACACCATTCACGCTGCCCTCCCTTTCCTCCCTAGCCGGCTGTCCCTGTCTATCTTACTTAGATAGATGAATGCGCATATGCATATATTTATATGTTTTAACCTGCTCTCCCCCTCCTAGTAGGCCCCCTTTTCTCTTACTTTCTTCCCAAGTTCGTGCTAATCTTGGTTTTTATTCTCCCCCTACCCTTAAAGGAAAAGAAAAGAAAAAAGTAATAGTGATCACTAATATATTCTCAGTGCCCCCTTTGGCTGAACACTTTTATCTTATATTTCACTTCGTCATATATTCCCAGCACTAGTCAATATAGCACTATGCGGCGCCGCCTTCCACCCCCTTTCGGAGCTAGGTTCCCGTCACTTCTATCTCTTATTCACCTCGTAATCCTAATGGCCATATGCAAAGAAAAAGAAAGGAAATTTTAGAATAATCTTTAGTATCTCTTCGTACCCCCTTTTCGTTCCCTGTCCTACACTTCTCTCCCCGCTCCCTTTACAATCGCTCACACTCAGTACTCACGTGCCCGTCTTGAACCGATAGTCTCCGAAACTGGGTCCGTCCAGGCAGTGTCGCCGTCAGCTCAACAGTCAGCCCCGACTCCGGCGAGCGGTACTCAAAGGGGATTTTTCAACCGGGATCCCATACCCTTTCTCTATTGAGTGCGCACTTCTTAGTGTACCGGTCGCCGTTGGCGGGCAGCCTCCCGGAGCCGGCTCACCGTGCGTATCCCTTTTCGACCGGAGATTCTCGTGCCAAAAGGGGACGGTTATAACGAGTTTAGGAAGAAATAATATCACGTCGGGGTCACCACTGAAGGCAAGCGTCCCCACACAGCACGATCCTCCCCGCAATGAGAGACAATGAAGGACTCTCCCAATAAGGGAATAAGGCCAAGACAGAGTGCGGGTGAGTGTAAATGGGAGTTTATCAATCAGAATAGGGCATGCAAAGAACTCTGCAAACTCCGAGAGCGCTCTGCCTGCCAATAGCAAAGACAGGCGTATATATTTACAAAAAACGTCATAAGAACCTACACACTATAGGGGGCACAAATTCATGGGGATTGGGTGGCGATGACTAACTATAGGTGCTGCTGTGATGTGGTTGGCTTTGGCTGGAAGACGTCACTGGGCAGCCTCGTGGGTTGGGCTGGGCCTGGCAGGGTGGCAGAGTTCATCCAGGCGGTGTTGTGGGGCCATCGCGGCCAGTGGCAGAGATGAATGTCTTTTCCTGACTTGTTAGCCCTAAGCCGTGCACACCGCAGTCATTCAAACATTCTGGTATTATCTTCTTTAGTAAATCTTTCAATAGGTTATACAACAGGTTAATGCAACACAGGGGGAATGTACCTTGTGAGGGGTCTGGAGGTAATACGTCAGGACATGGTTACCAGTGTCCTGTTGACCGGGGCCATAGGTCGAGGGGCTAAGCTTCGGGGCCTGGGACGGGCGGTACATGTCTTACTGCCTTGTTAGAAGTTGTTATGGATGTTCCGCTGTGTGTTGTCAAAGTGTTGGGTGTCCTGATTGCACAGGGCCATAAGTCTGAGATGGTCCGGTGGGTTGTGAGGTTTACGAGGGGGCGCGTGTGTTCAGGCAGAGGTTTACTGCTGTGCTGTAAATAATGCAGGTGGCGGGTGGTGGCCTTGGGTGCTACAGAGGGGGTTACAAGTCTTTCAAGCGGCTCCAGTCTAGTTGGGGGAGGTAACGCAGCGCGGCGCGGTCTCTGCTCTCATGCCTTGGCAGCCCTCGCAGGGTGGGAGGGGGAATGGCCTTGCACGTATTTCACAAAGGTATCTCCCTCGTGTGTTGCCGATTTAGGTAAAGACATCACAAACATTTGAACACTCTATAATACTTATTTAAAACATTACAAAACATGCATTTAAACTTTGCTGGATGTGTCTTGATTATACCCAGTCTGAGTACCTTATTCATACATTATGTTTTAACACGTGCAGTATTTCGTTGGCTCCTTTGGGCGTCCCCTCATGCCACCCGGGCCCAGGAGGTAGAGGGTTCACCCACTGGAGACATTGCCCGCACGTATTAATTGCCCACACGTATTAAAATTTAGCTAGGCCTAGAAACCATTTTGTCTGGTAAAGATGGTGTGAGCTCAGCGCACTGTAGCGCGGCCCCCACCCTTGGAGGGTTTCAGTCATCCTTTTTGCCGCAGCACCCTGGCAGATCCGCTGCGAGCACGTTCCCACAAACAAGACGGACATGAGCTAGTGTAAAGTGTAACTATTGCTACAGCAGTAGGGTTTTGTAGGGCCTCTATTAATTCTTTTAACAATTCTGTATGCTGCACTGGTGTTCCATCTGCCTTTCTGAATCCCCTACGGCCCCATCTTGCTAGACCTCCATGTACTGTTGTCGTCATGTAAGCTGAGTCTGTGTATATTGTTACTGCACAGCCTTTCGCTGCATGTAGTGCTTCTATGAGCGCAATCAGTTTGAATGGTATGAGGAAGTTTGGGTAGATTTGGAAGGAGATGGTGGGTGCATATATCTAATGTGTACCCCAGATGAATATGCCCGGAGAGGTGAGAGCTTAAGGGGGGTGTGCAGAGCATGGATGCCCATCAAAGGAACTCCTGCATGGGATGAGGCGGTGATGGACGAGGCAGAATGTAGGAGGACAGAAGATTTAAACTCCCCTACAATATACAAGCAACTGGTCAAAGAGACAGTCAAATTGTCTAAGCTTTTTTTCATCAGAGGAATGAGGTCAGAAGAAAGGATTTGGTAACTCCTGTGAAACTAACAATGCCACTGGGAGCTGCAATGTTTTTACACACAGTGTGGGAGACCGCACATTTTTCAGTTTTCACCCGCTATTTGTGGTGATTTTTGTATCACTGCAGGATGGTGAACTGTCCTTTTATGTGTCCTGCGTTGCCTGCTGACACCCCAGAAAAGTAATTCTCTAGGATTGCACTAAAGAGGACATGAGGATCAATGTTCAGTCTCTAAAAGAAGATGGATGATTAGAGGATGTCATGGAGCAGGCAGAGGAAATATGAGATATGAACAAGCTAGTCATCCAGATAGTTGATGTATATCTCTCTTGCAGAAATGGCTTTACAGAGTGGGCATGATCTTTTAAATTCACATTTAGGAGAACTAAATCCAAAGGGGTCTTGTTATATTTATGTAGAAAGCTCCTGTATACAAATTAATTTACAGCAGGGTTGCTGGGTGGCTATGTAAAAATAGGCATTGTGGAGTTTAACTATGCAGAGTCCGCTAGCAACTGTACCCCGGTCCTCTCCTTAAACCTCTGTTTGGGCAAATGTTTGAAGAGATGATGGTGCTGCACATAACTATTGTGTTTTAATGTCCAATGAGAAGAATATGCAATAGTACTCCCGACTCATTTGTTGCTAGTGTGCCAAATCAATACCCCAAGTGTCACAAGGTTTTCAATGTCCTTTGACGAAGTGCCCTACCTTGCTGTGAGGGTTTGTGCTGAGGTTGCCATGGGGGCCGGATTCAACCACGCACTACCTGGTGCACCCTACTGCCTCTCCCAGGAGACCAGGTTCAGTCTGCCGCAGCTGAAAGACGTGCAAGCTAGGCCTATGGGGATCCTGGCCTTGCAGGAACGAGAGGTTGAAGAGTTTGCATACTCCACCAATTTCAGATGTAACAACCCTGTATGGTCGCTTCTTATCCAACATCGTTGAGGGAAATGAAGGAGTGGGGTGGCCAGGCCCCTATAAAAAAGGCCAGGTTGGGCAGTGTGGTATGGTAGTGTGCGGAGAGTGGGGCTAAAGAGGAGGACCGTGGTGGTTCAAGGATACTGTTATGGAAGCGATGGGAAGGAAGGGGAGGAGGTGACTTGGAGGCGAAAGTAGAGGTTGGTTTGGGAGTTGTGAAAAGTAGGATTGTAAATAGAAGGTTCCGGGAGGCTGGGGAGAGAGCAAGAGGGTGGGGGAATAGGAAATGGAGAAGGTGGGAGACTTAGTGATGAGGGTCAAGAGGAGTATTTAAAGGATAGTAGAAGGTGGTGAAAGCAAGGGGCAATCGTCCATGGTGAGAGTACTCCGACAAAGATGGGTAAAAAAAAAAAGAGAAAAGAGGGTATCAAGTTCTGCAAGCAAGAGGGGAAAAGGAGATGCAACAGAAGGCCTGGGCAAGCGGAGAAAGAGGGCTGGTGCCGCAGATACACCCAACATCTGGAAGGACCAGTATGGTAGCAGGTGGCACGAGCATGTGGGAGGGGCGCATCAAGTGCTGATGTGAGCGGCTCCTCTGCACAAATGTGCTTGGTCCTGGAGGGCCTTTTGTCTCAATTACTCATGGTCGTTAGAACATTTGAAACACAGGAGTCCTCTCTAAAGGCCATTCAAGGCTCCATGCTTGCTCTCACAGAAACTGCAGCTAACCATTCCGCTTTGCTAGAGAGGATTAATCCGAAGGTATACTATCTGACCTCCGATATCATTGGTCCAGAATTGGCAACATCAACTAATATGCTTAATAATGTGACAGATTGTACTATGGACACTTGCTCTAACTCGTGGTATAAACGCAGGAAAAAAAGGTCTGCAAACAAGCAGCGATGTATGTTGATCTGGCTACCAACAGAAAAAAAGGGTGACATTTGTTGATAAAACATCATGCCTAAATAGGGAGGAGGTAAGCCGTTTGGGTAGTTCTGACCCAGACTTGATCGTCATGGCTACACTGGTGGTAGGTTTAAATACTTATCAACCACCTCCTTATTGTTCACGGGACTCCAGCTAACTTGGTGCCGCCCTGGGAGGTTGTTCTGGAACAACTTCCTGGCTCAACGTCTACAATCAAATCCCTTTTTCATCAAATTGCCATAAAAGAATAAAACACGTATGGCTATATCATAAAAGAATAAAACACATGTAGATATGCATGTAAACATTATAAATAAATAACACAGATCTCAGGAGCAGTACAGAGTTCTGGCAGATGCAAATGCTGGAGTACAAGATGGAAACTCTGTGCGTTCCAGATATCACAAGGTTAAAAATTCACCTGTTATGATTAGAAGTAATGAGTGATGAAAAGCAAGGTGCCTCCCCCATCTTTTATTATTCTGGGCTGTGCCACTTTGGTGAGCCCATCAACTAATACAGATGGAGGATAGCACAAATGCCCTGCTGTCCATAGCTTGTCTCAAGAAGTATACGAATTACCAGCTCACAAACTGATTTTCTGCCCAGAGGAAATATAACCAGGTTAGTCAGCATTGTATGAATTGTCTGTCTGCAAACACTTGGGCCAATGTTCTTACTACTACTAATGTCCTTATAGACTCTACAGAACAACACAAAGTGAAAGGTAAGGTATCATCCACAGCATCACAACCAAAAGGGCACACATTGCTCTCTTCTCTGCCCCCTGACCATCGGGATAATGTGAATGTTATTGAGAGGGAATTGAATCTTGCTAAAGTTATGAGGTTTCTTTCACCAGGATTGTTTGCCCATAGTAAGTAGTTTTGTGCTGCGTCTGATGAAATCATTGCCATGTTTCTATTGGTGCCTTTTTCCAATTCCAAACATCCTCTCTCGGCTCTAGATATGGAGAATGCCTGGATCTTAAGCTTTGGTGCAGTAGCGATTAATGTGGGATTCGTCAGATGGTGTTCAGCATTAAGTTTTACCAACCACTTCCTCACCTCTGAGAGCCATGGGACTTTCTTGGAGCCATCTCTGCCTATCTATCAGATTTTTAATCGGGGGAGTGTATTGCCCCCGCTTTCTGGTTTGCCCATAGCCTAAGCCAGTACAGGATTGGTTCCAACTCTCTTTCATCCTCCACAAACGAGATCCATAGCTCAGTCTGAAAACCATAGTTCGAGGGGATTGGGTCCTCCGACGTATTCCATATCTATGACATGTAATCACCACAGCTGTGCTGCTTCGGAAACTTTTTCGGCGTCTGCGTCCTGCGTCGATGACGTCGATGCGCCGCCGTCGAGGACCTCCTCCGACGTCCGACGTCATCCGATGTGATAAGTAGGACGCACGACGCCAGTAGCCTCAGTTCCGTTTTTTCCGCGAACGTGTTGCTTCGTGTTTCTCGGTTCTAGCCTCGACTCATTGGAGTTCTGTTCTTTCTGGTTCTTCGAACCTGTTCGTTTGTGAATATTCCTTCGACGATGTCTTCCGCTTCGTCTTCTACCCCGCGTCCGGGCTTCAAGAAGTGCGGGGAGTGTGGGTCCAAGATGTCGGTGACTGACTCGCACGATGCCTGCCTCTGGTGCCTCGGGGAGGCCCACGACACGGATGACTGTGTCGACTGCCTGTCGCTCACGTCCAAGGCCTTACGCGAACGTAAGAAGAAATTGTCGGTAGGTCGGGTGTCCAAGCCCCGGAAGTCGAAGTCGGCGGGGCTTTCGACGGATGATTCGAGGGGTGACTCTCCGCGTCATCGTCGGAAGTCTCGTCGGTCTTCTTCTAGGAGTCGGTCTCGCCACTCCTCAGCCTCTTCGAGGCATTCTCGGAAGCGCCGACACCGGTCGCCTTCCAGGTCCTCCTCAGAGGACTCTGCCCGGCACGTCGGTTACCCCACCAGCCGTGCGATGCCGGAGGAATGGGCTTCCTTCGGGAAGAAGATGTTGGCGATTCTTGAGTCGCAGGGTACTCTACCGTCCGCGCCCCCGAGTGGGGTCGGCCGTGTGAGGTCGAGAGCCGCCGCTCGCAAGAGTGGTCGGCGCGAGTCACGGGAGAGGTCCCGTTCGGACAAGGAGGCTCGTTCTCGCCGTACCCGTTCCAGGTCCCGGTCCTCGACGCGATCGAGACCGTGTGCACCTGTGATGTCTTCGAGGAAGACATCGACGTCTGAGGCGTCGAGGGCGTCGACAGGCTTTCTCGAGGCTCCGGCTCCGAGGAAGTCGTCGAAGCCGTCGACGGTCAGGTCGTCGAGGGACACGCTCGGGGCTCCGGCTTCGAGGGCTGTGTCGACGCCGCCGATACTGGAGGCGCTGCATCTGACGTCGACGCCGATTTCCTCGACGTCAACGCCGATCCTCTCGGCGCCGTTGCCGGTTTTCTCGGCGTCAGCGCCGATTCGCTCGACGCCATCGACGCCTTTCGTGTCGGAGGTGCCCCGTGTCTCGGGTGTTCCCCCTAGGAAGGCGCTGGCTAAGAGCGGGCACTCTCGGGTGCCTTTCCACCACTTGGATTATATTTCAGAGGCGGATGAGGATTCGGATGGCCTGGTTCCTAGTCAGGTGCCAGATGACATTGTCTCGGGCCATAGTCAATTTGACGATTTGAGGCAGTCGCTGCATGATGCCAGTGGACTGGACACCTCTCCGGAGGTGGAATTTGGTCGGCCTGAGCCTGGCTCCCATGCCGATTCCTCATACCGGCGCCTTATGGCTAGGGTGTCTGAGTATTTGGGATGGTCTGCTCCCCCAGGGGAGTTTGTGCAGGATGATCTGACGGACATCCTTGATGTTGGTCCCCCATCTGACCCGGTACTGCCGTTCCATGTGGCTTTGCAGCGTAGGGTGGCGGCGGCTTGGACTGCTCCGGAGAGTCTCCCGGCTGTGGGCAGATCCTTGTCGCGTAAATACCGTCCAGCCAGTGGCGACCCCTGCTACTTGACCAGGCACCCCACTCCGGAAAGTTTGGTGGTGCAGGCGGCCACGGCCCCGGCGAAGCGGGCGTCGTACCCTACCATCCCTCCTGATAGGGACGACAAACGTTTTGATGGCTGGGCGAAGAAGGTGTTTTCTTCTGGTGGTATGGCGCTTCAGGCGGCCAACTCCGTTTGTGCCTTGTCGCGTTTCACGCACACTCTGTGGAACTGTGTTGCGTTAGCGGCTGAACATATTCCCGAAGGGGTCGAACGGGATGGTTTCCTTGCTATGGTCCAGGATGGTAAGGATGCCATGTGTGAGTCCGTTCAGTCGGGTTTGGACTTGGCTGAATGCGTCAGTAGGTCCATGGCGGCGAGCACCGTGATACGCAGGTTTGCGTGGTTGCGGAAGTCGGGGTTTGCTCCTGATGTGCAGTCCCGGCTCCTCAACATGCCCTTTGATGGTGAACATCTTTTTGGCAGCAAGGCTGACGAGAGCCTTGAGAGGTTGCAGACCTCAAAAGCTGCAGCGAAGTCATTGGGCGCTGCAGTTCGCCAACCTCCGCCTTTTCGTCCTAGGGGACAGCAGTGGAGGGGTGGCTCCTTTCGCTATTACTCGTCCTTTGGTAAAGCAAGAGGAGCTGGCAGTCAAAGGGGCCAACGCAGGGGTACCAGAGGTGGACGACAGGGTACCCGTGGTGCCAAGGCCGCTCGGGCAGTTGCCTCTTTGCCCTCAGGTAACGCCGCAGCCGCTCCTACTCAGTCATGAGGCCATGTCCCATGGTTCGCCGGTTGGGGGAAGGCTGGCGCAGCATCTTGTAGAGTGGCGTGCCATTACTTCGGATGTGTGGGTTCTGGAGATCATAACCCACGGCTACTGTCTTCCCTTTCGGCACAGGCCTCGCGACAATCCACCGGGGAACCTCTCTTTGAAGTGTCCGGATCCGCTCCTTGCGCAGGAAATTCAAGCCCTGCTGGAGAAAGGCGCCATAGAACTGGTGCCTGTAGCGGAGAGGAACAAGGGATGGTATTCCCCTTATTTTTTGATTTCGAAGAAAGACGGGGGATTGAGACCCATCATGGACTTGCGCGGTTTGAACAAACTCCTCAGGAAGGACAAGTTCAAGATGGTTACTCTCTCTCAAGTCCTCCAGGCCCTTCAGCTTCAGGACTGGTTGGTGTCACTCGACCTCAAGGATGCTTACTTCCATGTGCCGATCCATCCCAAGCACAAGAAGTACCTGAGGTTCGCGGTTGGCGACTCGCACTTTCAGTTTCGGGTCCTGCCGTTCGGTTTGACCTCCGCCCCGAGGGTTTTCACCAAGCTCATGGTGGTGGTGGCAGCGCATCTCAGGCAAGGGGGGGATTCACGTCTACCCCTACCTGGACGATTGGTTGATCAGGGGGAGCTCTCCCGAGCAAGTCCTGGATCATCTGTCCGTCACCTGCCACTCCCTTCACAGGCTGGGCTTCTCCCTCAATTTAAAGAAGTCCCATTTGACGCCAACACAGAGGCTCCAGTACATTGGAGCGGTGCTCGACACTTCCCTGGGGCTGTGTTTTCCTCCCCAGGTGAGGGCTCTTCACATTCAGCAGATGGTGCACAAGTTTCAGCATGCCCAGACGCTCCCGGCGTTCGAGTTCTTGAGGTTGCTCGGCCTCATGGCATCCTGCATTCTTCTGGTGCCAGTGGCTCACCTGCGGATGAGATCTTTGCAGTGGGCACTCAAGACGCAATGGTCGCAGTCCTCCGGCTGGATGTCGGACCCGGTTCAGGTGCCGCCCTCGGTCGCCCGGGACCTTCTGTGGTGGGCCGTCGAAGGCAACTTGATGAAGGGGGCTCCTTTTTGGCTACCCTGGCCGGAGGTGACGATCGTGTCGGATGCATCCCTCACGGGATGGGGAGCTCATGCCAACGGGCTGACTGTCAGCGGTCGTTGGTCTCGGTCGGAGTCCAGACTCCATATCAATCTGTTGGAGCTGAGGGCCGTCAGGCTAGCCCTGAAGGCTTTTCTGCCGACTGTGCGAGGAAAGACTGTCCTGATCATGACGGACAACACTGTGGCCATGCACTACCTCAACAAAAAGGGGGGGGCAGGGTCACTTCCTCTGTGCAGGGAGGCGATGCAGCTCGAGTTCTGGGCCATCCGGCAGGAAGTTTCGATCTCGGCAGTTCATCTGGCCGGAGACGAAAACGTGACGGCGGACGCTCTGAGCAGGCAGAGCGCGATCTCTCACGAGTGGGAGTTGGCTCAGGAGATTCTCCTGGAGATCTTCGCCCTTTGGGGGACCCCTCAAGTGGATCTCTTCGCCTCCAGTGTCAACCGGAAGTGCGAGAGGTTTTGCTCGCGGGAATTTCCTCCGAAAGGAGCCTTAGGAGACGCGTTTGTGGTGGAGTGGTCATTCCCGCTGCTGTACGCGTTTCCTCCAGTCCCCGTCATCCCGCAAGTGCTGCGGAGGTTACGGAAGTTCGGTTCCCGGATGATCCTCATTGCTCCGGCGTGGGCTCGGAGGACGTGGTACCCGGACCTTCTCGACTTGTCCATCTGCCCTCCACGTCGTCTTCCCTACCGAGACGATCTGCTCTCACGGGAGGGGGGTCAGGTTCTCCTTCCAGAGGTCGGATCCCTCAACCTTCACGCTTGGCTTCTGAAAGGTTGAGGTATAAGGATTGGGACCTCCCTGAAGACGTGATGGAGGTGTTGCTTTCGGCCCGAAGGCCCGCAACTAAGTCTCTGTACCGTTGCCGTTGGCGTAAGTTCTGCGACTGGTGCAGAGTTCAGAATGTGGATCCTTTTGCATGTGACATCCCCATGGTTCTGTCCTTTTTGCTTTCTTTGGCCCACAGGGGCTTGCAAGTGGGTACCATTAAAGGTTACCTGGCGGCGCTGTCCATCTTTAAGCGCTCATCTGAAGAATGTTCTTACTTTAAAATCCCTTTGATTTCACAGTTTCTAAAAGGGCTCACTAATGTGTTCCCTCCGTCGCCTTTCCTGGTGCCCGGTTGGGATTTGAACCTTGTTCTTAGGTTTCTTATGGGTGCTCCGTTTGAGCCTTTGCATTCTTGCCCTTTGAGGCTGTTGACTTTGAAAACTGTGTTTTTAGTTGCGGTTACTTCCGCTCGCAGAGTGAGTGAGTTGCAGGCACTTTCTGTTAAGCCACCCTTCACTGTTTTTCACAAGGACAGGGTTGTCCTTCGAGTTCGTCCTTCTTTTCTTCCAAAGGTAGTGACGGAATTTCATTTGGCCCAGATGATTGTTCTTCCGGCATTCTATCCTCCTCCGCATCCTGGTAAGGAAGAGGAGAGGCTCCATAGGCTTGATCCTAGGAGAGCTTTGAGCTTTTATGTTTCTCGCATGTCCCGGGTCAGAGTGGACGATCAACTCTTTATTGGTTACGCTGGTAAGCGCTTGGGGCAAGCTGTGACGAAACAGACTTTGTCACGCTGGATTATTTTGGCCATCTCGGAGTGTTACCGCTTGGCGGGTAAGGACCCACCGGCTGGCTTGCGGGCCCATTCTACCAGGGGCGTGGCTGCATCTACTGCCCTGCAGAGGGGTGTTCCTATTCGCAACATCTGTGATGCAGCCACCTGGGCTTCAGTACATACATTTGTACGGCATTATTCCCTCGATTCCATCAGAGGGCAGGATCTGGCCTTTGGCAAGGCGGTCCTTTGCTCTGCTATTTGATTGGCTATTCTAAATTTTGATTCTAAATTCTTTCCCTCCTCCTTGTTTTGGTACTGCTTTGGGAGTCTGTCATAGATATGGAATACGTCGGAGGACCCAATCCCCTCGAAGAACAAGTTACTTTCTTACCTGGTAACGTTCTTTCGATGGGATGGTCCGACGACGTATTCCATATCGCTCCCGCCCTGCCTTCCCCGCTGCAGAATTTCTTTTGCGATTGCAGCTTACGTTCCGCAAGGCTTTGTGTCTGACTGGCAGTTGACTTATGTCACACGTTCTGGGGGAAAAAACTACAACTGAGGCTACTGGCGTCGTGCGTCCTACTTATCACATCGGATGACGTCGGACGTCGGAGGAGGTCCTCGACGGCGGCGCATCGACGTCATCGACGCAGGACGCAGACGCCGAAAAAGTTTCCGAAGCAGCACAGCTGTGGTGATTACATGTCATAGATATGGAATACGTCGTCGGACCATCCCATCGAAAGAACGTTACCAGGTAAGAAAGTAACTTGTTCTTTGGAGCCGATTGTGAGAGATCGAGGATACGTTTCAGGAAATGATTCTCTGAGGCTTGAATCTTGCTTGTGTTCCCATGTCCCCAAAGCGATGCTCCATATTTCGCAACTGCTTTAGCTTTGCTTATGTATGCCGTCTTTATCAGATCTAATGGCTTGGCGCTCAACATTAACATGAATCTCCTGATCCCCCTCCTCCCCCCCGCCCGCCCCAAGGGATTGAATAAACCTAGCCCCTTGCTTCTTGATATGGGCCGCAGGTTTCAGGTTTGGATTTAACCGAATCCCTAGGTAGTCAAAGTACATGACTCTCAGGATTATTACACCATTTGTGCGGATCAGTGCCATGTTTGGGCTGTTCCTAGTTAGATGGCACGACATAACTGCTGAATTGGCGGCGTTGACCTTCAGGTCCAATGACGTCAAAGTCTGTATACACCGTGACACGATGTTGCAAGGCTCTGCGTGTGCGTGCCATCAGAACTGTGTCATCAGTGTATGCCAGGACTGGATATGACTTCCCATTAATTTTTGGCATGTCAGTTGTAACTTGCATCAAAGCCTTCCGCAGTCCATTGATGTACAAAGAGAACAAGACAGGAGCTTTCACGCATCCCTGTCCCACTCTCACCTGGACTTGACAATAAGCAGTGCAATGGCCAGAGTAGCCACTTCTTACGCAGGCCTGTATGTTTTTATGCAAACTAATCAATAAGTCGGTTATCCCTGTCGGTCAACCCTGCGATGTAATCACAACCCACAACTTTTTCCTATTCTCTTTTTCAAAGGCTGTGCTTAGGTCGACGAAGGCAAGATATATGGGATCGCCCCTCACGTAGAGTGAATTTGCCAGGCTCAGGTAAAGATTGAGAATCTGCTCACTCGTCCCCAGTCCTGGGTGAAATCCCAATTGTATCTTATCGAGAGCGCTGCTGGTATCAATCCAAGATTCGTTTTTCCCCAGCAGCGCTCTTCCAAAGATTTTCGACAGAGAGTTAAGCGAGATTGTCTACATGATGAGGGCTAAATTCTTGGGCCCTTTTTGTAGATTGGTTGGATTATTGCCATCGCCCAAGATCCTGGAAATTGTGCCTAAGCACACCATTAATACTGGGCCCCACGGATCAACCTCTTCTCTAAACAAGTCAGCCGGGATACTATCTGATCCTGGTGATCAGCTGAGTTTTTGATGAAAAATTGCATCTCATATTTCCTAGGTTGAGAATGACACCAAATGCCCTTTCTATGTGGTCTATCTTCTAAGAGGTCATTAGGAGCAGTGTTTATCTCACCCGCTGCTACTTCGGGTGGGTTGTAAAGAGTGGATAAATGCTCAATCCAGTCTGGACGCCGCATTAGTTTCCAGCCCGTTGCCCAATCTTTTGTATTTGGGCCCGGAATAGACTAGATCCCAGAACATTTCTTGACCCATGCCTCCCTATCCTGCTCTCCCTTGTGGTTCACTGCCACCTGTTTATAATTTGCTCTGGCTTGTCTGATCAGGTTTCTATCTGTTTCTTTCCCTTTTTAGTTCAGATAGCAGTAATGATTTTGCTTGCTTACAATTCTTGTCAAACCAGGAGGCTTGTTTTTTGCGAGCATTTTTAGTCACCTCTCTGGCACCCTGCCGTCAGCTTCCTACATAGCTGGTCAAAATCTGCCAGCCTGCTGTATCCCGCCCTGAGTTTGACCATCTCCTCTATCATGTGAGTAAGGAAGCATGCAGCATTACTGTAGATATTCTGCAGCAATTTGTCTTTATCAGGGCGCCACCTTATCGTACGCTTCTTGCCCTCCCGTGCATTTACTCCAAGGTGCCGGATAATGTTATTTTCCTGCAACTTATCAATCACGAGTTCCAGCACCAGAGGATGATGATCACTCAACTCATCCTCCATTACTTGGTACTCCTTGATCATATTCCAAAAACGTATTGGGAGGCAGAGGTAGTCAATGGTGATGCTTCCATTGGTGCCTTTGAAGGTTGCTTTTACCGGTCTGTCACCCTTGACTGGACCATTGATTGTTCTCAACCTCCATTCATACAGCCATGATGTTAGCCTGAGCCCATCCTCACACATTCTGTGATCCATCATTTCTGGATCTTGGACTCCTCAGAGGCGGTCCTATGTGTCATCTAATAAATGTGATGGGGGCCACTAACACATTTTACAGCGTCTACATTTCGATGTCAAAAAACACCCTTCGCTATGGCTAAAGCACTCAATGGCGGAAAGTGTATACCAAAATTGAGACCTACTAAACAAAAACTGAAGCATCCAGTGCCTGGCAACCTAGTCTGTAGCTTAGAAAAGCTGTTTGTAAGTACTGGAGCTGTAGTCCCTGATGATGATCAGGTTCGTACATCAACTAATGTCTCAGTACAAACCGACCTGTGTAGTGTTGGTACAATTGCAGCAGACACAACACAAAACCAACCCAATATTGACAAAATAAGGGTCATTCAAATTCAAAGTGTATATTGTGACGGCAAGCTTCTTTTCTTGAATCACACGTGTTGGAATTATTTCACCTAATCTTGCCACTGCGATTCATTAATAGTGACAACCTCAGAATTGTTTACATTTGTGAAAATGTTTCTCGGCCACTTCATTAGTCTGTTTTTAAAAGGACCATATTATTGATTATGTGATGGACTTTTTCACAGCATGTCATAGATTGGGTTATGAATGCATGCAGTATTGTTGAGGTGGACTATCGATCTGACCTAGCTACAAGGAGTAAAAACCATGAGGAAAAAAGCAAGGTAGGGGGCATGGATAAAATGGCTGTTGAATCCCCTGCCTCTGGTAAACATTCCCTACTCACATTTCCGAATTCAAAGGGCCCTCGTAGAGACATGTGGGCTAAGGTTGTGACTGCCACACAACCTGGCCCTAAAGCTCTAAATCACATTCACAGGGATCAGCTCTATTTGGGCAGGATGGACCCAGAGAAAGGGGAAGGGGGTAACGAGGGAGACTGGGAATGGTTGGCAAATCTGGTGAAGCATCGAATGTCATTGCATTCCTAGCCAATATTTTCTCCTGTTGTGTTGGAACACCCGAGGTAGTTCACACCTCTTTGGACATGTCTTGCTTGAACATATAGACAACTTTGATGCAGTTGTGTTACAGGAGACTTGGCTGACTGACCCTTTAGTAATTGATGGGTGGAACACATGGTCTACCCTAGCTACTCAGGGTGCCAGGGGCCGCCCTGAGGGGGGCCTGGCCACAGGTATCAGGAAACCAGTGACCCTGGCCCTTATTCCAAGTGAATCTGAAAACATTTAAATTGGCAGTTTTACTCCTAAGGGGATCTTCTACATCTAGTGTCTGCACTATTATTAACATCTATGATCCTCACTATGCATTGAGTCAAGAGGCTATCAAGAAGGAGTTTCAAGCCGCTGTCGCTGCATGGCTAGGATTGTTGCCCTTGAATGTATGTGGAGACTTCAACGCTAGGATCCCTCGGGATGTCTGCTGGAGAGAATTGGCTATTAATCGCTCCTCTTCTGGAGACAGACTGAACAAGTCTTGCCAGCGTGGGAAATCCTGAGCAAGCTTGTTTTACTCAGTGGGGTTTAAGATGGCCCACGGGGCCTACCCAGCAGATTCACCCCCTCAATTCACCAGAATGGGGCCTAGGAGTGGGAGTATTATCAATTTATATTTTCTTTGTTAATAATCCCAATCTGCTCATTGATGTGTATTTTTCACAGGCAGGAGAGTGACCACTTTCCCCTCATTGCAAGTCTAAATCTGCAGAGTTGTCCCTTGGGCCCTGATGTGATAGGAACTCTGCAGGTCAATCCTCAACTTAATCGAATCGCTTGGAGTGACATTAACCTGGAGCAGGCTTCCTCAGTTGCAAGCACTGTACTTGGAGATTTCATCTCACTGTGTGCTCGCACTAACACTCAGTGTCCCCTGAGGAAACACTATCAATTGTTAATAAATATAAAATCTGCGTGGAAGACATCATAATATGTACTACTCATAAAATTGGAGCACGCTCTTGTTTAGGACTTGGCCCTCAAGGTACATCTGCACCACTACGATAAGGCTAATAAGAAAAAAAAGAAGGCTGCGGCTGGGCAAGCAGAGACCGAGTATTGGTGCCGCAAATCCACCCAACATCTGGAAGGACCAGTATGGCAGAAGGGAGTATGAGGATGTGGGAGGGGACCATCAAGAAAGGGATAAGAGTTCATGGTAAGAAGTAGTGAAGACAAGGAGAGAGTAAAGAGAGAACCCCAAGCAACAAGACAATTGTGGGTCTTCAAGGTGGACAGCCAGAGGGTCGATTGGGGAATAGTCTGTAACTACCTGAGCTAGAGTAAGAATTCTCTCTCTCTCTCTCTCTCTCTCTCTCTCTCTCTCTCTCTCTCTCTCTCTCTCTCTCTCTCTCTCTCTCTCCTCTCCCCAGCAGACCTGCCAAAGTCAGAGGGCAGAAACCTTGGGTACTGCACTTGCTGACCCTTATCTGCCTACCAATGGTCACCTACCTTTGGAGAGCACCAGTGATCAATCCCTGAATAAAAATCATACAGAGTTAGTAAAGTAGAAAAGCTTGATAAATATGGGACTTCTGGCAAAAAGTATTGAGGACCCTTAAAACTCTGGAGTCTTAAAGTGAAAGCTGCTGCAGTCATAAAAACAACGTGGTTGTATTTATGATTGCCGTGGTTTTCTTTCTAAGTTTCCCGAGCTCCCCCGGCCCGGGGGGAGCCTGGGAAACTTAGAAAGAAAACCACAGCAATCATAAATACAACACAGTTGTATTTATAATTGATGCAGACATATAAATGAATACACATCTAAAGCACTTACCAGCAGACAGGATCCTCACTGCATTCTCTGCTCTCTGGCAATAATGAAGCAAAAGCCACATACTGATAGCTTTTGTTTTACAGCTGGCTGGATTTTGCTTCATTATTGCCGCAAAGGCAGAGCTTGAACACAAGCACAGGAGGCTCATTCATATCACAAAATGGATGCCTCCTAGTGCTTGACATTTTGAGCCTCATTTGCTCAAAACCTTACATAGGAACTTTGTTTAAAAATATTTTTTATATATATTTTTGATTATGGGCCATCTTTTGGGCCAATACAATTTTGAGTGAACTTTCCATTTAACCTCTTTGCCCACCACTTGTAAGATCCAAATGTCCTGAGAGGGTGGATGACTTCAACACATGGAGGTGCAAGGAATACCCTCCCAGCCCTCCACTGGGGTATAGTGTATAGCAATTTTAACTTCTGATCCACAAGCAATGGGAAAGGCCTGTTTTAGGCATCTGGGCCAAAGCAAAGGGGAACGGTCCCTTGCCTGTGGATGCCTAGTGCTTCCCTCACTCTCCCCTTACTGCGCCATCCACTGCCAATGCATTGAGACCCCTGAAAAGACTGCTTTCATTTATCCAGCATATTGGAGTACCAGCATGTTGATTACCAAATTAAAGGAGACCACTAATAGAGACGTGGCAGTGACCGGTCCCATTGAGAACTATAGCTAAGCTTGTTGCAAAAGGGATCATCTAGGATCCTATTTGAAAAACAGTGTTTAATCAGAATAGTTCAGTAATGGAGGCCTGGTTAAGGGATCCTCTAGTACCACGCCCCACAAGGTGGCGGTGGCATGGTCACAAGAACCAAAATAATATTTTCTAACATTAAAATAGGGTTGTCACTTGGGCTGCAAGCATTTTGGAACTTGAAGAAACTTAATTATATAGTTCAAAAGCCTTTCAAACGAATGGCATGGACATTGTTTCATATTGCTTTACATTCTTCCACCTAGGTAAAACAAGCTTGAGTCTCACACTCTAAATGAATTGGGAGAACATTTTCCTGGCCACCTGTTATTCTTTGGGTGCTGAAAGGGTTTTCCATAACCTCGACGTATGACGAGTGCTCAGGTGTTTTACTTAGGGGACATGTTTTCTTTTTACTATTAAAGCAAGTTCTTTGTAAGTTATGGTCAGCCAAATTATGCGACAAAACTAAGTTGCCTGTTGGGTTCTTTTGTGGATCTTGGAATGTTACGAAGTGCAGAGATTTCTCTTCCTTGGTGTATTCTCTCACATGCCAGTGAATCATAGTGGATTTTCCAATGCCTGTTCCTGTAAACCTGTTTGTGAGGCAGCAATGTAGTTGTCTGTCCTCAGCAGTCCCTATTTATCCATTTCCAAAGTGGGTGGGGAGGCTGATTATCTATGCCCAACCCTCTAAGGATCTGATAGGTCAGAGAATTTCCCCTCTCCTGATTTGAGACAGGAGCAGTGTGTCAGAGTGACACCGTGTTTATGGCCCAAAGGAAATCCCTCCCCTTTGCTTTTTCTTAGGAAATCTATTTTCCCCAAAAAACATATTTCCAAGATGCACAACTTGTTAATAATACATATACACATCACCGATTAATTAAGGCATGTCTCTGTTCAAGTCCCATGTTTCTACGAGCTATGGTTCATAACTGACAACTTTTTCGCGCTTTTGGTGGGTTTCTCAATATTAGTTCTGCACCAATTTATATACATGCATACACATCCCATCTGGGCACATTCCTGCATGTTCCTAACATAAACACAATGGCTACAATATGAATAATTTCCGGGGTTCAGTCTCAGAACATCGCACAGATTCCAGCTTAGTCTTAAACTGGGAGCAAATTTTTCATTTTAACAATCTCTAAGTTTCATATTTTTGTCCGTTCAGTACACTTTGCTATAAGCATGTTTCTAAACGTACATTTACTTCCAATTCAATCCACATTTTCAGTCTGGCCCGCCCCCAGAGCTGGGCTGAGTCAGAGGGTCACATGGCTGGCCTTCTTGCCAGAGCAGTTGTTGTGAGTTACGCATTTTCTATTCAGCACAAGGAACCCATTGTTTCTTTCTCTGGGCAGCAGAGGAAATCTCCTCCCCTTCTGATTAACATGCCAATGCGAAATGCTCTCCTTTTGGTGAGAAGGAACAAGGTGCGAGTTTCTCAGGGAAGAAGGCCTCTTGGAAGTTTTAACTGAATCAGGTTACCTTCTGGTCAATTGTAACATAGTTCCTTGTGAAAAAAATACATTTATACATTTACAATAAGCAAACCTATTCTTTAATTCCAGTCCTTTTCAACATGAAATCAATGTGTGGCACTCCTTTATGACATTTTGATGGAATTCTCTTCTTTGGCATAGTTTGAGTTCAATGTACAACTTTACACATGATAAGTTTTAAATCGCCGGCTTCTGACAGAGGCGAGTAACGGTACTACACCCATTTTTGACAGCTTTCTTTCCATCAAATATCTTTAAAAGTGGATTTTGTTCTGATAACCTATGATTCTTGCTGACATTGTGTGGATTCTTGCAGTAGAATAATGTGGAACACCTAACAAGGAGGTTGGATCTTTTAGGGGGTTTGTGAGCCATGATTTTTGCACATTTTTGACAATCAAGAAAACGGATTTCCAAACAGCTCTGTGTTTCTTTTTGGCAATCGGCATTGCTTTTTCAAGTGATTTCAGGCTACTTTGTGGGTAGCCCAATGGTGGGTTTTGGCAGTGGTCTCCTGTGTTACCACTGAAATAGGCAAAAGTGGATGGCGTCCTATTTTTCAGATTTTTACTGCGCACTTTCTGGTGATTATTAGCGAGCAGCCTGCTTTCCGGTGGCCATTTCTGATGCTTCTGCTGCCAGCAATGCACAGGAATGTTGCAGGGTCTGGACTAGTGGGTTGAGACATCCCACAAGCCCCCCCTCTTGCGATTGGCGTTGATCGTCCATCAATGGAAACTCGCAAGACTGGGATGTCCGCCTCATCTCTTCTGATTCCACAAATGGCAAAGTTCATCATCCTTTCCTCCATCAGGGGTGGATCGATCGGTTCTCCGCGCCAGTCCTGATGGGAGTATTGAGCGATACCCCGGGCCCCTCGGATCTTTGCTCCCGGTCCCCGGGTAGTCCTCCTTGGTCAGTCTCCATGGTTTCCAATAAACAAATCAAATATAGGTTATATCCTAGGATGACAAAGCAAAAACATATTTGTGGACATTTCCCCACCACCATTAATGTAGTGGGGCGGACACATACATTTTCATAATCGGGACACATATTTATTATTATATAGTCTATATCTGGATTATTTAGAGTTGGAATTTTATGGATCTGGCGTGGCCCCCTCTGGGGTTCCTGAAGACTCCTCCAGTTGCTGCACAGTTTGCCTGGGATGGCAACACTTTAGTTGATTAATATGAACCCAGTTATCGTCCCCTTCTGCCAAACTGCCTTTGGGGATGGGGATCTTGTAGGCGACTGATGAGATTTTGTCTACAATTTCAAAAGGTCCCCTCCAAATAGGCAAAAATTTGCTTTGTTTTGCCTGGTTCCTTTGGAAATTGTATAAGTAGACCCGGTCTCCTACATTGTATTCCTTTCTGGTAGTCTTTAAGTCATAGTGGGTCTTCATGCTGTCGGCTGATCTTTCTAGATTTTGCTGAGCATAGGCAAAAGCATGTTGAAGGTGTTTTCTCAAAATCTCAACATACTCATGGGTTGTGGAGGCATTGATCAATGTCTGCTCTTGGGTTCTGTAGAGCAGATGCTGGGGAAGCACCATCCTGCGTCCAGTTATCGGCTCAAACGGTGACATTTTAGTTGCAGATGAAGGGGTAGATCTGATGGCCATTAGGACAAGAGGTAATCGAATATCCCAAGTTGGCCCAGAATCTGCCACAAACTTTTTTAATATGCTCACAATGGTTTTGTTATATCTCTCTACTGCACCACTAGAGGCTGTCCGGTAAGCAATGTGTAGCTTCTTTTTGACCCTAAGTATCTCCGACATTTTTGTCATTACTTCGCTGGTGAAATGGCTACCTCAGTCTGACTCAATCTTTTGGGGTAGTCCAAAACGCGAAAAGATGTGGTTCATCATCAGGGCAGCTGCTGTTTCTGCCTTGCAGTTTGGGGCCGGGAGACATTCCACCCATTTAGTAAACAAGCATGTCACAGTCAACATGTACTTGTTTCCCCTAAAGGAGCGAATCACGGGCCCGATAAAATCGACTTGTAAATCTAACCATGGCAGTGTCATCCCCCTCTTTTGGAGAGGTGCACGGTGTGTGAGGGATGTTGGCTGAAATTGTGCACACACAAGACACCCCTTCAAGTATTGGTCGAGGTCCTGCCCCATGTGTGGCCAGTCTGCAATCTCTCTTAAGATTTCAAGTGTTGTATGAAACCCCCTATGACCGGCTGTGGCTGAATCATGGGCGTGACTTAACATCAGGCTTCGGAATGAGGTAGGAACCACCCACTGATCATGGCCAGCTAGGGATTTCCTCACCAACAAACCGTCTTGGATTCAGAAAATTTTTGGACATTTCATCAACACTCTGAGGTCCTCTTTCCCTATGTAATCGGTATCCGTCAGGGGACAGTTCTCAGGGTCCTCAATGTGTTGATAAAACTTACCAAATTTTGGATCCCCCTTCTGAGCCGTAATCAAATCAGCATCTGGGGTCTCCTTACTCCATTGTGCAGTTGAGAGATCATTGTGAGCATTTGTCTGGGACCTAGTGATAGCAGTGACCTGGATTTCCCCCAACAGGGACTCGATCTCAATTAGATCCCCTTGGATGGCCCCGGTTTTGGCCAGCTGATCAGCTGAGTCATTTCCAGTTTTGTCTGGTCCCTCTACTTTAGAATGACCCTTGATCTTTTTCCAGTAGATGGTCATCCCATTCGAGGCGACCAGATCATCAATATTTTGAATTAACTTCTCATGTTTCAAGGGTTTGTTATTAACACATAACATGCCTCTGGTTTTCCAATTAACCAGGTACTCCACAAACCCGTTCCGTACATAATCCGAATCAGTGATTATGACCAGTTTGTGGAGTTGATGTTGGACAGCAGTGAGGATGGCTTGATGCACAGCCATCAACTCTGCCACTTGACTACTTTGGGGACCAATCTTGTACCCAGCGGAGGGTTCTGGGATCTCATTCACCCATGCGTTCCCTACGCCGGCCACAAGTTAGTTTTCCCCGTTGTTGTCAACATGGTAAGAGCATCCATCCACATAGAGATTGGCCATTCCCTCACACTTGTCTTCTTCAAAGACTTTGTGTGGGGAATTGAGGTATGCCTCCATGTTGTCCTTGATTTTTAGACTCTCGTCCTCGAGACAGTTTTCTCTGGCACAATCATGCAAGTCAGCCAGACCTTGCGCGGGGGACTCTTCTTGTTTTGGCCATATCTGACCTCCACAGGAAAGCCTTGCATTGACAGAATCCAGGAAGTAATGCGGGAATTACTCAAATTTCCGGCCCGGATTCTGTCACTTTGGAGATATTGCAGAGGCTGGTGTGGAGTCTCCACTATGATGTGGTCCCCCTGGATAAACGGGCGGTAATTCTTCAATGCCCACACAGTTGCCAGGAGTGCCTTCTCACAATCGTTGAATTTTTCCTCCACAGAGGATAAAGTTTTGCTCGCATAGGAGATTACCTTATTGACCTTGTCATGCTTTTGGTATAATACTACAGTCAAGCATGTATTTAGAGAACCCTGTCTCCAAGAGGAACTCCCTGTTTCTGACATGGTAAGCTAGGCAAGGCGCTTGTGAGAGGCTTCTTTTGAGTTGTCTTACTGCCTCGGCTTGTCCTGGACCCCATTCCCACTTGACCCACCCCTTCAAAAGATGAATCTGGGGTCTGGTGATCTCTGCGTAGCCTTCAATGAACTTTCTACTGTAATTAGTCAGTCCAAGGAGGCTCCTTAGTTCCCGCACAGTTGTGCGGTCTTTCAATTTCTGGAAGGCTTTCACTTTCTTTTCCTGGGGACAGAGGCCCTGCAGAGTAATCTCATGCCCCAAGAAATTTACACGGGTTCTACACCACTGGGCCTTTTGGAAGGAAAGTTTTGCTCCGGCGGTCCTCAACTGTGTCAGAACATAACAGATCTCCGCTATGTGTTCCTCCACAGTTGAGCTTTTGATGAGAACATCATCTACATAAGCCAGGTTACCCCTCTCACCCAGGTCGGGCATGGCCTTATGGAGAAAAATGTTGAATTAATTGCCGGAGTTGATGTATCCGAAGGGAGTCCGGGTCCATATGTACTGCTGCCCCCCAAAGGTAAAAGCCAGCTTGTATTGGTCCTCCCTACTGACCGGTACGGTCCAGTATCCATTGGTCAGGTCTATTGCAGTGAATACCTGTGACCCCTGGATCTGGGCCAGCCCTTGGTCAATGTAGGGAAGAAGCCATCAGGAAGTATGGACCCGTTTGTTGAGCTCCCCAAGGTTGGCGCAGAGTCTCCACTGGCCATTTGGCTTCAATATCCCCAGCACCGGATTATTGAAGGTGCTGTGGACTGGACGGATTATCCCACGGGACTCAAGGTTCTTAATTATTTCAGTAAGGGACTCCATTGATGCGAGAGGCAAGCGATATTGCTTCACAAACACTGGAGTTATGCCAGGGTCCGTGGGAATTGTTGTTGTGTGGATGTCGGTGCGACCACAGTCATGAGTCCACCGCAAAGAGATCTTGACAATCCAAGAAAACTTGTTTCAACTTTTTCTTCTCACAGGCATCAGCTAGGTTGACTCTCTCTTCAACCATCTGCCTGAAGCCTGGAAAGACTTCTGGTTTCGCTATCTCAGCGGCCTCCTCCAGCTGGGTGGAGAAGTCCCTGGTCAAGGTGCTGATTTTGGACTGGTGGCTTCAGGTGGGAAAGGCAGCCCTCATGGACCTGGAAAATCACCTCATCCCTCCTAAAGTCACAAGTCACATCTTCCTTACCATAGGGGCAGGAAGTGTACACCAAGAAGAACCCCCCCCCCCATGCCGTGTAAAGATCCTGTCTGGTGTTGTGTTGTCATCACTGTCACTGTCAAAACAGTCCTTGGGGATTGGTCCTAACAGTTCATTTCCTAAATCAATGGAAAAATGTCGGTCATCAACCGCCATTCCAATAATGGTGCCTGCGGCTAGTGTGATACTCTTTAAGTCGCTGTTATCCACCTCTATTGGAATGGTGTCATGTTCTACATTGACTAGTGGTGTTGGATTTACCCCCAACCCTTGCTGTTGGAGAGAAGCATTTAGATGAATATAAGCATCAAGGTTTTTCAATTTCTGTCCTCTTAACTTTCACTTCCAGGGAGAATTGTCGGGTCTTTTCTGGGATGGTGACTTCCTCTCCAATCTGAATTTCAACTGCATAAGGCAGCAGTTGAGCTGACCTAAATGCTTTCTCTGGGTCATCAAAGTCCATGGGATTATCTGCTAATCGGGACCAAGCTTTGAAGTTTATTAGGTCCAAACTAATGGCAAAGCGATTGAGAATATCACTGCCTAAGTAAAAGGCGGCAGTGACGTCTCGCACGACCCAACAATTATGCACTATGCTCTTGTTGCCTATGGAGATTTTGAGCATACACCTGCTTGGCAGGAGATGTTTGGAATTGGGTGTTTCCAGATCCATTTCCCCTTTGTCTATCAGTCTAAATGTGGGAATGGCTGGATCTTTTGGGAGTTGGCAGAACATGGCTTCCCTGATGAAGCTCTTACCGTTGTTCACACACACTCGGGCGAGAACAGAGTCCTTCCCTTCATTTAACTGAACAGGGATGAACAACTGCTCTCCAACTTGCTGAATATCGGCCAGGCTCTGAGCTGATTTCACCTCTTTCCGGACTATAGGAGTGGGAATGTCTGATTGTGGGTTGGTAAAGAATGCCACCTTAAACTGGAAGGAAGGTTGATTTTCAGAAATAGAGAGGACCCCCCCCCCCATCACCAGTCTGTTGTCCTACTGCTATTACTGTCATGTCTGTAATTTGATTGTTCTTGAAGTGAAATTCTACTTGGTCAGATTTTTGTTCTACCATGTGGCATGTGCCATTTAAACTAAGATGGTTGACACTCTGTTTTAACTTTATTGGTCGACTAGTCTAAGTCCAGAGGACCTTGTTTACACAGTCTATTAGGGGTGACAACCTTCTCAGGAGGTCATTCCCTAGTAAACAAGGGGTGCCCTCTGGAGTCACAACTATGACCAGGTGCTTCACCTTGTGTCGCCCAATTTTAATGTCCAAATCCTTCCCGTCAAAGTTCTGAAGTTGTCCAGGAAGAGAGATGAGAGGAATTTGATAATTATCCCCCCTTCTTGAATTCAGTTCGTCAAAGGCCTTTTTGGACAGAAGGGTAGCTTGGGATCCAGTGTCCACCAGTGCCAAAATTGTACCCTGCCCCTGTATTTGTACCGGGGCATAGTATCTTCCCTCCTTCTCCGCAAGGGGGCATAGATAATGTACATTTTTGGACAACTGGTGGGTGAGTTTTTTAGTTTTGGACATTGAGAGAGAAGCGATTTGGGCAGAATTCTGTGGCGAGTCTTGGAGATCTGAAAGAAAAAGGTGGCAACTAGAAGTTTTGGGTTCCCCTGGTTCCGGATCTGGTCTGCCCCCCCCCCCCCTTTTGGAGGCAGTCCCCAGGATGGGTTTGAACCAGGGGATTTTCATGTTGGTTCTGGGATTGGAAGATGGGCGGCGCTAGCTAGTCTGGATTTGAATCCTTTGGGACCCATTTTTCTTTGGGAGGAGTTCCCCCATCTCTGAAGGAGAAGATCCTTTTCCCAGGATCCTCTGAGGACCCTGCAAATTGGAAGATCTGTACCTCCTCCACAAAATGGGTCTGTTTGGATCCTTTGTTTCTCCTACCCCCCCTCTGCTCCTTGGGTGGCAGACTTTCAGGGGCAGGAGATTTTGTTTCTGGTTCCTGGGTTTCCAGGGGCTTTTTACAAGTGGGGGAGGAAGCTTCATCCAAGGCTTCACACCTCCCTTCCCCTTGTGCCTCCTCCCTGGGAACCGGTGGGTTGTCGGGTTGCTGCCCCCGTCATTGTTCTGGAGCACCAGGTGCAGAGTTGGAGGCATTCTGTGCTGGCATGCCCATCTGAGGGTTCTGCTGAGCCCTCCGCATGCGACCCAGATCTGTGCCATATTTTGGACCTGGCGCTCTAGCTGTGAAACCCGCTCAGGCTGATACGGGGTTCTGTTTTCTCCCCTGGGCTGATCCTGGGAAGGGTAGCTATCCCTTCTCTGGTAATACCCGGGGTTGGGAAGATGTGGGTACCCCTCCACCCTTGGCCTCCCCTCTCCCGGATTATGTTGTCTGGGCTCAGGAAAGTGGGGAAAGAAGGATGGATTGTTCTGGGGTTGAAAGTTTTGTGGATACCTGGGGAAGAAGTTCTGCCCAGGATTTGGGGAATTTCTGCCCTCCTGGGGGAAGTTAGGAGGGAAGTTCCCTGGCTTAGGTGCTTGGTTGGACCCCCCCCCCTTGGGCAGGAGGAGTCCACACATAACCCAGGATGGGTCTGTTCCCCTTGTAGCGGGGACTTACATAGTCGGGGGAGTGAGGCATCCCATTTGTGGGACTACCTCCTTGGCTCTCTGTCTGTGACTGGCCCGAGGGCCTTCTGTGCTTGGGATTGTTCTGTTGTGCAGGCACGTTTTTAGGCCCCCATCTCCAAATCTAAAATGGGGGCAACCTTTACCTCTGCCACCTTAGCAGCAGCAGGGGTGCTGGTTGGTTTGGGGCTTTCAGCATTATTTTTGTTTTCTATGGGCTTCTGCACCTCATAGATTCGGGTGGCCTGTTCAATGACCCAGTCTAGTGATCTTTTCTCATGAAAATCTCTCACTAGCTGGGTCATGATGTATTTTGGTAAAGCATGGAAAAAAGTATTAACAAATTCTTTACTGTCCTTGCGCCCCCTTCTGGTAGTCTGCACAAAGGCACACTTCAACTCCTGCACAAATTCTTGTGGGGCCTGATCCTCCCCACATTGTAAATTGCAGGCTACCTTGCGAGCCTCTTGGGGATTTCTGTGAACAGAAAAATGCTTTAGGATGGCCGCCCTATATGTGGACCATCTTGAATGATGTTGGTCCTCCAGCCCCACAAAGAAAGTAGTATTCTGGGAAGAATGTCCATTTCACATACTGAATGCAGCTACTGCTGTCTTTCAAACGGAAAGTCTCCCATCATTTGCTCAAAGAGCTCTAAGTATTCCCAAACATAATACTTAGCGTTCTTATGAGAAGGCTTGATGATGCTCCTTATTGCGTTGATCTGTTTTAAGGGGTCCTTAAGCAAGGCCCTTTTTGCCTTATTGGCCTTCTTGGTTCGGGTTACCCTGGTCCATTCATCCTCTGACTCAGAGGCACTGCTCCCAGAGGTGCCCGTCTGGTCTTCTAGGTTCTCCCGGATTCTGCAGGCCTGGGAATGGCTGGCAGAATGTGGGGACCTAGTCTCCTGTGTCCTGGGGCGCTCAGAGGAGTCTTCTGATTCCTACTTGCTCCCAGGATTTGATGGGTACCCCCCCCCTCCACTGTCCTAACTGGGCAGAGGTCTTTAGGATGCCCTTAGTGGGCCTACTCTCCTGGAGTTCCCCACTAAACTTCACAGTACTTGGGTGCCCATACCCAGATGCCCGCCCATCCATACCTGGGAGGTGCTGATCTATGAGCCCCATACTTCTAACTGGATAGTAATCTGCCATCCCCGTGGCCCTGAGCTCATGTGCACCAGGGGACATGGGGGTGGCAGAGTCCAGGGACTGGGAGAGATGAAGGCCTCTGGTACTGGGGTTCCTGAGGTTATGCTCGGTTGTTTCCCTTTCCCAGCGACCCTCATCTCTATCAGCCCCTGCTCCCTGTTGCCATGCAAGAACCTGAGCTTTCTGTTCCTCAATCAATGCATTATAGTCTCTATCAGTCTCTCTTGCATGGCTACCTGCCTGTGGAGCTTGTCATTATTCTCACAGAGCGCCTCATTTTCTCTCTGTGCTTCCTGGTTTGTCTTTAAGGACTGGGCCAGTCTTTGCTGCAGGAGGGTTACCTCCCGAGTCCTGTCCATACTGGCCTGTTCTTTCCTTGCCAGAGCATCTTCCACCCTCCTGGTGTGCTCTTAACAAGTTTTGATGCTCTTTTTGGAGGTCACCCAGTCCCTGGAGGGCCAGGTGATTTTCTTCCAGTTTGCCTTTTAAGTGACAGACTTCCTGGCCTAAGGTTTCCCTTTCCTGCGTAAGAGCCTGCCTCTGTGCCGCCAGGTCGTCCCTCTGTCTTTGAAGGGCACCAGCTTTCTGGCGCTCTTCATCAAACTCTACCTGGGTATCCAGGTCTTTCAAAATCAATTTATTCCTCTGCCTTCTCTCTATCTAGGTGGCTTTGCAGGGTGGCTACCTGCTCTGTGCATGCCCTGTTGAAATCCAGTTGTTGCTCCAGCTTTTTCTGGCTCTGCAGCAGGGAGTCCAAACCTTCTTGGTACTCCTTCTGCAAGGCCAGAATTCTGGTATCCTGGACTGCCTTTTCCTGTTGCAGGGTACCCCTATCCTCTTTCATTTTAATTATATACTGCCTGCTTTCATTTTCGGACTCCTGGCTCCTCTGCAGCCTCTGCTCTCAAGAGTCCAGATCAGATTTGGCCTTTTCTAATGCCATCAGTTGCCTACTTGCCAGATCTTGGCCTTCAGCATATTGATCCTGTATGGCTCCAATAGACAAATATAGATATGGCGCTATCTTGGCAATCTTGTTGTGCTCATCCTTGGCCTTAAGGGCCAAATATAGTTCACTCAGGGCCACATGTAAGGGACCCTGGTCTCTTCATATGTCTGACCCTGTTGCAGTGTTTTGTGGTGTGATTTCCTGCAACCACACATTCTGGTCCTGCTCAGTCCACTCACCTCTCACAAATAACATATGTAAAAGGTGCTCTCTAGCTATCTTGATGTCTACCAATGTCACCATTCTGGAAATTGATTTCCTTCCTGGCTTACAGAAGTTTATTATTTTATCTTTGCAATACAGACCGTTTCCTTAGAGCGTTCCCTTTTGAGGGGTGCTTTTACAGTGTAACACAGCTTGGTAGCCCAACAGGATTTATGTATCCTGTCAGTTAGGTATACAAATAACGGGCAAAATCCCAAATTTTTGTTTCCGGGGAAGCAATTCTCAAACGGGACGTTAATCAGAGAGCAAAAAGAGGTGCATCAAGCACAGAGAATTGAAAACCTCACACTACTGTGACCTGGAGGGTAGTAGAGATTGAACGATTGTCTTCACATACAACTTAGAAACACCATATTAATATCACCAGAATACACATTTCAGTGAAACTAATTGAGGCTAGAAGGCAGTTACAACAACTCAAGTAAGGAAAAATGTGTATATATATATATATATATATATATATATGTCACTTTAATCATAAATACATATTCATACAACAATGCATCACAAAAAACACAAAAGACATCTATCTATACAATAGCACATACAGTGGGGATTTTATCAGTCCTACTTTCACATTAGAAAAATTCGACTATAGCGGTTATATTTTGACACTATTCGAGAAAAAGATTGTCGACATGTTTCGGCCAAAGGTCCGATTGGACACGTTCCCAGGTGTCCATTCAGGAACAAGTAAAATGGCCATCTTCAGGACAAAGAATTTCTTTATAATGAAGTTGATGTGTGGTTTAGATGAGACCTCATGGATCTAAAGAAATGTATGCATAATTAGTTGGACAGAATGCATGGTTTTAAAAAGTTGCACTTGCCTTCTATTAATATTGTTCAAATGATTTGCCATATTTAAAAGATTTAAAAATGGACAGTACATATAGTCTACAGTCTAAACAGGGTCTAAGTAGTGTTGTGACCTTAGAAAATAAAACAACTTAAAACAGACAAACAAATCATAGTTGAGTGACAGACAATTCAAAGCAATCTCTTACTTAATTTCACCCGGTCAGGTGTGATGGAGTAGATGCAAAATTTCATACGTCTCAGAATTATTGAACATGCGTCTAGCGGCACACTGGCGCCACAAATCGTAGTTTTTATGGCACAATTCACCACGTCCTATTTATGAAACATATTGAATTATGTTCACACATTTAGATATTAAATAATTATGATTATTACGAAAATATCCATGTTAAGGACCCAAAAAGCAATGGGAGGAACTTACAAATGGTTCAATCACCAGCGCCCTTTCCACTATATATTGACACTGCGTCTTGGATTCTGCAGGAAAACTGTATGGATGGGTCAAGAGTATCCCCAGTTAAGGGTGAGATGGAGGCCCCTCTGTAAATGAAAACAGAACGGGGGCGAACAAATAAATGACTCATAGCACACAAAAATGTGGGGAAAGTAATGCATGATAAATGCGCACTGTGTAGTTTACCTCAAAACACTCGTAATATATCTGCCGTGAAGTCAACACCTCTTGTGTTAGTCACGCTTGAAACACCGGGCGTCTGGGCGTCAATTTGAGATGCTGGGCAAATTGCTGGGCAAATTGTTGACTCATGTGTCCGATATGAAGCAGTGGCGCAAGGTCCGTAAGAATCTACCAAGTATGGAAAGATTTAGATAGAGAAAATGAATTACCTATCCGTGCAGTGTTTAAGAAAATGCCTGTGTGACAGACTGGATTTAACAACATCCGTCAACTCTGTGCAGGTCTTGAAATGCGCTAGAGTTGAGCGCGTGATGAGGGGAAGCTTACCTGGGCCTCGGGAGTTCAGAAATCACTCGTCCGCATCGAATGCTGGCTGATCTCCAAATGGAGAGAGCACGAACAGATTGGTTTACAAAAGCGTGCTGACGTGATCGCTATGCCGGAATCAGCGTACTGCGAGCATGTGACCCAAGTCACATGATCTCTCATATACTGTGGTGTATGGCTTAAAGGTATACTACACAAATGCAGAGCACAGTGCTGATTACCCGTATGCACAAGATCTTACGTGGCCTATATATTTGCTGAATCCGTTACTAGAACAGTAACGTATTTCAAAAAGGCATGTAAATATATTTGGGAAGCTCAAAAAACACAGTGACAAAGTTCTACATAGATCTCGTAACGGGACCATATTCTGTATTATTCTCATAACAAGAAAAAAGACACGGTAACTATGGGGGAGAGAGAAAAAAGACAATTTTGTGGAGGTAAGGAATCCAGAAGTGCCTCAGGGTAATAGAAACCACATTGTATCAAGAGAGGCATACAAATAATTTTACCAAGAATGGAGGATGCCTGGAAAACCCAGGCCAAAATGGTTACTAAATGCCACAACAGTTCAGGATAAGAGGCTGTTCCATTCGATAGATGAATTTAAACCTTGGTTTACCGTATTAAGGTTATAAATCCATCTTTGTTCTGCCAGACTTAGTGTTAAATCTCTGTTCCCCCCTCTTGGTGAAGATGGAATTTTTTGAATGACGAACCAAGATAACTCTATGCATTTATGGTTAGCTGTCCTATAATGGGCTACCAAGGGCTTCTTTTTGGTTTTATTCTTAAGACAAGATCTGTTTTCACAGATTCTTTGTCTTATCATTCTACTAGTTTTTCCTATGTAGAGTAAATTACAAAATCACCCATTCAGAGGCGCAATTTGAAAAGAACCTGAGATTCCAAGTGGTCCCATTGAGATCCAAAGTCTTACAATTGTTTGTCAAAGAACATACTGAACAGTGGCCACATTTATAGTGGCCAAAAACTGGCGGAAGATTCCAGAGGGTTGTTTGGATCGAGGGAGTCGGTTCCTTGGGGTGTAAGTATGGACCAGCATGTCCCTAATGTTTCTTTGGTGTTTAAACGCAAACCTCGGTTGTGTCGGACAGAAATCTTCAGTTGCTAAAAGATGCGAGTGTTTTTTTATTGTTCTACGTAAGGCGTTACTAATAGGACTGAACGTACTTACGCATGTGATTTTTCTTCCAAGATGGTAGGTTCTGGGTGGAGACATCTGTTTCTGTTTGTATGTTTAGCTCTTTTATATGCTCTGTTAATACATTTTTTTGGATACCCTCTGGTGATGAGGCGCTGTTTGAGATCTTTTCCTTCTCGGATAAAGTCACCGTCTTCGGAGCAGTTTCGTCTTACTCTGAGAAATTGGCCTACTAGTAGATTTTCACGTAGGCTCCTGGAATGGAAACTATTGAATCTCAAAAGTGTATTTTTATGTGGGTTTACGGAACAACTTGGTTTTCAAAAGACCTCGATCTGTTTTATAAATTGAAAGATCAAGAAAAGGAATGGAAGTTAAATCATAAAACATGGTGAATTTAATATGATGATTGTGGTTGTTGAGCCATTCAAGGAAAGATTAGAGAAGAGTAGTGTCACCTTTCCAGATAAGAAAGACATTGTCGATGTAGCATTACCATTTGACGATGTTATACTTAAAAGGATTTGCAGGGTCATAGATGGAGGTGGATTCAAAATTATCCATGAAAAGTTTCGCTAAATCCGGGGCGAAAGTCGCACCCATACTTGTGCCATGGATTTGTTTATTGAATGTCCCTTCAAATAAGAAGACATTTTCAGTGAGTGCGATCTTAATGCACTCCATTATAAAGGCAGTGGGAACTTTATTGAGGGAATCTGTCAGTTTGTTAAGGTATGACTCCATGATAGACAGGCATTCCGTTTAGGGGATCCTTGTATAAAGAGAAGTCACGTCTAAATTGACAAGAAGATCTGTAATTTCTAGTTGCATGGAGTCCACTATATTCATCATATTTGTAGTGTCCTTGACAAAGGAGTTAATTGATCTTACAAAAGGTCTAAGGAAATAATCGGCGTACATAGAGAGAGGCTCGAGAATTGAATTAATTGCCGAAACGATTGGTCTTCCTGTCAGTTAGCACACTGTATTAAGCTGCACAAGTGGTAGATCTAATCCAGAAGTCCCGCTACGAGTCCCCAATCTGTAAGTGATTTCAATTCAGCACTCCAACTAAGTCAATGCCTAGTATGGGATGCCCAATGGAAACCCTTATTTATATATTTTTATGTCAAAGTTCTTTTAATTCTGGATGATATACCCTTATATAACGTCCCTCTCTTTGAATTCCCCCCGGTCTCACTGAACCAAGAAATAGGTTTGTTTTGCAAATTAAAAAGATTTATTTGAAGAATTGAACAATAGATAGATTACACTTTTATGAATATGAATAATATCTGAATATCACACTTATGAATATGAACAATGATCAGCAATGGGTAATATTACAATATCAACAATCTCTTTAATCAGTGAAGACTAGGAATGGAAAAATAATGTAGCAGAGAATACTTTGCATGGTTCAAGGGAATGCAACACAGAAATAAAATTTGGTATACTTTCAATCAAAAGACAATATGATCACTCTTTCCCCCTGTTATTACTCACTCCCCCCAGTATGCAAGGTGAAGAGATGGAATGAGGACACACAGGTTTCAGGAATAACAGTCAATAATGCAGTTCAATCCCGACCTCCCCTCCCCCCCAGCAGGCAGAGAAAAACAGAGCTGATTTTAAACAGGTCAAGTGCTTTTAAATGTGGTTTGAATTGAATGGGAAAATGCAAAAATGTCTTTAATTCGCTAACTAAGATTCAGAACAAGTGAGTTGCTTGGGATAGGTTCAGGTCAACACTAGCAATGATTATAGAATGATTAGCAGATGGAAAACGAAATTCAGAAGCTGAAAGCAAGAAGAAGCGTTTTTTCTTTTTTATATGGGGTGAAATTGAGCCAAATGCGAAATCGCAGCAACTTTTCCGTGTGCGGAAAACACGATTACAGCAAAACTATCAGGAATTGGAATGTCGTTTGAAAGCTGAAGATGTTGGCTTCAAAATTTCGTTTCTAGGACCTGCGGTTCAAAAGTTAGAGGTTTTAATCAAGGTAGATTTTTCTTAGAAACAGAGTCAAGATTTCAAAATGAAAGGTTGCGCTTTAAAGATTAGAATCAAGATGGACTTATATTAAGGAGCTATGAAAGTACAAGATACCCAACGGGACAACCACCAGACCAGGGCGCCTTCCACTCTGATTGCTGTGCGCCAGGACACTTGACTTTCTTCAGAAAATATCAGCGCACAGATGATTATCGCTACAATTATCACACACTATGTAATGAGAATGATTTAGGATGGACACAAGATTCTATAATGCAGTTCTGGACAGGTTGAAATGGATAGAATAGGATTACTTTAAACTAAGTGATGACTATGGACAGTTCTATACTAAATACTCACTCCTATGGCTTTGGAATGGAATGGCCCGTCAAAGACCTGGTCAAGGGTTTGGCTGGGATTCTCTCGCCACCGGACAGGTCTCACGCACTGGGTTCTGCTCTCAGCAAGACCCTCTAGTCTGCACAGCCTCTTGGACTGGATGTGATGGGTTCTGGGTTACAGCTCTGCTGGATGGTTCGGACTCTTGGGTTCTAGCACGGGTGCTTGGCCAGAAACAAAACGGCTCAACCAGGGTGTTGGATTTTGTGGTGCCCCTTGGAAGTTTCGGTGTTAAAATCAGGTTGCTTAAGATTCTGAAGGCCAGCTGAGAAGAGTTCAGCTTTTTGGATTGGGCCTTCCTGCTTCCAAGTTCTAGAGTCTGGATTCTGGGTCTATGTCTGGAGCCTGGATCTTCCTGCAGGGTGCTTTGCCAAGAAATCAGTTGATGAGTGGAAAGTGTGTGTCTTGTCTGTCCTCAGCAGTCCCTATTTATCCATTTCCAAAGTGGGTGGGGAGGCTGATTATCTATGCCCAACCCTTTAAGGATCTGAAAGGTCAGAGAATTTCCCCTCTCCTGATTTGAGACAGGAGCAGTGTGTCAGATGCGTCAGAGTGAAACTGTGTTTATGGCCTAAAGGGAATCCCTCCCCTCTGCTTTTTCTTAGGAAATCTATTTTCCCCCAAAAACATATTTCCAAGATGCTCAACTTGTTAATAATACATATGCACATCACAGGTTAATTAAGGCACGTCTCTGTTCAAGTCCCATGTTCCTACGAGCTATGGTTTATAACTGACAACTTTTTTGCACTTTTGGTGGCTTTCTCAATATTAGTTCTGCACCAATTTTTATAAATGCATACACATCCCATCTGGGCACATTCCTGGAATTTTTCATGTTCCAAACATAAACACAATGGCTACAATATGAATAATTTCCGGGGTTCAGTCTCAGAACTTCGCACAGATTACAGTTTAGTCTTAAACTGGGAGCGAATTTTTCATTTTAATAATCTCTAAGTTTCATATTTTTGTCAGTTCAGTACACTTTGCTATAAGCATTTTTCTAAACATACATTTACTTCCAATTCAATCCACATTTTCAGTCTGGCCCGCCCCATAGCTGGGCTGAGTCAGGGGGTCACATGGCTTGCCTTCCTGCCAGAGCAGTTGTTGTGAGTTACACCCAAATTAGCATTTTCTATTCAGCCCAAGGAACCCATTGTTTCTTTCTCTGGGCAGCAGAGGAAATCTCCTCCCCTTCTGATTAACATGCCAATGCGAAATGCTCTCCTTTTGGTGAGAAGGAACAAGGTTTGAGTTTCTCAGGGAAGAAGGCCTCTTGGAAGTTTTAACTGAATCCGGTTACCTTCTGGTCAATTGTAACATAGTTCCTTGTGAAACAATACATTTATAAATTTACAATAAGCAAACATATTCTTTAATTCCAGTCCTTTTCACCATGAAATCAATGTGTGGCACTCTTATATGGCATTTTGATGGAAATCTCTTTGGCATAGTTTGAGTTCAATGTACAACTTTACACATGATAAGTTTTAAATCGCCGGCTTCTGACAGAGGCGAGTAACGGTACTACACCCATTTTTGACAGCTTTCTTTCCATCAAATATCTTTAAAAGTGGATTTTGTTCTGATAACCCATGATTCTTGCTGACATTGTAGTTATGTGGATTCTTGCAGTAGAATAATGTGGAACACCCAACAAGGAGGTTGGATCTTTTAGGGGATTTGTGAGCCATGATATTTGCACATTTTTGACAATCAAGAAAACGGATTTCCAAACAGCTCTGTGTTTCTTTTTGGCAATCAGCATTGCTTTTTCAAGTGATTTCAGGCTACTTTGTGGGTAGCCCAATGGTGGGTTTTGGCAGTGTTCTCCTGTGTTACCAGTGACATAGGCAAAAGTGGATGGCGTCCTATTTTTCAGATTTTTACTGCGCACTTTCTGGTGATTTTTAGCGAGCAGCATGCTTTCCGGCAGCCATTTCTGATGCTTCTGCTGCCAGCAATGCACAGTAATGTTGCAGCGCCTGGACTAGTGGGTTGAGACATCCCACAACATCGTAGCTGGTGAGATCCTATAATTCTTCAAGCAATTCTGCTTTTGTCTAGCATGTTTTGGTGAGTCCAAGGGCAATGTCTGCTTTTTTCATACTTGTATTTTCAGTTTAAAAATATGGAGCTGCATGAGGAACAGTAATATATCCTTATAGACTGAGGGAGGGGTAATTACTGCGGGATAATGATGCGCTACCAAGTTATGGCATAAGGTGAACCAGAAGGCCATAAGTTGCGGGAAGGACCATTATCCCAAGTGTGATGAGTCCGATGGTGTCCTCACTCATTTCCCGATGGTGGCCTCTCCCCATGTGGCCAGGGGACAGCAGCTGTTACTTGATCCTGGGGGCGGCTATATGAGGGAGGATCACATTGGGGAAGGCGACCCTCAGGGGTGGGGGGGGATTAGGCCATCATCGGACGAGACATGGTATCCCCTTTCTCATTTAAGGATACTCCTGCCATTCCCCATGCCCTAATGGCATATTGTTATCACTCCCCTCACCGACCCAAGAAAGACATTGAAAATATCTGCCCAGATTCTGCACATAAGACATCAAGGACTGACTTGCCCTTCAGGATCACTAAGAACACTGTACCAAAATCCTCATCCATGTTATCAGAAAGTGACTTCTATTTTCTGAAGATTAACGGAGGCTCGGTGCACCTGCCCGCTGGAGTTCTTACAGAAACCTACCTGAAACCGGGAAAGTTAAACCAGCACAACAGCTGATGAAGGGACGCTGGCTGGAGAACGGTATTTCCCTGGGTGCTAACAGAGGAACCGCAAGGCTGGGGTTTTTGTGGAGTAAAGCAGCTTTCCAAAGAGGGAAGGAAAAGCAGACTTCAGGCGAACGTTCACAGCAAGTATGTCAGAAGGCTTCAGAGAGTGTGAGTGTTCGCCAGTACTAAAAGGCAGCTTCCATTGAATCGAAGCTCAGAGTGACGCAGAGAAGAGAAGCGGGACCCGCGAGAGGCCGTGGAGCTGGAAAGCAGATGCAGCGAGTGAAGGCAGAACATCAGAAGGCTGCCACCGGCTTGCAGCGGGAGACCTGATATATGCCAGTCAAAGCCTTTGAGTACACCCAAGGGAAGTGGGGACAATGGGGCGTATTGGCAAGCCTGCCAAACTGAAACAGATGAAAGCACATAAAGTACGAGCAAGTGAAATTCTCTTAGAGGCAAAGTGAAAGATACCGAAAAACCATAAAATGTGAGTCTATGCAATGCACGTATGAGAGAAACCCTGGCAGGATAGTGTACCAGGGGGATTCAAGATGGAACAATACAGTTACAAAAAGACTATCAAGTCTGCAAGTGTGTGAAATGCTCACACGAGAAAGCCCTTGCAGGGGAGTACACCAGGCAAGTTAAAGGTGGGAGAACATACGCATGAGAAAAACCCTGGTAGGAAATTATACCAGGCAGATCAAATGTGCAGGAATACACCTATAAAAGGAAATCCCTGGCAGGAGAGTGTACCAGGCAAAGTCCAGTCATAAGAATAAATACTGGCAAGAGAGGCCGTCGGAAGAGAGCATACCAGACATAGTCCGGTGGAACAGTATGTACTATACAGTACCTTAGAAATTCCTGAGTAGGATATAACCGAACTGGTGAGAACGCTGTGAAAGCACGTGGAAACCTGGCAAGAGAGTACACCAGGGTTCCGAGTAAAATATGGGCTAGCAGCCAAGTCGTTTTGTGTGGTTGAGCAAAGGGTCTTGAAGAATAAGTCTTTGAACAAAACCATGAATCCACTGGGTCCATGTCTCATTCCTAGCTCTTCACACAAGCGATAATGACCCCTCCCAAGGTCTGTACGGCTATTAGTACATGGTGGTAGTATCAGTACATGTTACGGCTATTAGCACATGGTGGTAGTATCGGTACATGTTTTGGCGTTTTGGCGTTTTCGGGATGAAATAAAAAATGGTTCTGTAAGAGTGAGTAAAGTAAATAGACAAACTTAGTAAGTAAATTAAATGTGGTTTTATTTTGCAGAATTTAAATAACATGGTTATCTTCACAAGTTAAGCATTTTAATTGCAACTTGGTTAAACTGTAACAGATTTAACATGAGCAAGTATTAGGTTTAATATAAAAGTAAACTGTTTCTCTATGACATAACATAACAGGTGTATTTGTAAAGCGCACGTTCACCCCAGAAGGGGCATCTTGGCGCCAATAACAGATGTTTGTCACCCAACCTAATGGTACTCATTTTATTGATCTCAGAAGGATGAAGGGCTGAGTGGACCTGCTGGGATTTGAACCTGTGACCATGAGGTCAAACACGGGTCCCTGTAGTGGATGCATTAGTCCAGTGAGCCACAGACCCAGGGCTTTATAGGAAAGTAAAAGCATTTCCTATGTTTTATCTTTCTCTTTCGTGTGTATAGGCACGTTATTAATGCCATATATCATATCAGTGGCATGTTGCAGCAAAACAAGGTCATCCCAGTGCTGAAACAACTTCTTTCCAGGAAATGGCATTGTTGTTTCCCAGTCTGCTTCTGAAGACACAATGTTCAAAATGCAGTCAATATTGATAGTTATTGACAGCACTCTAAACATTTGGATTGGCTAAGAGGAGGTCAATAACGATTTTCCATCTGCTAATATCTTTCTTTTTTTGCCTTTAGATGGATCCTGAGTACCGTGTGAGCAAGTTCCTGGCACTGCTAAAGGAAGAAGGAGCGTAAGTATTCTTTTACTAAGATGAAGATCTTGGGTACTGGCCTTCATATGTGCTAGACTATTTTGAGAGTGAGAGCCACTTTGCAACCGGCTACCCTGAGGTGAGAAATAACAATCAAAGTGTGATGATTCCTCCCGAGGATAGCATTGGGTCTAACCTGGTAGTGAATAATCCTGCAAACTCAACCTCCAGCAGTTAGAGGGCCTGTAGTGGGCTTCTGCCCAGGAGGGTGACCAGTGACCAGAGGGTTACAATAACTTCATTCTGAAAAGTACCTATGCAGGGTGCAAGAAATTCCTACTGGTAGTTTCTCTTGGATGTCCCCTTTAGCCCAGAGGAGGTACACGTTTTGGCTGCTAGGTGCGTGCTCTATCTATAACTTTAAGGCCCAGGAAGGTGACAAACAATCAGAGTTTTAACTGTCAAGGTAAAGAAAGAAGCATGCTGGAGGCAACTGGGGAGGTAGCACTGGTCTCCTGCAAGTTAGAATAGAGAATAACACATACTATGCCACTAGGTCCTCTTCGGTTTGAGTTAATCCTCCATCCTGATACTATTTGCCATAGATTCTTCCTCTTGTGTGTTAGACATCTTCCTTGTAACCCCCACCCACCAACCCTCCCTGCCCACCTATGAGAAAAGGTATTGAACTATATTCCGATCTTTCAAGTCTTCTGTTGTACATACACTGTAACAATACCCTTGTTAAGGAAAGTTTCTTAGTGTAAATAACCACTTTGTTTAAGGTTACGTATACTTTAGCAAGCTCTCGGAAACCTATATAAATGTAAATATTCCATTCAAACCTCTCATAGTACTGACTACCTCTGCTATTGAATCTATCCCTTTAAGTGGGCCTGTGAAGGATGACGTTTATTAGTCTGCCTACAACCATACAATATTTCTTACTCATGTACGTTTTACTGTGAACTTTAGCAAGCTTGCAATGTAGAGTCAGCACTTGACCCTTGTGTCGTGCCAGATAAGGGGCTCTTACATAAGATGGGGTCTGTCATGTCTTTAAATGAAGTACAAAGGTGTTTTAGCGATTGCAGTGTAGGTCAGAGAGACCCCGAGTTCAGGTTCCCAAATTAAAAGGTGTGGGCCTTCTATGGTTTAATCTCCTTTACACCTGCCATTGTACAAGAAAGCCATAAGTGCTTACCAAAGCATTTCTATTTGATTACCATTCCAGTACGTTTGGGCAAGCGACTGGGTCTACAACCCCCTTGTAAACACCATTCCGAAAACACCCTACCTGATCTGACGGGTAGCCACATGCTGCCCCCACTTCACAAAAGTAAGAAACGATGGCCCAAAGACAAAAACAAGTACAAGAAAAAGACTAGATTCTGGATCCAGGTGACAAACCCTGTCGGGAGCTGGCATTAGTGGCTGAACACTTGGGCAGTTCAGAGGATCATGTGTATCGCTATCTTTGCAAGTCAGGTTTGGAGCTCTGTGAGGTTGTAGAAGAATCACTTTAAAACACTGCCACAACTTCTTTAAGGGCTGGTATTCTTGTAGAACTTTGAGACGTCTAGTACCATTTGCCGGAATCAAGTTTGGCTAATTGGAGGGTCTGATTCATGGTTGGCAAATGTGTTTCCTTCAGTCACAAGATTTTAGTGTCACCTGGGAACGTTGAGACATCAATTTTCTGGGGCAGTGTAGGACAGTAAAGTCTTGTTTAGGGAATATGGCATTCTTCCTTTTCTTGGCAATATACACTTACAAGACCATTGTGGGGCGGCATGGGTAATCTGGTGAGCAAGTGCCAGGCACATTACAGGACAACATAATGTCCATCCCTGCAGTCGTGCAAGGATCTGCATCTGGTCTACATATTGCTCACCATCGCCCATACCCTTTCAAGAATGGGAGTTTCCTAAAAATCCCTGGCAGTGCAGCCAAGGTGTTTGTTGTCAGTAAGGGCCATATACCTGCATGGTGTGGAGATGAGCATTAGGGAAGTAAGGGCTCAGGACTCCAGATGGAGACGCATCAAACCTGTGGCTCTGAAAGATTGCCTGTATTTGGCACTAGTTTGATACCGAGCCAAAGATGTAAGGGCAAGAGTGGGAAAGGTAATCCAACATGTCCTGGGTGAGGACTGTTGCCAATTGGATTTTCTAGAGGGTGATTTTTTTGTCACAGCAGTCAATTTAAAAGGTCACACTATTGTATCTAGGTTCCCAGAACTAAGGTCTCTAGGAGGTGCTCTTGCGAAGACTTTGATGGAGCAGATTGCTTAATGCTTTTCTGTCAGATACTGTACCCACAAGGTCATTCAGAGGTGGGAGACGTGCAAGGTGACGATTCTTTATGCTCTAGTGCTGGTGCCTAGACCTTCTGCAGATGTCATTGTTGGGCAACTATTTCTACCCAATAAGTCAGACTTTCTGTTAAACATGGGTAGAAGGGGAATATCATTTATCCAGCCGTTTCAGCATAATAACTTGCCTGGTGAAATCTTACTCTATAGGAAGTTAAACCTGTAAGCAGATTGCATGGACATACAGTGAGAAGAAAGGAATCCCTTTTCCAGAAGCAGGCAACACAAATTGGAAAACCTGTCATGTTTGGTGAACTGGGAGTTGTGCTAGATGGCACAGTTCTTCCACATCTTTTAGGTCTGACATGAGCAGACTTTCAGCAGTCTTCTTTGCAATTGCATTTGTCTTTGTCACAGAACAGGCCCATCTTCGTTTTAGTTTTTTAACAGTTCAATTATCAAGGATCACTTTGAGGAACCCGGGATGGGGTTGCCCCATACAGGAACCCAGACCCTGCATGGGAATTCAATGTTCTTTGGTTGAAGATAATGGTTCTTCCTTTTTGAACCCATGCATGTATGACAGCTTAAATATTTATCTTGCAGAAAATATTTCATGGTAGCAGTACCATCTGCTACTAGGCTAACCATTACCTCTTTTCTTCGGTGACAGGAGAATTTGTTGAACCCAGTGTAAAGGTTGCTTTTTGGGCAGTCTTCTGCTGTTTTTGCAATAGCTACTTCATGTATGCCCTGAAATTCTCCCATGATTCTGGTGGACGACGAGAGCATAGAGTAGGCTGAAGTAATTCACTGTGGAATCTTTTGTATCTTTAGTCCTACAGGCTGCTTTTGTCAAAAAGACACACTCCACATCCTAGATCCTTTTTGAGTGTTTCAACTGAAAGTAAGAAAACATTGAATCTGGCACAACTTACTAAACCAGCACAAAGGTTAAGCTCCATAACCAAATCTTTTTTTAGCAAGATCTGGGAAAATTATCTATTGTGTGTTTACGAGACACTCTACCGGTCCATTAGTCTCACCAGTACAAATCCCAAAGTGTCTGGGCTTTGTTAAAGGCCCCTTGATCGATTCCTTTGCCCTCTCTTTATCCATGCCCAAGAAAAAACACGTAACTACCCGATATCATTGTTTGTGTCTTGAATTTGCAAGATAGCTGTGCCTGTTATTCATTTTGCATGTATTCATAAAAAGTTCATAAGAATTGTAAAATGTGAATTCCACAAACTGGGAATACTGAAGGCTCCCCCAGACTGGTCTTCTCCCCACCCCTAAAGGGACCCCAATTTTCCTTGTTTTCCTTTTTCTTGTTGCTGTCTTGATTTCTCAACCTCTATGTAAATCCCATTGAAAATGTAATCTTGATTTTGAAAAATGTGTAATTACTTGAAGACTACGCAACTGAGACTTCAACTGGGAGTTACTTTTGTTTATTGTGCAAGCGCGTCCAGTTCGAAACTGCAGGTGTCAGAGTGGCATAGCTAATGGAACCTTATAATGCCAATTTCACCTTAGCTGGCATCATACTGGGTTACAGTATCTTTTCGACAGCATTGGATCTTTCATAGATTCCCATGCTGCTGAATATTCCCCATTGTCAGTTTGGGAATCCTCAGTAACAATGAGCAATTTTCAAGAAATACCAGAATCTGCACTCAATTTGGTACTCTGTCTTATTTTGGGTCATTTACCCTATAGCCAATAGGCAGTGCGTACCTTGGCTCCACCCCTCAGATTCTTTACCGCAAGTTTGGAGTTGGGAGTTCTCTGTAAAGTTCTCACTGTAGTCAGCGTTTTTCCAAGAATCTTCATACTGCAGCTTTAACTGACATCCTCTGGAAGCTACCGTTCTCCAGCCTGGGGTCTGGCACGCTCATGAATATTCTCTGTCGTCAGGCTGGGAATCCTCTGTAAAAGAAAAACAGTTTCACCTTCACTTAAAAACTGTATTTCTCCTCTAAACCAATCACTGTCCTCTGGGTCATACTGCCCCCTTCCAATGACGGTCGTCTCCCTAAGCCCTGCCTTTGGCAGCTATCTTAAGATTTTTACCACACGCTTCAATGTTGGGAGTCCTTGAGTTGCTCTCTCGACAAGAAAAGTTACATTTTTGTTCCAATTATCCTGTGTGCTCTTTTCCTCATCTGCCAGCAACGGGGATCCGTTCTCGGTGAGGCTCTGCGTCACTCAAGGCGAAGATTCATCAAAGTGTCTAGAAAGGCCATTTTGGGCCTACTTCACGCCCTCCGACCATGACATATGGGAAGAAGAGGGGAAAGTCCCTCTTCAGGCCCTGCACCAAATGCGGGCTACAGAATGTGTTTGTGGAAGACAAGCGCCCACAATGCCTTTACTGCCTACACCCGGACCATAAGGAGGTAGCGTGCGCGATATGCCTAGGGTTCTCTAAGAAAATGATGAAAGACAGGCATAATAGGCTAGTGGGATGGCTTAAATTGAACAAGGCCTCTGCCCTGTGCTCCGAGCAGGGTCATGCCTCGTCCAGGACTGGCTGGTCCAAAGAGCGGTCTTATAAGTCCTTTGAGGTCACACCATCTTTGGGGGTCCAAGATAAGGCAAAGATCCGCAAGAGTCCGCCGGGTCCGCCACTGATGCAGGTCCCAAGTTAGATAGGGCGCAATCAGCATCACCTTCTGCCTCCATAGCCAGCCTACCATCGAGCTCCTCTTCGAAGAGGAATTCATCCACCCCGGCTAAGCTATGAAAAATCTGATAAGCCGAGGACAGTGGAGAAGGCGGCCGCGCAGCCCAAGCAGACTCAACCGGCACAGACAAAGTCCTTGTCGACTACTTCGTCAGTGTCTACTACTACTACAGCAGCTACGGGTGTTGATCCTACGAGGTTGGCTCCCGCAGCGGCAAAGGTGTCCGTGCCCCCATGATACAACACAACCGCAGAGGCTTTGGCAAAGATTACTCCGGAAGAGATAAAGGTACCAGCCCAGGTCCTGTTTCAGATCCCTCCTGTGAGGATAAAAGAGGGTTGGGGGGCGAGGATGCCCCGTACCAGTCCTCCCAGGTTGTTCAACCTGTGGATATTTCGTCCACAGACAACGAAGATCAAGAGTCCATGCATACAGTCCACAAGGACAATGACCTCGTTTTCCTTCTTTACCTTCTTAGCTGAGGGACATTTCCTTTGACATTATTTCAACTCTCCACACCTTGGTGTCAGAGATCCAGCTGAGAATGTCCCCGGTATCCGGAGTACCCCAGGCTCCTGATCAGCTCTGCCTAAGAAGAGGAAGCGTCATCTGACGCCTCCATATCAACCTCCTCCACCACGTCGGGCCCCAACTCCACAAGCGGACCCGGAGACGGGTACCGAGACGGATACGGCCACGAGTACGGATGAAGACAAAGACTTTGTTGAAGCAGACAATGAATCGTCACATTTGGACCCTCCTCACAGAGATTCCCTACCGGATGAGGTGGGATCGTTCCACTCCATAATCACCAGGGCCTCTGAACTATTCCAACTGGTGCCCGAGGAAACCAAGAATGAGGGTTTCTTGGATCAAAGGCGAGACGCCAAAAGGAAGACCATCATGGTGGTGCCCTTCTAGACAATATTTGGGAGGAGGGCCTGGTCCTCATGAAGAACCCCCCTGCACAGCTCCAGCCAAGCGGGATAGGCTGGACAAGAAGTATAAGATTCCGACTCTGCATCCGAAGACTTGAGGTCGCAACCATCACCGCACTCGGTGATGTCTGCTGCAGCGAGGAAATGGTCGGCTAACCCGGCCTCATCGTCAGTCCCTCCGGACAGCAAGGGAAAAAGGCTGGACACCCAGGGGAAGAAAGTGATCTACGCAGCGGCGTCCACAATCAAGGCGGCCAACCCCTTGGCGATCCTGGCCAAGTACGACGGAGTTGTGGTACAAGCTAGGACCGATCCTGCAGTTCTTCCCCGACGATAAGAAGATGGAAGCCGTTACCCTATTTCAGGAAGGGGGAAGTGGCATCAGATCATGCCATCACAGTAGCGGTGGACCTCGCTGACACAGGCTTCCGGCAGATGGGGAACGGTGTCTGCCTTCGTCGAGAGGGATGGATTTAGGCCACTAACCTCTGTCAGGAAGTCCAAGTGAAGATGCTGGACATGCCCTTCAATGGCAAGAATCTGTTTGGGAAGGTGGTCGACGAGTCCCTCTAGGCCATCAAAACAGATACTGAAACGGCAAGTTCCCATGGCACTCTTCAGCAGCACCACTTGTCTTTTCGCTCCTCCAGGGGAATATCAAGCAGGTCCTCAAAGGGTTTCTCCACGTCTTAGACAGTGGAGAAACCCTTTCCCCACTCCACGATGCAAGAAGCCTACAGGAGCTGCTCACAGACCTACGGTAGCAGATGGCAGCATTGCCGCCGCCTGCAGGGTAGGGCGCTGGCACCCAAGCAAGCCTGAACCAGCCAAAACGCCGGCCCCCACTCGTGCACCCCATTGGGAGGCCGCGAGTGGGGGAAGATAACCGACAGATGGGTGCTGGACACTCCTGCCCAAGGGCACACTTTGGAGTTCCAACGCAGGTGTCCTCATATTCCACTGGTTCCCCGTCAAGAGCAGCACATCTCTCAGCTCCTGGAAGAGGTACACGAACCATGCTACGGAAAGGCGCAACAGAGCTAGTTCCCCAACGGCTCTGGGGCTCCAAAGTCTATTCCAGATACTTTCTAGTCAGGAAGAAAACAGGGGGCTGGAGACCCATCCTGGACCTGCAACGTCTGAACAAATACTTAAGATCCCAAAAATTCGGGATCACATTGCAGCACGTGCTCGGCCAGCTCAAAAGGGGAGATTTTTTGACGTCGTTGGACATGGAGGATGCCAATTTCCACGTCCCCATTCACAAGAAACATCGAGAATGTCTGTTTCGTAGTGCACGGCCAGCACCACCAGTTCAAGGCCCTACCATTTGGCTTGAAGTCTGCCCCAAAGGTGCTTGAAGTCTGCCCCAAAGGTGTTCACGTTCGTGGATGTATATTTTAGAAATAACGTAACACAGAATGATTTGTATTTCTTAACGGGATCACAGCCACACACCATCATTAATGTGCTGGGTTGTACAATGTCTTAGACTTTTTGTGCCTTTTTTTCTTTATATGTTGATTATTGTTGTTTTGTTTGTGTATGTCTTGTGGGCAACTTATTCTTTTTATTATGACAATTGATGGACTCATTTGGAAGCCCATATCGTTTACACACTGGTATGCTATGACTATGTGGTATACTTATGGGTGTTACACTTTATGAATTTGTGTGAACAGTCATTAAATGTGTACTTTGTGGTGTAACAACATACATTGTTGGGTTGGTAAATGTTTATTTTTCTAATCAGATGAAGTTAATGCCCTGATGAAGGACCTTGTTTTTGGTCCGAAATGCATTGGCAGACATTTTCATGTGCAACTACTATTATTTTCGATTAAAAAAAAAAGAAGAAATACTGAAGGAATTTTTCTGGCTTTGTATTTCGAACATTAATTACATGAATTAAGCTTGACAACCAAGGAGTTGTTTTCAGGGTGTGCGGCCAACACCGACGGCTTATTATCCTAGGTCCACTTTCTTTTGTCTATACTGTTGAGAACCCGCATGGAGGCACTTTTTAGTGGGCTGCACCCTACTCACATGAGCTTTGGATTTTTGCTTTGAATATTTGTAAAAACAATAACAAGTGAACGTGGTGCCCGGTCTCCGACATACATTTCAATCATTTAAAGACTTTCCCATACTCGACACTTCCCTATCTTGCTAGTTATCACACCGAACACAGACACTGCCAGACCTCTCCGTACTCTGCAACAAAGGTGTCCTTTTCAGTCCTTTCGCTCCAAACAACATTGCATCCTGAGGTCCGCCAGAGACTACCGCTCATTGTACTTATCACAGTCTTAAAGGAGGGCTTGTACACGTTGGGTGAACAGTACAAGGCTTGTTTCCAGTCTTACTAAGGGGCACAAAGATGACCAGGCTTCTCTCAGCCCAAGGGCTAGTCCAAGCAAGCTGGACTCCTGTCCAGCGCCTCCCTCCCATTTCAGCACCACCCTCCCATTTCAGCACCACAGTGGGAGGGCACCTGTTATCTTTTCTACATTGATGGAGGCAAATAACATTGGACAAATGTATGCTTTCGATGGTGACTCAACGCCACACCCTGGAGTTTGTCAAAAGACTACGAGCAACTCTCCCCTGCCGGCAGAACAGAAATAAATATCCATGCTCTTCAATTAGAGGTGCAGTCGCTCCTATCCAAAAATGTTCTAGAGCGCGTCTCTCGTTTTCAAAGTAAACAAGTTGTCTAATGGCGCTACTTCCTGGTCCGATAGTTATGTTGATGGAGACCCATCCTCAACCTGTTACCTCAACAAATTCCTCTGCTCCCTGCCATTACAAATGGTAGGCTGCATAAAATCCTCGGCTAGCTTCCACGTTCCCATTGCCCACAGTCAGTTTAAGTTGCTGGGCTTCATGGTGGCAGGGCACCACTACCAATTGAAGGTCCCCCCCCCCCCTCTTCAGCCTCAAGTCTGCCCCAAGTGTATTTACGAAGGGCCTTGTCTCCGATAATGAGCATCTCAGGAAATCCGGGATCCTCCCTCAACTTGCATCGCTAGCATATCCGAGCCCCAATACTCAACCTGGACGTGTGGCACATGAAAACCATGGAATTCTAACATCATTGGGCTTCTCAGTAAATTGCAAAAACATTATCTATAATTCCGTCTCAGGGAATGATTTCTCTGGGATCCAACAAAGATGGCACAACTTCAACTGCTACCCCCGGCTGCCATCCGGGTCCACACAATACTGTCCAAAGTTTGAGCTTTGCCACTCAAAAATGTTTCCTCAGTATGGATGATCGTCCCTTTTGGGCATGATGCATTCCGGTGATCCACAACTGAAGACCTCCATTGCGTCCCCTGCAGACGTTTCTAGATGCCCGTGGGATCAGGTGTCGGGACATTGAGACAAAAAGCTCCATCTAACCAGCACATGCCATAATGCTCTTTGGTGGGAGAACACTGTCAACCTTTCCAGCGGAGCACCCCTCACAATCCAGTATCGAGCGACTGATGCCTCCATGAAGGGCTGGGGACTCCACACTGCTAGTCTTCATGCCAGAGGCCTCTGGTCAACGACAGAAACATTGTTGCATAGCAATGTGTTGAAGCATGCCAGTGTTCTGGGCCCCTCAAATCTTTTCTGCCTCAGCTGGAGGCCAACGTGCCACTACCACAATGTTCTACACCTGAAAACAGGGGGGCATCAGATCTCCGATCCTATCCTCCGAGGATATGGCACTCTACAAACAAGCTTAAGCCCACAGAATGTTTGTCTCCCTTTCACCTTACACAATTCAGTGGCCGATTTCATCAGCAGGGAATTCTGCTCCTGCCATGAGTGGAAGCTTCTTATGAACCGAGTGGATGTTGTTTTCCAGACATGGGCAAAAACTGACATGGACCAGCTCGCCTCAAAGGACAGCTCGAAGTGTGACTTGTTCGCAAGCTGGTTCCGTCAGCAGGCCAGCATCGGCAACACTTTCACGTTTCCATGGAATGGAAGGTTCCTTTGTGCTTTTCCAGTTTCCTCTCATTCCATGAGTCCTCCACACAGTCAAACAGCGGCCGTGCATACTGATACTTGTGGCGCCAGCATGGTGGAGTCTGCTCTGGTTCTCAGAGATTTTAACTCTCTCCAGGGCTCCGCCAATGACCTTTGTATCTGTGCACAAACTGCTCTTCAGAAAAAAGAGATGTTTCACCACCACAATGCCTATTCTCTCAAGCTCAGAGCCTGGGCCCACATCCCTTGAATTTGGCCACATCGACATGCCCTGGGCCACCTCCACCATCTCCTTTTACAACAGAAAATTGAAGAAGTTCCTCTCTTGTGTTCCAGCCACAGCAGGTTCTCCCACAATTACTCTTTGGCTATCAGGGGCCTTGCCTTCCTGTCCATCAAAGTCCATGTGGCTGCCATTTCCCACTACATGTTCATGTGTGTGGTGCCTTCTCTGTGGTCCCACAGAGTCATTAAGGAGTTTGACAGGACCTTTTCAGACTTTTCCCTCCATACGAAAGCCTGCCCCTTCTTGGGAGTTGAATGTCATTTTCATGAAGTTGATGGGAGGTAGGGGGAGGGCATTCGAGCTGATGCATAAAACTGGCATTGTTTGCCTCCAGGAAAACAGTGCTTTTGGTGGCCATCACCTCAACCAGAAAGTTGATGAGTTCCAGATGCTTTCCTTGCAGCTGCCCTACCTATTTTTTCACAAGGACAGGGTCCTCCCGAGTACCAATCCACAGTTTATGCCTTAAATGCCAACCGCTTCACCTGAACAAACCCTTGGTCCTGCATGTTTTCTTCAGAACTCTGACACCTGCTGAACGCTCACTTCACTCCTTGAATGTCATGAGAGCGCTCAAATACTATGTTGAAAATAAATCTTCGCAACTGCTCCTTGCCTTTGGTTCTGCTGCTACTGGCAGAGGTCTCTCTAAGGCCTCAATCTCCAGATGACTTTCGGTTCCTTTCACGTTCTGCCATCAACAGGCTAACAGGCCTGGTCGACCACAAGTATGTTCTTCAAGAGCAGTATTGACTAGTACTGCTCTACGTCAGAAATGTGGCTGCAGGACCTCTACAGAGCAGCTACTGGCAGAGGTCTCTGCATACCTTCATCAGATTTTACTGCATTGACAAGAACTTTGTGGAGGACTCCAGGGTTGGTCAGACGGCCCTTGAAGCCTACTTTCCTCAGGTTAGCCATGTACCTCTGCCCTTTACATCTTTTTAATATACTCAACAGCATAGGAATCTGTGAAAGATCCAATGCTGGAGAAGGAATCGGTTACTTACCTGAAACTCCTTTTCTCCAGCATTGTTATCTTTCATAGGTCCACATGCGACCCTCCCTTCTGCCCCACATGCAGCTCAGCGTTGTACTATTGTGTGCTATATGAATCTGAACATGGCCTCCAGGGGTGGAACGAAGGAAGGGACCTGCCTGTTGGCTAAAGGATAAATGACTCAAAGCAGGACCAAGAGCAGTAACGTGAGTGCTGTTTCTGGCATTTCTTTGAAACTGCTCATTGTTAGAGGATTCCCAGCCTGATGATCGGGAATATTCAACAGCATGTGAAGCTATGAAAGATGCTCATGCTTGAGAACAGAAGTTAAAGGTAAGTAACTCTTATTCGTTTTCTCTCCTGATATGCTATTGTGCCAATAGCCAAATGTAGCATGAAGACACTGCCAATCCTGAGAATGCTCTTCTTTTTCCTTTTCCTCAGGAGTCGCCGTGTCTATGATGACTGAAGGATGAGCCTGTGCTGAGATTGTTGGAAAGGTCCATTCCTCCCCCCCACCCCAAGAAGGGATGGTGACCTGAGGTGAAGAAAGCGGGCGAGTCTTTGCTCACAGGCGCACCACAGAAGACAAAGTGACATGCTCATCTACCTTGAACAGCACTTGAACTTGTGCATGTTTAGTGCAATAGCCCATCCCCTCCTTTACTCTCGTCTTTAATATTCTGGTGTTATCCGACATGCCGTCTCCTCTAGAATTCTTTGCTTGCATATCTCGCAGTGCATATTCTCACTTGGTTACTGTCTGGGTGGACGGAGGATGAGAACATTCTCAGCCCCGCAGGTGACTTTGTGGAACACATGCCTCTCTAGAAGGGTTAATAGTGCACCTCTCCTCCACCAGACACACGTTTACACCTTCACAAGACCAATCAGGCTTAGTCCAACAGGGGTCTGATTGGCTCATGCATGCAAAAACGTGCAGTCCCACTTGCCAGTGTGCATCCTACCTGATGCTATTGTATCTAATGCCAATATACATTCCCGCCCAATGGAAGTTTTTAAAAGAAAGCTGCTGTACTTTCACCGGGGTTCTTTTGTTTGCACACCTCCAGATGAGAAATCATCCATTAGTTTTAGATAGCTGAGTAGCAATCTTGGTACTCCTTGTGTCTGTGATTGTTATGTAGCTGGTTCGTTTGTTTTCTAGGGCAGGTGCCCATGGCAGTTACCTAGGCAGAAAAAAAGGGAGCTAGAAATATTTAAAATGCATATGTTTGTTCGTTGTCCTTTCAAATAAATAAATACATTCTTTTAAAGTGATAGCTGAACATTAAGGTTATGTGTTGTGTGTGAGGGATATGTCCTTCATAGCATAACCGTGCTAGAGGACATTGTTTTACCATGAGCATGGAATGGCGTTGCATTGTGAGATCAGGGGGATATCATGTTGGTAACACAATATTTTCAGTAGCCAGTGGAAAGAGATGTGGCTGGACTGTGGGCCAATAAATACCTATATAGGAACGATCTTTCACCGGCGCAGTATTGTAGCATCGGATTTTGGTGAAATGATAGGTGATATGGTATGGCTAGTTCTTTAATCACTCTGTACATTCGGGTTTCAGCTCGCTCTTCTCTTGTCCTCCATTCCCATCGTCCGTTGTTAATGGTATTCAAGTCACATGGGTGGATTGGAACAGTGCTATTTATTTTAATTACTCTTCTGATGTTTCTTGTTCCTACTGGTGTACCTACTTATGTTTCTGTGGAGCATGCTGTTGCTGTTGTATAGTCTGTATGTGATATTAATGTTATTTCTACCAGGCTTTCCTCAGTGATAACCACAGTTCTTTGGTTCCATCTTTCTCTCGATTTCAGTGATTAAGTTGGTTTTACTCCCTTATCATGGTGACTCAGAAACAAACTTGACTCATCAGCCCACAGCAAAGACATTGGTTTTTATGTTAGAACTGCCACTCTCACGTTAGATGGGGGATTTAAGTGTGAAGTGACTAGCACTCACAAGTTAGCGCTGGGAGGCATGGTAAGAAAGTATGAGTAACATAGGTTCGAGAACCAACCTCAACATTTTGCTGTAACTCAAGATCATGTGAAGAATATCTCACATTGCCAGCAGGATTCCGCCCCCCCTCCCTCGTTTGTGACTCCAACATCTTCTTCTGACTTCTCATTGCACACATCTGTGAACCCTCGTGAACCTGTGTCCCAGATGAACGGAATTCATTCCTTGCTGCTAGTGACCAAGTGTGAATGTTCACTGATCGCCAACCCGGCTCACTTGATTTGCTGTGATGCTTTTCATGCAAGCCTCTGCTTTCCGAGCCTCTGTCACCTCTCGCCCTAGGGGCACTAAAGCCATCTCAACAAACCCAGAGCCATTGGTTGATGGGATGTCAGGTGCCCTGCACCCCTAGTCCCATCAGCCCAAATAGCAAAACTTGCCCCCATTTTTTGCTGTGCATGTTGAGGTGATGTGTTGAACCGATGGTTTTAGTCTCTCTTGTGTTTCTTTTGGAGGGATTTTACTTTGATGTTGTGAGTAATGTGAGTTGTAATTATTTTGTGGCTATGCGGTTGGCACTCTTTCCCAATTGTGTCTCTTCCTTTTCAAATTCCCTTCATATTCTACAAAAGTGACACACTCTCACACGAGGCAACACAGCATTGTATTATTTTACCTCTCGAGTTTAATAATGTAAACAGTTTTATCGTTTTTTGGTCCAAAGCTACTATGAAAAAATGTATAAATATGATCTGGTTTACTGGCGCTGAATGGTTGCAATAAAAAAAAGAAACCAATGCTTGGACTGGTTTAACTGGATTGATGGGTCTGTGGGAAAGATGCATTCCTGTGTGTATCGTCAGAGTTACAATTGATACTGGTCTTGTGTTCTTCCAGCATCACAACCACATCCACTATGGTTTTATCATGATTGTATATATGTACATGGTTTAAATTAATGGGCTTGTTCATTTTGACTTACTGTATTAATATGAACATTTGGAGAGATTTTTTTCATGGTCGTGAGCAGAGATTGAATGAAAGGTGTGAAGATCAGGAGCTCAAACCAGCTCCTTGTTGGACATCATTCAGTACTAGTAGATACTACCTCTGGAGAGTGAGGAGCTATTACATAGTATGCAGCAAATCTAACTTCCACACGAGATTCCCACTATAATGCTTTGTTCATTTTATACATGGCCATTTCTGCAAATCGTTCCTAGATGTCTTAATGCCTTTTTATACACAGTTTCAAAAACACAGAGTTAATGTCATATTTGTAGGTTTGCATGGCACCAGTTGACAGTGGGAGTCAAAAGTAGCTATTAGCTGTTAATGTCAAGCCAACTAGGATGTTGTACGTTTCATGCAGAAGCTAAACAACTTCCAGCTCCCACAGAAAGCAGTCTTTCGCTATCTTTCGTCAGTGTGACCTAAATCGCAAAAGATGACTATTCTCATAGGCAGAAGTAATACAAGCCGCCTTTTGAATACAATTATAACAGTACCTCTAAGTAATGATTTCTAATGAGCTTCATCCTCCCACAGATTCCTCATCTTAGCTTTTTTCCTCAGCACTAGTTGAATTGCAGATTTTTTTTTAGCAAACATAAGGAAGTGGGCAGCTCAGCAACAATGCTCTGGTATTGTCAACTCCATGGCTTTGGAGGGAACACCATGCTCAGTGTCTATATAGAGCATTCCACACCCCTGGGTCTCAGTGCCTTTTTTCTACATGCTCTGGACGCTGTAATCCAAAAGATATCTCATCAGAGATTCAATTTTTGCTGCACCATGCCCGTTGTCCCAAAGACTTCAGGATTGAAGCCCTAGAAGCACTGCAGTGACATAATGTCAGTGTCAGAGCCCCACCAGGAGTGCCTTTGATGCTTGGGAGCTGACCACAAGACTGGCCAAAGCTGTATCTATATGGCCATGAACCGAAAGCTCTCAGGGAATGGGCTACAAAGCTCTTTAAGGGTAGGTCTGTTTCTTTTGAGGCTGCATCTGCAAAAACAGTCTGAGGAGTATTTCAATGTGTCATATGGTTGTAAAATAAATCTGCATGTACCACGTTCTTCTTTGTCAAACAAATCAAATCCACTGCCAGTTTAGCATATCCCCAATTCATGCAAATTGTTTACATTTCATGTCACATAATTCATCAGAGGAAAGGTAAATCCAGGCCTACTTTGTTGACCACTCTTAAGATTTCATGTCAAAATCATTGATAAAATAGAAATGAACATGTGGAAACCATATGAACCGGTTGGTTGTGTGCAAAAAAAAAAAATTCAATCACAAGGCTAAAACAACATTGAGTTTTATAGCAGTGACTTGAAACGTGCACAAATATAACAACCTAACCAGACAATATATGAATTGTTACATTTATAGCAAAGAGAGTATTGTTGAAGGGAGGGGTGACTTATTCATAATGAGCTGCAACCTGCCACCCTTCTGCCCATAATAAAGAATGCAGTATCACAGAGAACATAACACAGGATTGCTGCCTCTCCCTGCAGGAATCATGCAGGTTATTCTGGTACATGACCAATGTGCCATGCCTGGCTTCCACGTACATCGCTCTTCAACATATTGAGGGCTTTAGCATCACACAAATAGTTTAAAATGACAATGATGACATATTGTTTGCAATGGCATCAACTTGTGTTTTAGAGTGGCAGTGCAGGCATATCCCGCGTACTGTTGATGACCTATTGGAATTTTCCATGTTTACTAGAATGAATTGTACAGTGTTGGGCCTAATCTTTTGCAAAAATAGTCCTCATAAATTGTACCATTTCAACCCAGTACTGAAAGTATGAAAATCCCCTGTCGGAATATGAACCTGTGTACACAGGTTCCCCACAGATCTCTGTAGATCTCCACATTTCTGTACATAGCCAAAGGGAATAAACCCTATTAATTGTTCTCCCATCCTATGGCTTTCCTCTGTGTTCTCTCCCTGTATTTACCATCTTGTTTTGTACAGTGCTCTGTTACTTAATAACTAGGTTTGATATATTAGTCTTGTACATCTCAAAATATATACATACAAATCACTGCTCCCTTTTCTTGCCTAATTACTACATTTGTACTCTTGTTTCATAAAACATAGACTGAAAGAGAACTCTGAAATCATGTTTTTTAAGTCTTGGCATTAATACTACATGTCATTTTACGTTCCTGTTTAATTGTATAAATGAATGGACAAGCACCAGAATGGAGTTCAGCTAGTAGTTTTCCTGTCACACTTTAACACAACTTGAAAAAGGATACAGACTTATAAAGGATACAGAATCAGCATCCACATTGGGAGCCCCCCTCTGCTCTGGTATATCTTGAACGCGATGTTAACAAGACTTTACCCCCAAGAGCGCAGCCTGTAGAAATAAAATATAACTAACAGACCAGGGGCTTGAGTGAAAAGGCAGATGCAGCGACAACAGAGCTAAGGGAACAAAGCAAGAACGATGGTTCAAGATAGCAGCCAGAGTTACCAAAAGTGCAGCAATCGCCCGCCCGCAATTACCCTCTCTTACCTGCTGAGCCAAAAGGAAGTCCCGCAGCCTATGTGAGTTCAGCAAAGTGATGACAAGGTGAAGAAGGAAGGAAGTCTCAGTTGAAGAAAGTCTGTGCAATAATCCACCTAACCCGAACGGCACGAGGGCGCAACTAGAGTCCAAAAATAATCCCCAAAGAATTCAGCAAAGCGTCCCCAAAGTGAAAATATCCAATCCAAGCAGTGACCACCAAATCAGGTGAGCGTTCAATCGGTCACTTCGATGTGTAGAGCACTGTTTGGTGAAGAGAGCAGCATTGATGGTAGATCCAGAAAAAAAGTGTTTTGTGGGCTTGTGACACACGTGAGGTTGAAGGGTTCAGAAAGCCAGTGGAGTTAGCAGCCAGAAGAGGGAAAAGAAACTTGAAAAGAGGTTTCGTTCAGATTTTCCTAGTGTTCTGTATCGCGTTAAACTTGAGGTTAACAGGTTCCAAGGCGTCACAACAATCAAGGGCAAGAGGGAAACAGTCCGTTAAAAAAAGCTGTGAGTTTGTTTACCAAGGGAAAACAGCCGAGGAAAATGGCGCCAGAAATCGTAGGGACAAAACGTTCAAGAGAAATCCTTAAAGCATAAACCGGGTCCAGGAAACACAGGAATCAGAAAGTCAATAATTCGGGCACTCGAACTAATTACTTAGTTTAGGAGCACTTGTTGCAGGGATACGCCGTACTAAATACCGGTATCATTTTCAGGACGCAAGGCACGTTGCGTGCGCTTCAGGTGACCGCGGGAAGAAGGAATGCTGGATAATGTAGTGCGGCGTATTCCGCGAACTGAAAACAGTCGCCAGGGCAGCTTCCACCTGGAATTAGATGCCCCCGGACGACTGTAAGCAGGAATGCGGGGCATGACAGTACCCCCCCCCCGCAAAGGGTGACCACCCCTGCGGGCATGCAATCTTTCCAACCAAAAGGCGCGCAGGAGTTGGGGTGCATGCAAATTGGAGGCCGGTTCCCAGGTCCTATCCTCGGGACCATAACCTTTCCAATCAATCAGGTAGGAACGTACTCCGTGATGTAGACGGGTGTCTAGTATAGCATGCACTTCATATTTGTCTTCTCCCTGTACAGTGATTGGAGCAGGAGCAACAGAAAGCCGGGTGCCAGGCACAAAAGGACGGAGCAGGGAAACGTGAAAAACAGGGTGAATCCGCCAATGGGACGGGATGTCTAAACGGACAGCAACAGGATTGCGACAATGAAGTACCTTGTAGGGGCCTACATAGCGAGGCAACAGCTTCCGTTTACCCCGAATATTGAGGTACTTGGTCGCAAGCCAAGCACGATCACCTGGTGCATAGGAGGGGGCTGGTGAACGATGTTTATCTGCTTGCGTCTTTGCCCGGGACTGTGCTGCCTGTAGATGAGAAACAACCGAATCGCGTATAGCAACCAGAGTGTCCCTCGTGGTTTTTGCTGCAGGAATTTGGTCCAATGAAGGTAGGACGGGATGAAGGATTCTTGGGTGTAACCCGTACAAGGCGTAAAACAGGGAACAACCTATTGAAGTGTGTCGGGAGTTATTATATGCAAACTCTGCGGTTCCCAAAACGGATAACCAGTTGGTTTGATGTTGCCAACATAGACAACAAAGGTACTGTTCCATGGTGCCATTGGTACGTTCGGTTTGTCCGTCCGTTTGGGGTGGTAGGACGACGAAAGTCGTGCATCTATGCCAAGGGAATGGGTAAGGGCTCTCCAAAACCGACAGGTAAATTGGGTGCCCCGATCGGAAATCATGATTGTAGGTAGACCGAAGAAACGCACCACATGGTGATACCGATCTTTGGGTGTCAAAATCGGCACCAACACGGGACAAGGCGTCCGCTTTCCCATGTAGAGGGCCAGGGCGGTATGTGACTATGAAGTGAAATAGCGTGAAAAATACATGCCAACGTATTTGTCGAGCATTGGTACATTTTGCATGTGAGAGAGCCTGGAGGTTCCGGTGGTCAGTGTACACTGTTACTGGATGTCGAGCACCCAGAAGATGGTGTCTCCATTCCTTAAAAGCCGCTCGAATTGCTAAGAGTTCCCTCTCCATGATGGTGTAATTGCGTTCAGCCGAAGATAGTTTTCGGGAGAAATAAGCCACCGGATGTAACTGCTGTGTAGCGGGGCAGATCTGTGACAGGATGGCCCCCACCGCTATAGCGGAGGCATCTGCTTCCACTATAAAAGGGAGAGAAGGGTTTGGGTGTTGCAGAACGGGAGCAAAGGTAAAGGCCTCTTTTAATGCCTCAAAGGCCGCCTGGGCTTTGTAGTCCCACAAGAACGGAACCCTGGGACTGGTGAGTCGGGTAAGGGGTGCCACTATTTCCGGAAATGAGGCAATAAAGCACCTTTAGAAATTCGAAAAAGCCAGAAAAGATTGAAGCGCCTTTATAGAGTCCGGAACCGGCCAGTCTATTACTGCTTTAACCTTAGAAGTGCACATGAGCACCCCTTTTGCGGATATTTGAAACCCCAAGAACTCAACGGAGGATGCGTGGAACACACATTTTTCTAACTTAGCATAGAGAGAGTGTTCATGCAAACGCTGCAGTACGGAGCAAACATGTTGGACGTGTTGAGTGAGTGAATCCGAGAATATCAGAATATCATCTAGGTAGATCACTACATAACAGTCCAGCATGTCTCCAAAGATGTCATTAACGAAGTGCTGGAATGTGGCTGGAGCGTTAGAGCCCAAAGGGCATAACGCAGTATTCGTAAAGCCCAAACTTCGTTTTGAAAGCGGTTTTCCATTCGTCCTGCTTCGCATCCTCACCAAATTGTATACCCCTCAGATCTAATTTAGTGAAAATGGTAGAGGATGTCATTTTATCGAGTAGTTCCGTTATGAGGGGCAACGGGTATTGGTTCTTAACCGTTATTTTATTCAAGGCTCTATAATCTACACAAGGACGTAGCTCCCCCTCCTTTTTCGGGACGAAAAATATGGGAGAGGCTGCAGGGGACCGGGAAGGTCGAATGTGTCCCAAACGCAATGCATTATCCACATACTCTTTTAGATGTTTCTCTTCATTAATGGTCAGGGAGTAAACACGACCATGAGGTATCACTGCCCCAGGTACCAAATCAATGGGGCAGTCATAGCAACGATGTGGAGGAAGTTTCTCTGATAGCCCTTTGTCGAATACGTCAGAGAAGTCCTTGTACACTGCTGGTAGTTCGGAGGTAGGATCACTCAACGTGGCACTAATGGAGGAGACATTAGCCACCAAGGCTAAACAAGGAGACAAAGACGGCACATCCGGGTTTTGAAAACAATGTTGGGTACAAAACACAGAAGAAAAATGTACCGTTTGTTTGATCCAGTCAATTACAGGGTTATGAGTCCAGAGCCAGGATAGACCAAGAATGATCCCAAACTGGGGAGCCGAAATAAGGTCAAACACTATTTGTTCAGTGTGACGTTCTGTGGTAGACATGCAAAGCGGGACCGTTTGTTCTGTTACCCACCCGGATACCAGACGAGAACCGTCTACGGCATGTACCTCCTCAGGTCTACCCTTAGGAACTACCATTAAACCATGGCGTTTAGCCAATTGTATATCCATATAGTTCCCGCTAGCCCCTGAATCAATCATAACTGGATTGGTGAAGGGCTCAACACCAGGGATCGAAAAATACATGGCAAGGTAGATGTGTGAGAAGGGAGGACATTGGTCCGAGCCGTCCATTTGATAACTCATCCTTAGGGCACGGCTTAAGGACGAGTCTTGGCATTTCCTGCAGTCTTAACAGGTCTCCTAGGGCATACACGAATGTAATGGCCAGAGTGGCCACAGTAGAAGCACAGGTTGTTAACCATACGCCGTTCTCGTTCGGCTTTGGTTAGCGGACCTCTGATTGCCCCTATTTGCATTGGTTCGGCTTCTCCTGCAAGGGCAGGAGAGGCCGTTTCTGACTTGGCTGAGAAGCGAAGGTTGGGGATACGCCGTTCGCCACGTCTTTGTCGCAGCCGAGCGTCAACCTGCAGGACCAAGTCCAATAGTTGCGGAAAACCAGACGGTAGAGCAGGTACCACTGACAGAGCGTCCTTTAGTTCATCTGAAAGTCCCTTATAGAAGACTGCTGCCTTCTTCTGTTCGGGCCAGGTGGTTTCCGCTGCTAACTGATTAAAGCGGGCAAGATAGGACAAAAGGTCTGTTTTGCCCTGCCTGATAGCAAGGAATTCAAGATCTGAAGTTTGCGCCTTGTAACGCATGTCAAACACGCTATTCATAGACTGAATAAGGGCATCAAAATCATACAGGGCTGGGTCGTTGGCTTCGAGTAATGGGTTAGCCCAAGCCGCTGCTGTTCCTCCCAAATGGGAAAGAAGAAACGCTGCTTTAGTAGTAGCGTCCGGAAATGCCAATGGTCGACAAAGGAAATGCAGACGGCATTGATTTACGAAGGTCCGATAGGTTTTCGGATCTCCAAAAAAGCATTCCGGAGGGGCCAAGGGAAAGGGTCCAGGAAGCACAATGGGTGCCGAAGCAGGTGGAGGCGCCTGGGGTACAGGAGGGGCTGCTGCAGCAGCAACATCGCCAAACTCCTCATCAGGAGGTAACGGCTGCACAAAACTCTGTAGCACATCCATGCGTTGATGGAGAGTCGCATGTGCGGATGCCATGTCGGTGCGTAAAGCCGTAAAGGCTTGCATCACGGCAGCCATTGGATCGGCTCCGGTTTCCATGGCCGACAGGCAAAAATAGGCTCCTAAATCTGTCACACTTTAACACAACTTGAAAAAGGATACAGACTTATAAAGGATACAGAATCAGCATCCACCTTGGGAGCCCCTCTGCTCTGGGATATCTTGAACGCGATGTTAACAAGACTTTCCCCCCAAGAGCGCAGCCTGTAGAAATAAAATATAACTAACAGGCCAGGGGCTTGAGTGAAAAGGCAGGTGCAGCGACAACAGAGCTAAGGGAACAAAGCAAGAACGATGGTTCAAGATAGCAGCCAGAGTTACCAAAAGTGCAGCAATCACCCGCCCGCAATAACCCTCTTACCTGCTGAGCCAAAAGGAATACCCGCAACCTATGTGAGTTCAGCAAAGTGATGACAAGGTGAAGAAGGAAGGAAGTCTCAGTTGAAGGAAGTCTGTGCAATAATCCACCTAACCCGAACGGCACGAGGGCGCAACTAGAGTCCAAAAATAATCCCCAAAGAATTCAGCAAAGCGTCCCCAAAGTGAAAATATCCAATCCAAGTAGTGGCCACCAAATCAGGTGAGCGTTCAATCGGTCACTTCGATGTGTAGAGCACTGTTTGGTGATGAGAGCAGCGTTGATGGTAGTTCCAGAAAAAAAGTGTTTTGTGGGCTTGTGACACACTTGAGGTTGAAGGGTTCAGTAAGCCAGTGGGGTTAGCAGCCAGAAGGGGAAAAGAAACTTGAAAAGAGGTTTCGTTCAGATTTTCCTAGTGTTCTGTATGGCGTTAAACTTGAGGTTAACAGGTTCCAAGGCGTCACAACAATCAAGGGCAAGAGGGAAACAGTCCGTTAAGAAAAGCCGTGAGTTCGTTTACCAAGGGAAAACAGCCGAGGAAAATGGCGCCAGAAATCGTAGGGACAAAAAGTTCAAGAGAAATCCTTAAAGCATAAGCCGGGTCCAGGAAACACAGGAATCAGAAAGTCAATAATTCGGGCACTCGAACTAATTACTTAGTTTAGGAGCACTCGTTGCAGGGATACGCCGTACTAAATACCGGTATCACTTTCAGGACGCAAGGCACGCTGCGTGCGCTTCAGGTGACCGCGGGAAGAAGGAATGCTGGATAATGTAGTGCGGCGTATTCCGCGAACTGAAAACAGTCGCCAGGGCAGCTTCCACCTGGAAATAGATGCCCCCAGACGACTGTAAGCAGGAATGCGGGGCATGACATTTCCACATTTACTTAAATGTAAAATTGCGGTTAGCACTTGACTCCCTGTTTTGTGACACGCATAAAGGTGAATTCTGCCATGTTACTGCAAATTCCATCTTAGCCTTTAATTTAATTGGGGAACTACTGCCTTAAATCAAAGAACTTAGTATCTTCCAATAAAAGAAATATAATTCAGTATTACCATAAATGGCAGCATGTACCGTTGGATGTACCTTTTTTCTTGTAAGCTTGGAGTCGCACCGATTCTTTTTTTCTACACACACCACACACACGGTGAGCAAAAAACAATTACCTGTGTACCTTTTATTTTCCCCATTCTGATTGAAATCCTACAATGACCAGCATGCAACGTAATGCTAACCGAAAATAAATCTAAAGAAACACCTCAGGCAAGCTACCAGTGGCTCACAATCTACTGGCTGGAGACACTTGATTTAGAGTATTGGGTCTCTGACCCACTTTCACCAATGTTCTGATTTATATAAATTCTGTTGTCGCTTTGTGACTTTCTCTTGTGTACTCTGCGTAACGTGGCATTCGCTGCTAGGTTTACTGGTAACCCATTCCGTTTCCCTGGGCTTAGTCAGCGTCTCTGGCGGTCCTCGCGTCTCCTCTATCTCTTCTCGTTATGGTCCTCTGACTAGGCGTTCCGTCCTGTCAGGCGGTCTGTCTTTGCTCTGGTTTCTCTCACTCCAGGCGGCTCCTGCTACTCATGGCCACCAGGCTGTAGGCTGCTTTCGGTTTGGACCTTTCTCACACTTTCGGATTGAGCATCCATGCTGCGGTTCACAAGCTTCTCGCTTCTGGCATCCTTGTCAGCGTTCGCACATGTTGCCGACAACCTCAATGGTCTGCCACATTCACTCTCCATTGCTATAATCTGTGGCTGTTTTAAACTTTCCGGCATTAGTCAAAAGCTTCCAGACACTACAACACAGCTTTGGCTTCCCGCTTCTAGGCATCTTCATTACTCCATCTCTCTTCCAATTTTCGGTACTAAAAGGGTGAGGGGGGGGGGACAAACGGGGCATTTGGTTTGAAAAACCTGGAATTTCTTCCTCCACTCTACAGTAAGCCATACAGGTATGTCGGAAAGGCATTTGTGTCCTGTGGAATTTTGACTACCAGGTTATCTTGCTCTTTGGTTGTCTTATCTCTCTGGAGTTTGTCTTCTTCTATGTGGTCCTCCCGCAGATAGCCACCCCCGAGGGTTGGTGTCGGGTAGCTTCTGCCCTTCCCTAGCCACATAGGAGAAGCTTCTCTCCAGAGAAATAGTGACGTTATCGCTAGATTCATTACACATCCAAGTCCCCAGTTTTAGCCAGAATGAAAAAGCTTCTAGACAAGAACGGGTATCTTGTGGTTTTTGGGTTGTAAGCTCCCTTTCCTGAATACAATGTCTCGCTCGAAGAACTCTGTCCAGAAAAAATGTATACTATTGCCTTGGGCTCCAATTTTTAGAATGCCAATGTCCTAGATGCATGTCTGGAGCTGGAAAGCTCCCTTATGTATAGCCTAAACATGCAGCCAACAGGAGAAACATTTTTAAATTGGTTTTACCCTTGTGGTTTTCTAGACCTGCTAAGTCAGTCACTCAGTATGATCTCACAGACCTATTTGGGGGGGGCACCCAAGGAGATGCTACTTCCCTTTAATCTCGCAATTGGCAAATCATGACGAGGTGCTTTGGTTGAAAACATGTTTAACTCTGGCTGTTGATAAAGACTTGTTAAGGAACCACCAGCCGGCTCGCGCTGAACTAGTTTTTTTTGCACGCACCTCACACTAAAAATCTCCACTGCCGGACTTTAGAAAACTACCTTTCTAATGGGTTGCATACTCCCACAGACTCATCTTTATAGACGCCCCAATGGGGCAGCTTTTCTTCTGAAACTCTACCAGCAGTGGGCCCAGTTTATCTTAGCATAAACCTCCTCCCAACAGTCCACCTCTGTGGCACCCGTAAATGATGCCACCACAACATAGAGCACACCACGCTCCATGACCAGAGTTTTTTTTTCTGCACTCTCAGCAAACTGTCTTCAGAACACTCAACAAATGTTTCACTGCGCAATCATGCCAGCCAACCCTAAACCTTTAGGGTTCAAGTGGTGTAGAGACTGCAATGCGAAGAGGTCCATAGCTGGCCCACACAAGCCCTGGGAATGGTTGGTGTCATTCAACTTCCATGATGCTTACTTTCAAGTGCCCATCTATCCAAAACTCAGTAAGGGCCTGAGATTGTGATCAGTTCTCACTACCAGGCTCGGATTCTGCCTTTCGGGCTCACCACTGCCATGAGTCTCTTCACCAAGTAGTTGTCGGTGGTGGCAGCCAGTCTAAGGCAAAGTGGGGGATTCATGTCTTCCCCTACCTGGATGATTGGCTGATCAGAGCCCACTCCACGGAGCAAGATCAGGGTAATCTCAGCTGCACGTGCCACTTCTAACACAAACTGGGCTTCTCCCTCAATTTCATGAAGTCCCAAGTGACACCCTTGCAAATGTACCAGTTCATTGGAGTGATCCTGGACTCCTCATTGGGTAGAGGTTTTCCTCGCGAGATCAGGCTCTGCACATTCAGAAGATGGTCCCCCAATTCCAGAATACCCAAACATTGGCTACCCTCAACTACCAACGGTTGCTGGATCTCATGGTGCCCTGCATTTTTCTGGTGCCGGAGGCCTGACCGAGAAAGATCACTTTAGTGGACCTTCAGATCTCGGGGGTTGTAGTTCTCAGGCAGGAGGACGAACCTACTCTAGGTCCCGAGCAGGGTCGCACAGGACCTCCTGAGATGGGCCCACAAAGAGAACTTGATCTTGGGAGAACCTTTTTGGAAAATGTGGCTGGGGGCGACTGGTGTTACAGATTCCTCCTCGAAGGGCTGGGATGCGCACCTGACCAAGCTGACAGTGAGTGGGTCGTTGTCCCCAGCAGAGACAAAACTGCACATAAACCTGTTGGTGCTTAGGGCTTTCGGACTGGGGCCGATAGCCTTTTTGCCTATGTTACAAGGGAAGACTGCCCTGATCAAGATGGACGATGAAGATAATGAATCCACAGGAGGCTCATCCAGCAGAAAGAACATTACTGAAGGTAAGTATTTTATTCTTCTGTGGCACTTGATTGGGAAAAGCTAAACCTAAACTGACATTTGCACGATGAATAATCTTTTTCATTTCGATATGCTACTCTAAGGAAGAAAAATATGTTCTGCAAGGCCCATTCAATTGGACGAGTGGCTCCAAATCTAGCAGTACAGAGGGGTTACTTCTGGCAGAGAATGGTTAGGCAGCTACCTGGTCCTCACTACACAGATTATTCAAGCATTTTGTTCTCCGTCTGGGCAGGATGTCTGTTTTGGGAGGACTATTCTTCACAATTATTTTGTTTGAAGTTGCCCATTTTTCACTGTCTCTGCCATGTCAGTCTGTACTACTGTGGCAATCTATCAAGAGGAGGAATCTGTGGGAGGATGCAAACAGAAAATATTACTTACCCTGGTAACGCTGTGTCTGATGGATTTTCATTCTCTGCCCTTGAACCCTGCCTCTCCCAACTAGCGCTTTAAAGTTTTAAAAACAAAATAATTTCAATGGGTTCCTTTTCTCCTGCAGATTCCTCATATTGATAGTCTCATCCAGCTCTGCTGTTCGTAAACGTTTTCGACAGGGGGCGTAGTGGACCCCGACTCAATCGTCGTCTCGTCTTGCTGGGTGCGTGATTGTCGGCTTCGGATGTGATGCCAGGCATCGTATAAATACCACGTCATACGCCCCATGCTTCAAGTTCCTTTTTTCTGCCCGCTTGCACACTAGATCAGGTACACCACTTCGAGTTCACGCGATGTTTGTCAAATTTGATATTTATTCTTCAAAAACATTGACTGCGGTGTCTACTCGCCGGTTTGCAGGCTTCATCGGTGCACCAATTGCGATGCCAAAATGTCGGTGACCGACCCCCACGACGTCTCGGATGTGCTTGGGTGCTAGTCACGACACATAGGCCTGCAAGCCGTGCTCTTAAATGCAGTCAAAATCCCTACGTGAGAGAGCCAGGAAACTGGCTTTGGGCTGACCATCGTCAAAATCTCTGGCGCGGTTGTTCGTTCGGTTTTCAGAGCCCGATATGGAGGAGGCCACCCCCGAAAAGGGTAAGGATAGGCATCATAAGAAAACTAAGAAGCGGCCCAACTCTAGAAGCCATTCTTCTTTTCTAAAGAAGAAACTGTGCCACCACCGACACGAATCCAGTTTGTCGTCGGAATTAATGTTAGTTTTAAGACTGAAATGCTGGAAATATTTAAACAGCAGGCTGCTTTGCTCCCCCACCCCCGACCAGCAAGCCTTGGCAGCGAAAGTGGCGTTTACTGCTCCCGACCCCACGCTAGCCAGTTTGTGGACTCCATCGACCAAGCCTTTGTGCTCGACACCGACAAAGGCGCCAAAACCGTCGACGGTTGTCCATCAAAAGGCTCCTACCCACGAAGTACCTTTGTCGTCCAAGTCTTCCTCTGCGCCGAAAGTCATTTCCTCGGCACCAATAACCGTCCAGACGGCAAAACCTTTGATGCCAACTATCAGCGATGGTGCTTTTGTCCCGTTATCGAGGACAGGATTTTTTGAGTCGATGCAATCAATCTTTGAAATCGACCAGCCAGGCAACCAAGGAGACATTGAGCCAATTTATTCTGCCACTGGAGGGGTCCATTTATTCGATGACCAGGATAATTTATTAGCCTTAGCCCAAGGTCTACAAGATGCAAGTTGGCTGGACACATCCCCAGATTCTGAGTTCCAACAAGGCCAACCCTCCAAGCATACTTACGCTAAATTCAGGGCCTTGGTGGAAACAGTGGTAGACACCCTTGGATTAAAAACTTCTGCACCCCTGATATTCTGGACAACGGTCCAACAGTCGAGCATAATATGCCTTTCAATCCTGCTATAGCTGATCCCCCTAGCCTCCTTATGGCAGCACCCATGCACAATGCCTCCCATAAGTGCCAATTGCATAGGAAAATATAGGCCAGCAAGAGGATATCCTTCTTTCTTCTCCTTGCACCCTTCACCAGAAGGGCTGGTAGTGTAAGCTGCAACTATCACCACCAAACCTGCAGCCTCTACGTATTTGGTCTTCAAACATTTTAGGCCTGGGCCCCCGCCACTCCTCCCACCCCCCGAGCAAGATGTGGGCAGGCTGGGCCCCCCAAAAATGCCAAATCGACAGTAAGTCCAAATGGTTATGAACTACAGTGTGCAATCACCGCACCCTACTCCCAGTATAGTCCTTGGGCTCCCCCACCTGCTCCCATCAGTGTCTCTGGACTCTCTCATGCCAATCCCAGCCCAGTCCCTGTGCTCTCACCAAACCACCCCACCACAGACCCTGAGCTCTCCAAACCCTTATACCACCACTATCCCATGGCTCACGCCCATCCTGCTCCCACCAAAGTCCCTTGGATCCCCACCCTGCTCCCAGCACAGTTCCAGAGCCAGTGGTGGCATAGCCACAAGATATGCCATAGCGACCGAGCGCTGTTAGGGAGGCCGAACCAATGAAGGGTGCTTCTAGGGGTTTTCAACCTATGTATTTTTTTGAAAAAAATAATGGGTTACAATGTTGCATTAATGGGTAAAAAGCCAAAAATTTTGCAATTGACGCTGGTGGTCCCAGGGGGCAGGCATGATATGTTTTCTTGGACGTCTTTGATAGATGTAAAAAAAGATACCATTCCTGTCCCCTGGGCCCCATAGTGCCTAACACAATCAACATGATTCGCTGGGGGCTAACCCAATCAACATCAAGGTGCTGGGGGGGCTAAGGGTGTAAGCATGGTATTTCTGACTGGACATCTATGATTGATATCCAGTAAAAGAAAAACGTCCCTGGGCTCCACAGCGCCTCGGGAGGAGAGCTGTTTGTGGCAGGTGGGTAGGGGTATTGTGCCACAAAGGCATTTTTAAAATGCCTTTGTTGCACAACCTTCCTTCTCCCCCTCTATCCCTGACTCGCCAAAATCGACTCAACGGACCAAAACACACACACACACACACACACACACACACACACACACACACACTCACAGACTAACACACACACACTCAGACTAACACACACACACTCACAGACTAACACACACACACTCACCACACACACACTCACCACACACACACACACTCACCACACACACTCACCACACACACTCACACACACACTCACACACTCACACACTCACACACACACACACACACACTCACACACACACACACCACTCTATCATGCTCACCCACACACCACTCTATCATTCACACAAGCACCCATCACCATACACTCATTCATAACACAAGCATACACACATCCATATTTAATTAAAAAATAAATGAACATAAACGTACCTTCTGCAGGGGCCTGCCCGTGGGTGCTGAAACGCCCCACTCCAGGCTGCTATGTCTGCATGTGTAAGGAGGCGCAGGTGCCCCCCTTGCACAAATAGATATGCAGAGCCCCAAACAGGATTTCCCATGAGCTATGCAAGGTTTGGCGAAACAAAATGCCCCAGCCTTGCATGGCTCGGGGAGCATGTGCAGCTGGGGAACTGAACTGAAACAATGTTTTCCTTTGACAGTTCAGTCAGCCCAGGATCACTCCCTCAGCTGGAAAAAGCAGCTTAGGGAGTGCTTAGTGTTTCACTGTGCTGGCTCCTCCATTATGGGTGAGGGGGCCACTGGGTGGATGCCGCCAGGTTCGGACTGGCCTATAGGACAATGCCCGTACCAAAAATGCAAAATGCCAGTGTGAGCCAGTCAAAATGGGCCACTTTTTTGGCCAATGCGGGCCAGTTAGATGAGTTACTTCACTATGCAGCTAGTAGTTTTGACCATTGTTGCTGAATAAATATTCTTTAAATATCACAATGTGCTTACATTTTCACAAGACACCCCCTTGGGTACTATTCAAACACTCTGTGACTAAACAAATTAATATCCAGTTGCAACTGCGGGCCACTTTTTCATTGGTGCCTGAGACAGTTTTATGCTCCATTCCGACCATGTGAGCCGCCCCTGCCCATTTCTTCCAATCTAAAAAAATAAATAAACGTTCATGCAGGGCTCTCGCACCCCCCACCCCTACGTGCTCCAGTTTGAATACCTGTGCTCTTCGTTCAATCTCCCTCCAGATACAGAGGGTAAAAAACATGATGCCATGACCAAGAACATTTTTATTTCAGGCAGTATGGCCTTAAAGGCCACTAATGTGGCATGCGGCTTTGCCAAATATTTGTTTGGTCTGTGGGAGGCTGTAGAACAAGCCACTCAATGCATCCTGGAATAGGAAATGCAGGGTGGTTTTATACGGCTGGTGGATGATGGGAAGGAGGTGGCCAAGCAGTCGTGACAAAAGGGCCTGGACGTGGCGGACTGCGTTGGCCGGTGAATGGGATCGGAAATAGTAATGAAAAGACAGGTCTACTTGAAAACCTCTGTATTCTCCCCAAATGTCCAGAACAGGCTGCTAGACATGCCCTTTGAGGGTGATGTGCTTTTTGACCAAAAAGCTGATGACTCTGTAGAAAATGTAAGAGTCAAAAATCACTGCAAAGTCGGTGGCCTAGCTGCGCAGCCGGCCAAGCCTGCCTTTAGCTTTGCCTCAAGAAGCAGAGGCTGTCGACGCTATTTACCCAATGGGAGGAAGCAGCAGCTCCCGCAAGCAAGGCAGGGGCAGAGGCATTTCTCACATCCCGAAAGGGGCTTCTAGAGGCCAACAGCCAGTGGCAGGGGCGGCTCTGTCCTCTAAGCTGCTTTGATTTCCCCTCCCACGACTTACCGGTTGGCAGGACATTGGCCACAGTGGCAGGAGATTATCTCTGATGCCTAGACCCTGCAAACAATTCTTTGGGCTATTGTCTGCTTTTTAATAAAGGCACCGGACAGACCCCCACCGCCTCCAATCCAACCTGGGCAGGAGCTCTGGGAAAAGCTGAGAGTCCTGTTGTTGAAGGGTGCCGTGGAAGAGGTAACTTCTGATAAGAGAGGGTTGGGCTGGTATTCATGGTATTTTTTGGTGCCCAAGAAAGGTGCTGGTCCCGGTCCCATTCTGGATCTTAGGGCCTTAAACAAGTTCCAGTGAAGGAACAAATTCAGGATGATGATGATGTTGAGAGAAATTCTCTGTGCTCTCGAACTTCAGGGCTGGCTGGTGTCAATAGACCGATAGGATGCTTATTTCCATGTGCTAATGCACCAAAATCACAGGAAGTTTCTAAGATTCCTCATAGGGGACAAGCACGATCAGGCCAAAGTGCTGCCCTTTGAGTTGACCTCCACACCAAGGGTCTTCACCAAGCTCATTGCAGTAGTCGCAGCTCACCTCGGGAGATCCGGGGTCCATGTATTTCCATACCTGGACGACTGGCTGATCCGGGGGAAGTCAGCGGGGCAAGTCTTCTCATCTGGAGTGCACTTCTCTACTACTACACAGGCTGGTCTTCTCCCTGAACTTGATTGAGTCCCATCTAATACAAGTCCAAAAGCTCCAGTTCATCTGAACAGTCCTAGATACTCGGATAGGGAAGATTTTCCCTCCCAAAGAGAGAGCTGACAGCATAGCACAGATGGTATATTTGTTTCCGGAACCACACCACTTTACCAGCGGCTTCCTTCCTCTGCTTCTTAGGTCTTATAGCCTCCTGTATTTTTCTAGTGCCAGAGTACAGGCTGCATATGAGATCCCTCCAGTGGTCTCAGTACTTGGGAGCGATCACAGATCCTCTCCGGTTGTCCAACCAAGTGGACCTCGACCTCGATTGGTGGGACAACCGCAGCAATCTTATGGTGGGGGAACCCTTCTGGTCTCCTCTGCCTCAGACCTTAGTAGTCACTGATGCTTCTCTGAATGGTTGGGGCACTCACTGCGAGGACTTGCTGGTAAACGGCCTTTGGTCAGCACCGGAAGCCAGGTGGCACATCAACAGGCTGGAGTTGCGAGCCATCCAGCTAGCCCTAAGGGCCTTCGCCTCATCCCTCAAGGGGAAGCATGTACTGATTCTGACGGACAGCATGGTGGCCATGCACCACCTGAACAAACAAGATGGTGTGCTCCCCCGTGCCCTCTGCACAGAAGCGATGCACCTGTGGTTCTCGTAACTGGAGAATTACATCTCGGTCTCGGCAGTTCATCTGGTGAGGACGGAACGGTTTGGCGGATGCTCTGAGCAGGCAGAGCACGGTCTCACATGAGTGGGAAGTGTGCCAGGAAGTCCTGGAAGAGGTTGTGTGGGAGCGAGGGGCCAAAAGGCCCCTCTCTGCCGTCACTTCTCAGTACAAAACTCGGACCAAGTGCCTCCAGTAGTGGGTACGCCCCTCGCGCTTATGTGATGTTAACTTTGGGTTACATTCGCGTAGATGGGACCACTGAGCAGGACACAGGAATCCATTTTTGTACCCCCTTTCGACTTCATCTTGGTGAGCAGGCCTCACTGCGATAGTACAAAATGCCTCTCTCCCTTTCCCCGCCGCAGCAGCTCGGAGCACATGCCCCCCACCCTTGTTCCCACTCTGACTGGAAAACTCCACAGCTCCATTCTCACGCTGAAGCCGGAGATGCTTGCAACAAATAATAAATGTAACACATCTCTTTTCCTCTGAGATCACTGTCTTGCATGTGAACCAACATGAGCTAAGCGCATAGCTCGTCCATCTCCACAAAGGTGTCCTTGCCCCCTTACCCTCGCCAGTTAAAACTTATTGCCATTCTAACCCTGTGTCCCTGCAAGATATTCCTTTCATGTGCCAGACCCCACCCAACAGACCCTCAACTAACATTAGACCCCTGCTGCTGTATATCGTGCCTAATACTAACAAATGCCAAATACCTGAGATTCTTGTGAGACTAACCCCACAGTTCAATGAGAGTATTATGGTGGTTAAGACCCTTAAACCTGTGACCTGTACAACCCAAATGTTATAGATAATATAGATACCTATGTGATTTGTATAGTGACATGATAAACTACTGAGGGTCTTTTGATCAACCATTTTTTAGTGCATGCATTATTTAGAATGTATTCATTAGCTTAGATAGGTAGTGACAATCGTGTTTCACAACGACCTGACCTTCACTCCTCCGGAGCACAGATGTCTGACGTCAACCCTCTCGCCAACCAAGCAACCAACCCAGAGGAAGAGATGATGCCCGCACCTAAGACACCACCCTGGCTGACCAATCCGGGTCCAACGTAGCATCATATGTTAGATATGTCAGTGTGCTTATATAATGTGTTGTAACCTTGATGTGGTCAGAGAGTTCTCAGAGATCTAGATAAACTTTTCCTTGAACTCTCGCAGGCTGCTGTTTTGTGCCTTATTCCCTGTCCACGCAGTGTCTGTTTTATTCATTTCACACGTTTAAGTCAGGGAGGGCACAAACATTTGGTGACCCCCTGTGACGTGATTCGGAGAGGTGCCTCGAGGCCGGCGCCGTGCGGCGAGATCCGGGACGCCCCCCAGCAAAACCATTGCCTCCGCGGACGACCAGCCTGTGCACACTACGAAGAAGGGTCAAGGGTTCCCGGTTGACCAATACCCGACTGAAAAGCTGCTCGCCGAGGCGGGCCACTGCTTGGTTGGGGTGTGGACCTAACTGGGGTCGGACATGAGCGGCGACCCTCAAGTCGCCTAACTGAGCACGTGAGTGCCGGTTGCGAAGGTTACCAAGGAAAGGTAAGGGGGAAATAGGAGGGAACAGGTGGTAATGGGTTATAGGGATGAGTAGGGCCTGTGTGAGTGATGAGGCTTTTCTGATCTGTCCTTTATATGGCTGTTAGGTTTTTGTGAGAAGTGAAGAGAAGAAGAGAAGAGGTATCCTAGCCCGAACGGGGTAGAAGGCGGCACCGCGTAGCATTGTCTCGTCTAGTGCAGAATAAATAAGTGAAGATACAGAGAAAATAGTAGGAGTCTCGTATATTGAGTAGACTCGGAGTAGTTATTTAGAACATTCTTTTTCTGGGTACAAAATAATTCTTGGAAAAGAGCAAGAGGGTGTAAGAGGTGGGGAGTGAATGAGAAGAGTAGGCGAAACGGGGAAGGGGTGATAACAAGGACAAAACGGGAAGTAAAAGCGCGCAGGTAGTGCATGTGCATGATATGTGTTATGTCTTTTGTGTTCTGTCCATTTTTATCAAGAATATCCAAGTACTGTGATTGATTTGTGGGTAGAGTGGCAAAATATGCAAAAATGAATTGTTGAATTTGAACATGCAACAATCATAAGGTTAACATTGAAAATTGATTTATATATACATATTGATACATACATGTGCATACAAACTACAAGTAATTGAGAAGATTTGTGGTATATTGTCGAGCTAGAAGGAAAGAAAGGCAAGTGGAGAAGTGATTAGAGGGAGAGAGAGACTGAAGGGCAAGTACAGACAAAGGGAAAAATATCGTCATGGGGGAATAACACCACTAGCTCATATTTGTCAGCACCTTCCGTTATACAGTGAGAAGAAACAAAAATACCACGATCAGTGGTTGACGGAGATAAAAGGAGAAAGTGTGACGCCAATTTGGCCAGAAGGTGGGTCATTTGATAAAAGGGTGTTCGATTTAGTGTCCACACACTTGTTGGCAAGGTATAAGTGGAAACAGTTACAGAATAGAAGAGAAGTACTAGACCTGTGGCGAATGTTTGAAGAAGTTACGCCTACAGCAGAGGTAGGTAAAAAAAGAACGAATGAAAACCAGAAAACGCAGGAAGAGGTAAGCGGGACGCCAAAGGGCAAGTGCACAACCACTACAGCTGAGGGCGATACAACGAAAATATATCCCTTAATGTCAAGGCCAGCAGTAGGATACAGCGAGCCCCTGTACACACCAGCATGTCCCACCCCGTCACCCTCAACCGGAGCAGTCGCTACGGCACCGCCGCCCTATAATAAAGGAGGTTTGTATGGTCCGACAAGTGCACTCCCCGTGAATTTGGCACACTTAACCGGAGAATTAGACTGCCAGCTAGCGCATGCACAGATGGAAATAAGGCCAAATGCTGCCAGGGGGAGGAGAGGTGCCACCGTTATCCATGGCAGATCTCACGCCATCATTAAGCACAGCAGGGGAAGTGGCGCCAGCACTCTCAGAGCCAGTGCGATCAATATCACAAGGAACACGCATACCACAAGGGCGAGAGAAAGAGGGGCAGTCAGGGGAGTTCCTGTTTCATCTAAATGACAAACCCGTGAGGATTATACGCCCACCCACCCCAGAAAGTGAGACAGGGGAAGGACGTGAAGAAAACAATGAGCAAGAATCAGAAATAGAAGAGGTGTGGAGTGACCTAGACGAATATGAAGAGGCAGCTGCCGAGGCCGAGTCCCCACTGCCAAACCGCCGTTGCCCAGATACACCATCGCCACCACTATGGCAGGGTAGATTAAGACAGAGAGGAGGGAATATGATGGTAAGTAAAATAAAGAAAGGTGCGGTACGTAAGGTAGGAAAGAAACACAAGTTACAAATGCCATTGATACATAAAGGAGCAGGTAGGCCACCCTACATTCCATGGGCTCAAATGGATAAAAACAACCTGCTGAAGGTCCTCCCCCCACTATCGGGAAGGGCTGGGAAATGGATACACGCCTTTGAGAAAAACACAGCAGGAGTGCCACTAGCAATAGGGGATGTGAAAAGTTTTAGTGTCAGCAATTGGTGACCAAGCAGACGCAGTGTGGGAAAAGGCCGGATTCCCCGGAGTAACAATGAGTTGTGACCACCACAATGGGTCGGCGTTCAACAACATTCGAGCACAAGTGTGGGATGCATTGCGGCGCACGTTTCCAGATATTCCAGATTTACATTTAGTGATGCAGTGTACAATGGAGGAGAATGAGGATCCTACGCAATTCATACTGCGGGTGCAGGATTTGTGGAGAAGCGAAACTGGCACGGCGTGGAACCTGTCCACCGCCTTGTTCTATTTTATCATCAAAAAGGGGCTCCCGAAGGAGGTACAGAAGGCCTTGGATAAAATAGCTGGGATAGAAGCCAAGGGTTGGCCTGAAATACAGAGTATAATTGTGCACCACTGCAGGAGGATCAAAGAGAGAGAAAAAGAGATGGCACAAAAAAGGCTGGCAGACGAGGCAAAGCTGGTACAGAACCAATTGGTGAAGGTCGCCGCCATCAACGCCAGCGTAGCCACAGATAGGGAAAACGAGGGGGATGAAGGAGCGGGAAACAGACCAGTAACAATAGCGGCACTGCGGGCAACAGGAGGACAAGGACCGTGGAATGGAGAAGAGCAATACGGCAGATAACAGTGGCAAGAAAGACCAGCGAGAGGAAGAGGTGGGTACCGTGGCCAGAGAGGGGGGTTTGGAGGTATGGGGAATAGAGGATTTGGTGGTCAAGGAATGAGAGGCGGACTACAAGGGTCATGCTGGAATTGTGGGAGGTTGGGACACTATTCGAGAGATTGTAGAATGCGGCCTTCAGGGTATTTCCAGGGGCAACAGGCCATGGAGAACGAACAAGGCTGGGGGTGCCCACACCCAGGTAGCCCCTATGGACTAATGGACTACCAATGGGAGGAGGGACACAGCAGGACCAGTACTATAACGAACCTCTTATGCAGCAAGGACAGCAACCACCGCCACAACCTATGGCAAGACAAAACGCAGTAGGAAACGCAAACAATAATTGTTTTGCAACAGATGCAAACGGTGCGCCCGCACCATACCATGGCATGACAGTGGTTGGAGACAATGTCTTTTCAGTACCAGGACAAGAAAGACATTCAGATTAGGACAGCCCACAGGGAACACTTGCGTGTTCCATCCTATCCACCACCCTACGTGTAGAAGAGGAACCACTAGTGGGGGCAGAGATAGGAAACAAGCAGTTTATCTTCATGGTAGACTCAGGAGCAGAGAAGTCGTGTTTTATGGAAGGGCGGTTTCCGCTCTCAGGCAGGAATTTGGAAACGCAGGGGTTCTCTGGGGCTATTTTAAAAGTTCCTTACACTAAAGATCTTGATATAACGGTGGGGGGAAAAACGTGCGCGCACCCTTACTGTACCACGAAGACGCGCCAATAAACTTGCTGGGGAGAGATTTGCTAAGTAAATTAAATATGACCATCTTGTTTACAGAACGAGGAATAGTATGTTCAAACCCAGGAGTGTGCTCAGTACGAGCCATGTTGATGATCAGCACAGTGATGAATGAAGTTGTGGTGCGAGGAATACCCATTGATATAGGCATGCTTATTTATGGCATCAAGGTATTAGCACAAGTGGTACCGGAGATAACGAGAAAAGAATGGAGAACACCATCAGATTTCATATTCCGCCCAATTGCACACACAGATGTCGTGCCAGGCACAATCATGTCCATAGACATCGAGGCAGTTCAGGTATCCAGCAAACGTATTGTGGTCATAGGACTGGACGCACATGGGTGCGAGTGGAGAACTGTGTTATGCATAGACCCAAACGTAATGCTAAGAGACATAACAGACGAGGAATTATTCACTGATAGTGAAGATGACGGAGAAATAATAATGGAAATAAGTATACCATGTGATATTGTGATCCAGTACAGAGAGGTACACAACCCACTCATGGCTAGCGTTAATGCCACACCGACTATATTTGAGGAAGACATGGCAAAGGTAGCACCTGAAATTTGGACCACAGGGCCCCATGATGTAGGGTTACTACATGAGGTGACACCAATAAAGATAAAACTCAAGCCAGATGCAATACCACGGAGGGTAAAACAATATCCCATATCAAGAGAAGCAGAGGAGGGAATTAGGGAAACCATAAATGCACTCCTAAAACAAGGTATCATAGTGCCAGCAAACTCCCTGTGCAATACGTCAATTTTCCCGATCAAAAAAGCAAAAGGAGGGGCGTGGAGGATGATCCAAGATCTCCGCCCACTCAATGACGTCATTCAAAAAGAGTTCCCATTAGTGCCTAACCCGGCATCAATATTGTGCAGCATACCAAAAGAATCGACATGTTTTACTGTAATTGATCTGAAGAATGCCTTCTTCTCCATATCACTCAACCCAGGATCCCAATACCTGACAGCGTTCACATTAGGGAACAACAGGTATGAACATCGCAGACTCCCACAAGGGTATTGCAAGAGCCCCAGCATTTTTAACAGGGTACTACGTGAAGACATTGGAAATATAGATGTAGAGAGCACCATTATTCAATACGTAGACGATTTACTCGTCTGCAGCCATACAAAAGAAAAGTGCAGAGAAGACTCGATAGCACTACTGAATGTGCTAGCTACCAAGGGGTACAAGGTGGACAAAGGAAAATTGCAATACTGCCTCGCCGAGGTTGTATACCTCGGACAGTTAATATCAAAAGATGGGAAGCGAATACTCCCAGACAGAGCAGCTGCTATACGCAACATAATAATCCCAAAAACTGTGAAAGACATGCAAAAGTTTCTTGCCGTTTGTAACTATTGCCGAGCCTGGATCCCTGATTACGCGGCATACACACGTCCCTTACTACAAGCGTTAAAAGAAGCACAGAAAAAAAGAGCCGCAATAAAATGGACACATGAAATGATGACACAGTATTTTAAATTAAAAGACCTCATTGCTGATGTCCCAGTTCTCACGAACCCAGATTATGAGAGGGAATTTTTCTTGTTTTCACACTGTAATGGAACAGTGATGACGGCAGTACTGACACAAAAAACATCATTAGGTCACAAACCATTGGCTTACTACAGCGGGACACTAGATCCCGTAATGCAAGGTCACTTCGCGTGCAAACAGGCTCTCGCAGCTGCGGCCTTTGCGATTGAGAAAAGCGCCATTTGTTTATTTATTTAAATTTGTATAGCGCGCAAGCAGCCCAGGGGCATTGAGGCGCTGTTACTTGCATGAGCTTAGTTACAGGCATGAGCTTAGTTACAGGCATGGTATCAGTAAGAGGCATATTACAGATAGGAACAAGCAAGGTTATCATTACAGCTAAGGTTATCATTACAGCCCATCATTGTGATGGGTTGTTCAGTGACGCTATATGCAGAACATTCCTTATTTGCCATTCTTGAGCGATCAAAATCAACATTAACAACACAGAGAGCAACATCATATCAGATAATAATTTCGAGCCCCAACGTACACGTTGTCAGGTGCAAAACAGTAAACCCAGCAACATTCATCACAGAGCCATGCACGACGGAGGACGTACAGGAACACGATTGTGTCACCTATGAGGGGGAAGGTGATGACATCCCAAAAGCAAGTGAAAATGCCCTGAAGGAGGGAGAAATATATTTCATAGATGGGTTAGCATCAATAAACCCAGAAACAGGGGAAAAACACGCAGGGATGGCGGTAGTGCACATGGAGGAAAATGACTGACACGATTGTGCAAAAGCGCCTCCATCCCATTACTCTGCACAGGCAGCTGATCTGACTGCGCTGATCGAAGCACTGCACACAGCTAAGGGATGTGCAGTGACAATATACTCAGACTCGGCATATGCAACTACCACAGTCCACTCAGGGTTGTCACGGTGGTGTAGACGGGGATTCAGGAGGGCAGACGGTTCTCCAGTACAGCATGCAACATTGTTGAATGAGTTAATAGATGCATTAGCAGTACCATCGGTAGTGGCAGTGGTGAAATGCCAAGCCCATACCAACAACACAGATGCAATCTCATTGGGAAACTCGGCAGCCGACGCAGCGGCGAAGGAGGCCTCGTATTTCAATGTAACACCAACACTCGAATGCGTTTTAAAGGCAACCATTACAGAACCACCAGAAGAAGCCTACAGTAACACACCAATAGCGCAGATAATAGAGTTACAAAGAAGAGCACCACAGGAGGAACAGGAGTTGTGGAACAAACGGGGATGTAAACAATCAGCCAAAGACCTCATTTGGAGGCAGGAGACAACAAGAAAGGTAGTAATGCCCATAGAATTACTAGAAATAGCGTTCCAACAACTACATTTCCCCAGCCACGTAGCAAAACAACACATTGCTGCAGACATCCAGGAACATTGGTTTCTCCCCAATGTACAGGAGCATCTGTCAAAATTCATTGTTGAATGAACAACATGCCAAACATATAATTCAGGGATGACACTGAGAACACTGCGCCGTACCCTGCCCCGACCAACAGGACCATTTAGAGAGCTCCATATAGACTTTGCTGATATGGGAGAGCGGTGTAATGGAGCAAGATATTTGATTGTGGTGGTATGCCCCTTTTCAAGATGGGTGGAAGCAGGCGCATGTCCCCACCCAGACGCGAAGTGTGCGGCAAAGTTCCTTGTTTGGGAAGTGTTTTCCCGATGGGGAATATGCGATGTGAGAAGATCAGACAACGGTACGCACTTCGTGAATGACCTCTTTAAGGAAGTAACCTCACTCTTGGGGGTAAAACACAAGTTATGCTCAATTTATCATCCGATGGCGAATGGGGTGGTAGAAAAGATCAACGGATTGCTGAAGAGTAAGTTATCCAAGTTGTGTAATACACTGAAGAAGAACTGGGTGTATTGCTTGCCCCTAGCACTGTTCCAACTCGGGACGCAACCATGTAAAGACCACCATCTGAGCCCCCACAAAATTGTAACTGGGAGGCGAATACACACGCCAGTATCCCCAATTAGAAGAGCATCGGATGCGCACAGGGCTGCCACAGTGCTGGGGGAAGAGTTCAAGGAAAACCTAGCCCAGTTGACACGCGCAGTACGCAGCATTAGCACGACAAATAGCACCGCCTTTTACTGAAAATGTGGCGACTGATGCCACCACACCAGCCACAGACAGCCCAAGCGGGCCACTGATGCCAGGAGCACAAGTGTACGTCCGCAGCTTTGTAAGGAGGTAGAATTCACCTAGGTTTCATGGCCCTTACGAGGTCTATAGTACCACCCACTGCAGTGAAGGTGAAGGGATTGAAGTATTGGGTGCACTTATCAGATGTGAGGAGGGCACGCGATAGTACAATCCCCCAGGATGAGCAAGATGGTGCCACTGGTACCACAAATGAGGTTAAAAAGTGATAACAAAATTGTCGGTAAACAGAACCTACCTACAGAGATGTTATGATATGCATCTTGTTCTGCATGACTTATCGTCTATCTTCCTCTTTTCCGTTCTTCCTTTTCTTGATTTTTTGATATCCTCTCGCTCTCTCTTCCTCCTCTCGATTATTGTTTCACGCTTTTCTCCATCACTCTTTCACTCTCCTCCTCTCCATAGTAAAAGTAGATGTGTAATGAAAATGAGCAAACATGAACAAAAATGATAATTAAATGTGAAGTTGAACCAGAAATGTAAATACATGTATATATTGTAGTGACTTAACAAATTTATATCGCCCCTCCAGGTGACGAATGGCCCAACGAACCACAATCGCGGAGAACAGATTAATGTTAGATGGTGATAGGGATACCATTAGGGATAATAGGTTCAGTAATGTTGAATGCGTTTTAAAATGTGCTGCAGTTTTGTTCTCAGTAATGTTGTTCTTTATGGCTTGGTATTATACCCTTCTATCTTTGGTTAATGACATGCACAAGGGGGGGAGCGAGGCTAACTCGATACGAGAAGGGTCACACTTGATATGGACTGGGGTAAAGACAATGTGGAGAGAAACATATGACATTAATGCCAATGGTACAATTGTAATGCAACCTTCAGAACATGCCACAGCAGGCCCAACAAGTGTCTCCTTGCTGCTTCCTAGTATAGATATTAGTAATGATTATGAACTCAATGAATACGATGGTGATTATTACTGGCCAAACGACATATCTAACACTAGTACACGTTCACAGACAACCATACACCCTACCTCACACGACACTGCTGCTACTGATGAAGATACACTTGCCATATTGAATAACAATGATACAACCTGGGCTGGAATATTTCCAATACATTACAAAAAGGTGAAAAACAATAACAAGGAAGGGGGAAGGAGGAGAAAAAGGGGGGGGCGGAAGGGAAAAGATATATTTATCATGACCTGGGGTTAGAAGAAATAGAAGATCCCCGCGGCCCTGATCAATCAAATAAATGGTATTCGGACATGAGTGCCACAGTGAAGCAAGCAACAAATGAAAGCTGCTACATCTGTTCACTCATTTCGCATGCATCAGGAACACCGAAAATGTTAATACCGCAGGAAGTGCCCTTGTCGGAGGCCCAATGTTTGATTCATCTGGTTTTGTGTAGGATAAAAAGCACCTTCCAAGCACACACCGTCACAATGGAAAAACTGGAAAATGACAGAACATGCACAAGCAGACGCCAAGGAGTAATATGCCTTAAAGAACCATTTCTTGTCATCAAGGGAACGAGATATGCAGAACATAAGTGGCACGAAGAAACTATTGAATACAAAGCAGAAGCACTTCGAGGCCTATCGAATGACACCTTCCAATGGATAAAGGAGGTGTGTGGCCCCATCTGGTCGCAATATGTCACAAAGTTAACGTCGGTCACAGCGTTGGAAAAAGATATCAAAATACAGAAAGAAGTGCCACATGAACTGTGTTTCCATGGGGAGGGAAGAGTGAACATGGGGGAAACAAAGAATGCAACAAGACGGTAATAATACCTGACATGAAGAAAGGCACCGCTGCACTCATGGACATGTACTGGATTTGCGGCAAACAAGCCTATCTACACCTCCCAATAGCATGGAAGGGTACATGTGCCTTAGCCACCCTCCACACAGCCCTGATGGTAATACCTGAAAGTCATATCCAAGGGACAGCGGGAAAATCAGCTCGCATATCGGCAGCAGGGCAATTGGCTGAACAATCGACAGCGCCCCAACAAATTTCAACAGAAGCTCCAGCGTATGAACTATTGTCAGAATATGAACTGAAGAAAAGGTTAACACAAAGTAAAAGATCCTCCAATTACATCTCATCCGAATCATCGAAACTCCTTGCTGAGATCCCACAGAAATACAAGCGCTTTTCATCAGCAGAGACATTTTTCGCCTCACTCCTTGTACCGGGACTCCAAGCATGAGTAAACGCCAAATGGTTGCAGATAGTGCGCTGGGAGCTCATCCAACTGGCTAACGACACTGATGAAGGGTTCAACGTGATAAACACAGAGCTCCTCGCACTGCGCCTAATGACAATGCAAAACAGATATGTCCTAGATCTCCTCACGGCGATGGACGGTGGTTTTTGCCGTAAAATTGGGGGGCGTGTTGCACATTCGTGCCAACTGAAGATGCTGATAACGGGACACTCTCACATGTGATAACAGCAGTACACAATCTGGGAGAGAGAATGAGAACAGAAGGAGGCGCAGAAGAAACCACGTAGTTCGACAATCTGTTCAGTTGGACACCGTCATGGGTAAACGTGGCAATGAAAATACTCAACCCCATCATTGTCTCTTATTATTCTGTGTGCGCCAACTGGGACTGGGGTGTTGTGAAAAAAGTATGCCTACCTCAGCTATGATGATGCTAACAATGGGCCGACCGACAACAGTAGCTACCATAATAGACGCACAAATACAAACAGGGGAGTACACTACACCGCAGTACAGGATGACCGCTATTTACAGGCAATTTGGGGACAGGGTTGATAATTTACACCACACAACAATAAAGGAACCAACGGAGCTGCAATGGTACAGAGAAGTATGGGTGGACTTAGATGGAGATGGTGGGATTTACTTCATGTGTACACCAGACGAATATGCCAGAAGAGGAAATAGCTTAAGAAGTGTATGCAGAGTGTGGATGCCAATAAAAAGAACCCCCGCATGGGACGAGGCTGTGGCGGAGGCTGAGTTCTACCGAAGGGAGAATGAAAAGAATAAAAAATAAAAATATTCGTTACTTTAGATGTACCGAAAGGGGGGAATGTGTGGGAGCGAGGGGCCAACAGGCCCCTCTCTGCCGTCACTTCTCAGTACAAAACTCAGACCAAGTGCCTCCAGTAGTGGGTACGCCCCTCACCCTTATGCAATGTTAACTTTGGGTTACTTTCGCGTAGATGGGACCACTGAGCAGGACACAGGGCATCCATTTTTGTACCCCCTTTCGACTTCATCTTGGTGACCAGGCCTCACTGCGATAGTACAAAATGCCTCTTTCCCCGCCGCAGCAGCTCGGAGCACATGGCCCCCACCCTTGTTCCCACTCTGACTGGAAAACTCCGCAGCTGCATTCTCACACTGAAGCCCGAGATGCTTGCAACAAATAATAAATGTAACACATCTCTTTTCCTCTGAGATCACTGTCTTGCATGTGAACCAACATGAGCTAAGCACATAGCTCGTCCATCTCCACAAAAGTGTCCTTGCCCCCTTACCCTCACCAGTTGAAACTTATTGCCATTCTAACCCTGTGTCCCTGCAAGATATTCCTTTCATGTGCCAGACCGCTGACCATGCTATGAAGCCCACCCAACAGACCCTCAACTAACATTAGACCCCTGATGCAGTATATCGTGCCTAATACTAACAAATGCCACATACCTGAGATTCTTGTGAGACTAACCCCACAGTTCAATGAGAGTATTATGGTGGTCAAGACCCTTCAACATGTGACCTGTATAACCCAAATGTTAAAGATGATATAGATACCTATGTGATTTGTATAGTGACATGATAAACTACTGAGGGTCTTTTGATCAACCATTATTTAGTGCATGCATTATTTAGAATGTATTCATTAGCTTAGATACATAGTGACCACTGTGTTTCACAACAACCTGACCTTCACTCCTCCGGAGCACAGATGTCTGACGTCAACCCACCCGCCAACCAAGCAACCAACCCGGGGGAAGAGATGATGCCCACACCTAAGACACCACCCTGTCTGACCAATCCGGGTCCAACGTAGCATCATATGTTAGATTGTCAATGTGCTTATATAATGTGTTGTAACCTTGATGTGGTCAGAGCGTTCTCAGAGATGTAGATAAACTTTTCCTTGAACTCTCGCAGCCTGCTCTTTTGTGCCTTATTCCCTGTCCAGGGAGTGTCTGTTTTATTCATTTCACACGTGTAAGTCAGGGAGGGCACAAACAAGGTCTTCTCTCTGTAGGGTACCCCAGCAGTGGATCTGCTCGCCACAGAGTCCCACAGGAATTGCAAACAGTACTCAAAGGAATTCCCAGCGAACGGCGCACTGGGGGACATGTTTCTAGTGGACTGGACTTTTCCTCTCCACTACACCTGCCCCCTGATTGCCATCATTCCTTGAGTTCTCAGGTGGTTGAGGATATTTCGAGCAACCATGATCTTGACTGTCCCGGATGGGGTGAGGAGAACGTGATACTGTGATCTCCTCCATCTGTCCATCTGTCCACCTCTACGGTTGTCTCAGCTTCCGGATCTCCCAATCCAGTCGGAAAGTTGAGTGCTTCACCCGACCCTGGACTCCCTCAACCTACATGCGTGGCTCTTGAGAGGATGAGGTATAATGACTGGGACCGCTCAGAGGTAGTACTTTGGCGGCCTTGTCTGTGTTCAAAAGGTTCTCGGATCAGGGTTCTTTCTTCACGATTCTTGTCATGGAACAAATCCTGAAGGTTCTTCTCAATTAATTAATGCCAATTCCTTTTATCGTCCCAGATTGGGATCTTAATCCGTTTTTGACTTAATTGATGGCGGCTCCATTCGAATCCACGCACTCTTGTTCCATAAGGCTGTTGTCCCTTAAAACTGCTTTCTTGGTTGCAGTCTCTTCGGCCAGGAGGGTTTGTGAGTTGCAGGTGTTGTGCTGCAAACCTCAATTTCTGTGTTTCGTTCGTGAGAAAGTTTCTCACAAAGTGAGGCCTGGCTTCCTTCCTAAGCTTTTTTCAGAGTGTCACCTCTGTTTATTGATTTGCCTGTCTTTTGCCCTCCACCCCATCCCTCGAAAGAGGAAGAGTGGTTCCACCGTCATTAACCCAAAAGAGCCTTATGTTTTTATATGGCTCGTACATCCGAGTTTCAGAAAACTGACCAGTTATTCGTTGCCCATTTATAGTGCCGTAAACGTCTCGACACAACCAAGCAAGCCCTGTTGCATTGAATTATTTTATGTATATCCAAATGTCACCAGTCGGCAGGCAGAGAGCTTCCTTCTGTCATCAGAGCACATTCCACCAGGGGGGTCTCAGCCTCTACAGCCCTTCAAAGGGGAGTTCCTATTAGAGAAATATGTTTCTTGTGGCGCTGATGCAGGATTTGGTGCTGCAGTTCTGCAAAATCTGCTTCTGCCCTCCTCCGTTATTTTAACTGCTTGAGGAGTCTATCAAGATGAGGAATCTGTGGGAGAAAAGCAATCCATTCAAGGAGAAATTACTTACCGCAATGATCTTTCCATGGATTCTTCTCCTGCAGATTCCTCATTGCCCCTCACGTCCATCCCTGCTCAAAGATCTGTGTCTTAACGCGTCTGTCCAAGCGAGGTGACAACTGATGATGGCTCTAAAGTGACCGCTTCAACCTTGCTGATCAATTGTTTTAAAAACAATTTTTTCGAATCTACTAATTATATGGTTCTCCCATTGGGAGCTATCTCATTAAGTTTTTTGAAGGCTGGTCAGCCTCACTCCCATCGTTTTCCTCTGCAGCGTTCAGGCACGGTAGAAAAAAGGGAGGAACTGAAGCCTGGGGCATAGTTACGTTGTATTTATATGACACCTGACGTCACGTCCAGAGCAGACAATAGAGCACCCAGTCAGACGAGGTGACGATCGCCGGCTGAGTCGAGGTCCACTATGCCACCTGTCGAAAATGTTTCCGAACCGCAGAGCATGATGAGGATATCTTATCAAGATGAGGAATTGGCCGGAGAAGAATCCATGGTAAGATCATTATAGAAAGTAATTTCTCCTTCTCTCTAGTAAACTTTCCCTAAGCTGCTAAAAATAAAGGGATGCACTGAGGTCATGGAGGAGCGGTTTGTCCTATGTATGTTGTGGCTGTCTCACTTCTGGATGCCATACCGCCTGGATGTTGCTGAGCTACACTACATCACCTTCTGGGAGAGTTTCTGAAGACCGGTATCTATAAACAATCTATAAACATGAGGAATCTGGGAGAGCAATCCATCAGAAAGCACATTACCAGGATAAGTAATGTTTCCTTCCTCCGGGCAGACTTGATGCAATGGATAGGACAGTTCATGCATTGGACACTTTAGCTCTTAAGAGGGTTAATTCCAAACGCGCACTAGCCATGCACTCGCGAAGGGCGGAAAGGGCCATCCGAGGAAGTTATTGCCCATGGCTGCTGCAGGGAAATAACTGCATAAGGACCAGCACGGAAGTGGTGGCGGCCCCTGATGGATACATCCTCTTGGCAAAATCACCTGCACACCACGAAGTGCCACTAATGTCGGAAGGAGCAGTAGGAGGCAGACTGAGTGCATTATGAGCGAGCAATGCCTTGACGCCTCATCCAGCACTGCTTATGTGGTAATTTAATTACAAACACGAAAGAGCCCTTCTGATGCTACTGTTGGAGAGGCGAATTTGTCGTTTCTTTCAGCGTCTCCTGTTTCAAGTCCTGTACTCGCCATCTTTTCGCAGCAGTTATTATGACTGGCGCTATAGAGTTCATTTGTTGCTAGGACGCTGTAGTCATGCGGGTCCCCGATATACAAATTATTTTTGGGGCTCTGAGCCACACACGATGTATGTATTTACTGTAGTATGATTCTCAAGTATCTAAACTTCACTTACTAAATAATCTATTGTAGTTAACAGAGGGCCGTTTTTGTTTGTAGCTAATCTACGTTTATTTTACATCGGCCTTGAGGACCTTGTTTTTTTAATTGAATATCTGTTATAGAGGCGGCTGAGGCCCGCTTTCCCTGGCACAAAACCTTCTTATGTCATGTGCATTTTAGGACTATTCCTTCAGAAATAATGCTTCATAATGTTTTAGTGGGCTGTGTGTCCCTATGATTATCTGTAGGTCAAACATCGTATGCGTGACTGAGGGGCACGTTTATGTTGTTGCTTGGAGTTATTTCCGTTTTGCGCACTTAAGGTTCCTGCGATACAGGGGTGCTGCTTAATAAATCTGAAGTGGCTACTGAGAGTTTGAATTTAGACACATTGGTGTGCATAGCAGAGGGGAATTATTTTTTTAATTGGGTTGAAACCAGCTTTTATACTGTGCGCTTTAGGACTTTAACACAAAGAAATAATGTTCAATATATAGCGTAGGTGGGCCCTGTTCCTCTATACAAAATGTCAGCCAATACACTGATGTGGATGAAAACGGGCTAATTAATTTTACTGGCTTGTACCCCACAGTGATTTATTTTCTTCACCTAAATTCCATTTGGAGTTCATGTTTGACAACTGAACTGTGGAGCATTTTGTTTGTTAACCAATGGTTTCTAATCATTGAATCAAATGTTTGTTTTGGCCGGAGGATACGAGACATTGGAAAAGACTTGTTTTTTATGTTTGATTACTGTGCTCAGAGAGGCACAGCTCCACCTCACTGATGGGGCCCGACTAGGCCTAAACACTTGTCTGGGGTTGCTGTGGGTACTCTTGTTCAAAGGAGGATTGCCATAGCATTTTGATGCTGGGCTGCTCAAGTGGGCGGGACAAAGACTGATATGTAAATGGATATTCCTCCTTTGTGAAAGGTACAGTGAGCTAAAACATGTAGCTGCGGACTCTGAGTTGGTTCATTCCCGCAGAACAGGTCATCATGCTGTGTTCTTTCTTGCAGAGGGGCGCCCTGAAATTGTTTTGTATAGCCTACATGGGCCATGTAACGGAATAAAAACTCCCAGCCAATGGGTGTGAATGAACAAGGGCTAATTAATTTCACTGGCTTGGACCCTACGTTTATTTGTTTACTAAATTCCATTTGGAGCATTTTATTTGTTAACCAATGGTTTCTGATCATAGAATCGAATGTTTGTTTTGGCCAGAGGATACGAGACAGTGGAAAAGACTTGTTTTACATGTTTGATTAGTTTTATTTATTTAGGCTTGTAGCATGTTTGCTTTAGTTATATTATTTAATGATATACTGTTGAAGCTTAATTGATCTTGTTTATTATTGTTAGCCTGATGTACTTTGAATTAAGTAATTCATTTATGTAGCAAAATACTTCATATCATAATTAATGAAAAAATTGTTTCTCACTGGAAATGTTTCTACCTTCTTTTAAGTATCATGTATTTGCTATCAGGATGACTAATGGTTAAGTATAAGTACTGATTTTCATAATCTACTTTAGTGGATAAGAGTTTACCTAGTGAATGGCTAGAGACCTTGGTGGACGTTTTCTGCAGGCTCAGATTTATATTGCTGTTTTTGCGATTTTGCTATTTTATAGAGTATTGGAGGGTCCAGTGCACACGTTTTTATTTTTGCTTAATTTGTATGATTATTATAAAAGATTGCATCCACAGATTCCTCACCTTGATAGATTTCTTATCCAGCGTTAGCTGCTCGGAAAATTCCAATTCCTGACTCCCTTGTGTTTTTATTATTGGGGTATTTGAGCGCAGACCTAGCTCGGGAAGCAACAGAGCACTTTACAACCATAGGGGAAGACCACAGTGAGGAAAGCAGAGAAATAAGAAGCAGGGAGCTAACAGAGGAGGCTGAGCAATTGGCAACATGGGGTCAAAGACAGTGGGGGAGCAGAACACTGAGTTTCAGATAGGGTGGGGAGTGCAGGGTGTGTGAAACTAGGTGTTAAGAGGAGTCATTCCTTGACAGGAAGGTCTTGAGCTCTCTCCTAAACTGCAGAAGTGACAGGGCAAGTCTGATGTTGACAGGGAGGAGGTTCCAGAGTCTTGGAGCATAGACAATGAATGCCTGTTGTCTGGTTCTTTCCTTCCTGCACTGTCGTAATTCAAGTCTGCCCATTCACTTCTGGTGGATTGCATGCCTCCGGAGATGCTGAGTTTCTCAGTGAGGTACCTTGGGGACTAAAGGATGACAACCTTGTAGATGCTGACAACCTTGTAGATGCTGACAACCTTGTAGATGAGGCAACAGCATTTGAAAATGATCCAGGCTTGCAGTGGGAGCCAGTGCAGTTCGATGAAGGTCGGGGTGATGTGGTTGAATTTGCAGAGTTTTTTAATGAGTCTTGCTGCAGCATGCAGGGCTCATTTGAGGGGTGCCAGGGTAGTCCCAAGAAGGCCTTCCACAAGGGCATTTCCACCATCCAGTATGGAGAGGACCAAGGCTTGGACAGCAGATCTGAAGTTGTGTTCTGGGATGAATGGCTTGATTTTCCACAGGTGAGAAAGTTGGTACCAGGACGTTTGTGCCTTCCTTGCTATGTGCTATTTGAACGTTGGATGTCTGTCGATGTTGAAAACAAGGGGCTTGGCACAGGAGGCCAGTTGGGGTGTGAATCCCTCGATGTTCATAGCAGAGAGCCAGGTTTGGATGTCAGGGTGTTCAGTGGTGTTGGTCAGCAATAGGAATTCTGTCTTGGAGGGGTTGAGCTTCAGGTATGCACTGGACATCCAGGACTGGATTCATGTGAGGCAGGCCTTGAGCCTGTGGATGTCTTCGATGGTGGATATCTTGAGGTAGATCTGCATGTCATTGTTGTATTGGTGAATGTGGACATTGTTTGGATAGAGGAGGTTTCTGAGTGGTTCTATGTAAAGATTGAAGATCACTGGGGACAAGATGGATCCTTGCGGGATTCCACAGGTGATGGGAAGAGTTGATCTGGAAGAATCCATTTGTACCAACTGTTGGTGGTTTGCAAGGTAGGGTTTGAACCAGCTGAGGATGAGCTTTCTGATCCCCATGCAGCGATGTAGATTGTCGGTGAGAGTCTGGTGGTCGACTGTGTCAAATGCTGCTGAGAGGTCAAGGAGAACCAGGAGGCAAACATGGCCATTATCGAGAATTTCAAGGGCATCGTTGATCCCCTTGATGGTAGCCGTTTCTGTGCAAACAACGGGGGTTCTGGGAGTTTATCTACTACCAACCTATATCCCATGTTAGAGTCTCAACCAGAGTCTTTAGCTCACCATCCTTTCACAGAAGAGAAATATCCACTTCATATCAGTCTTTGTCCTGCCCAAGGGTAGTCCAGCACCAAAATGCCTGGCATTTCTCTTTTGAACAAGAGTACCAACAGCAACCCCAGACACGTGTTTCGGCCTGGTTGGGCCTCGTCAGTGAGGTGGAACTGTGCCTCTCTAAGAACAGGAAGCAAGGGTTCCACGTCTGGATTACCCTTGTAACTTAAGGTGAAAACCCAAAGCTACTTAATATGCACAAACGGGGGAGAAACTCCCAGAACCCCCCCTTACTTATGCATATTAAGTAGCTTTGGGTTTTCACCCCAGGTTGATTCAGGTAAGGGATGAGTGCTTCAATTGGGAGGGTCCTGAGTAAGGAGGCAGGGAGGCTGTCATCCGCATACAATGTGGCCTTGAGGGATGCTAAGGTGGCAGTGAGGTCTTCCATGGTTAGTCTCTTGAAGGGTCTCCAGTTGTGGTTTTGCGATATGGGATGTGTAGTGTGCTGTCAGTTGTAGGCGGATCATGTTGATCTTGTTGATGAAGAAAGTTAATGGGGTGGATTTTTCGATGGCGTGTGCTAATGGTGGGTTGATCAGAGGGTTGTTGAAGTGCTTGATGGCATTGAAGAGGGCTCTGCTTACATTGTTGACCTTGGCATTGGTGTTTTGGAAGTAGTTGGCCATGGCAGTGTTGATCAGTCTCCTGCGTGTAGCACAGAGTTCCTTGAGCAGGGCACGGTTGGATGCGCTTCAGGATTTTTGTCAATTATTTTCTATTTTCTGATGTTTTGTTTGTTGAGGTTGAGTTCTTGAGTGTACCAGGGTGTTGAAGGTTTAGGCGTAAGGGTGCACAGTTTCACTGTGGCTTGGGGGTTGATGTTGCTTGTGACGGTGGTGTTGAGTTCTTGGAGAAGCGAGTTGCAGTCCTGGTTCGTCAGAGGTACATCCCAGGTGAGGTGGAGTTTGGTAAGGTCTTCAATGAGAGCCTCCACTTGAAAGTTCTTGAAGGATCTGAAGGCTTAATTGCTTGGTTACCAATTGCTTTGCTTGAGAAGTGTGGTGTGACTAATCTCAGAGGATTGCCTGATGGTCCGACCAACCGAGTGGAATAGGAGAGCTATGATGAAGAGTGGGCAGTGTGGTGATGATGTCGAATATTACCTGTCCCGTGAGTTGGTCCTTTCATGTGCTGTGTGAGGTTCAGTGTGTCGAGTAGGCAGTGGAGATCTTTCTTCATTGATTTGGTTGCTGGGTTGTCAGGGATGTTTAAGTCACAGAGGAAGATGTTGTTGGCATGTGTGAGAGACATGGTGGTGACAAAGTTCGATGAAGGAGGTGTTGGGCTTGGGTGGTCTGTATATGAGATGAAAAGTGACTGCGTCGGTTTGGGAGAGCGGGAAGTGGCAGGATAGGTTTTCGAAAGAGCCAATGGTGGCGATGTCTAGTTGGGTACATGGCTATGATGCCTTTTGAATACACTAGACCCCTTTACAAACATTCATTTTTTTCTCCACGCCCTCAGCTCGCTACTCTTAACACAGCTCAATGTTTTCCAATTTGAATATCCTTACTGCATCAGAATGTCGATACATTTTTCATTCTTTTGTTGTTTGTTCATAGGTACCACTAGGCCAAGAGCTGAAAGAGGCTCTTTTGTGTGTTATTTGAAACTACCAAACCAGGAGTCGGACAATGTTTTTTGAGAACTCTTTGGTGGTGTCAAAAAACCATCCACCACGGAGTAAACCCAGGGGGATAACAGCCCTAATCGAAGTACAACATAGATTGTCTTTCAGTTTATTCATAGTGTTGGGACAGAGGTTGGGGGCAAAGGACCCAGTTTAATTTTTTTGACATCCTTATGACCACCCGTTGTTTTTTAGAAGCGGAACACATATTGTAGGGATTAGAGAAGGTTTTCTTTCATTTAAAATAAGTGGTTTTAAACATGTCCTCTTGTCCGTCTTCTATATATGACCTACCACGGAAGGTAGTGTTGCGATATTAAATTGCATAGTTCAATTAAAGCTCACCTATATATACACAAGTCACCTTAACAACAAATATATATGCATATACTTTTATACATATCTAAAACCTGAACAAATTAAATGGGGGTCAGACTTCTCGCCTATGGGACTGCTGCTCCAAAAGGCCTTCACATTAGAACTGTTTGGACACCCTTTTAAAAAATGGCAGTTGTAGAAATTGAGACAGAGATTAAGTTAGTAGAGAATAACTTGAAATCCTGTGTCATAGAAATGCATGGAGGCGGGGGAGAATTCTTATCTAGTCTTTTGTTTGAAGATTCTGCCTCAGATGACCAAAATAGTTACATGGAAATTCACATTCATCCTCAAAAATGCAAAGTAAGGACAGTAAGATGGCATTATAATGTAATGAATCCGATGGTGTCATCACTCCTTTCCCGGCGGTGACCTCTCCCCACGTGGCCAGGGGACGGCAGCCGCTACCTGATCCTGACCCTGGGGGCGCTATATGAGGAGGGGGTCACATGAGGGAGACAACCTCTGGGAGAATATCGTGGCACTATCGGATGAGACATGGTATCCCCCATCTTCTTTTGAGGCAACCCTATCCCTGCCTAATGCCTGAATGGTTTACTGTAACACCTCACCTCATCCACTTAGGGAAGGTGCTAAAGACCTTCTAATGGGAGCTGTATATAAGCCATCATGATCCAACTTGCCCTCTAAGATTACCTTCTCAGCTTCTACCTATAAGTCATCTTCAACATACTTTCCTTTTAAAGAACAATTACGCAGACTTTCTAGACTTTACCTATAAGAATTCAAGAATGCACTTCCATTCCCATAACCACCGAAGTACTGCGACAAGGAATGCAGTTTAAGGAAAGCCAGGAACACAGGTTGTGCTCTAGTCGTTGCAAGCGAATACCTGTACCTTGGAGATTTAAACCAGTGAGCAGCTGACAAGAGAGCTGCTGGAGAGAGAAAGCTGCCTCTCTCGGAACGAGCAGAGAGACAGTGAAGCTGGAGAGGGAGCTGTGGAGCACACCAGCTCGAGAATCGAAAGCAGGGAAGCTGATCACAAGAAGTGACATTCTGTGGGTACATCAGGAGCCAACAGAGGGCTCGCCGGTGTTCACAGGTGTTTGGAGGCAGTCTTTGCCTAACCAGAGCCTGAAGTCACAAAGCATAAGAACCCAGCAGGGACTGCGGGACGTTGAGAAGCCAAGAAACTAATAGAGCAACCGAAGAGACCATGCCGAACAAGCGCTGCCGGCTTACCACAAGTGAAGAGGAATACGCCAGCCAATGCCGGTGAGTCCACCCAGGGGAAGCAGGGAAGCTCTGGGGACTGACATTAGCAATGAAAGAACCTTTCGCTAAAGCAAGGCTTCCAATTGGATTCATTCTTCTTCTTTATCTAATGTTTCTGCCCCAGAAATGAAACGTGGCACCAATTTTTGATAAAATCGAAGAGCAGGTAAAATTGTAAAACGACCAAATTTAAAATCAAATTGGCACAATTGTCTGCCAGCTGCTAAAAATGATGCTCTAAAGGTTTTATACTGTAATTGTTTTCTCCTTCTTGAGTGTGTGTGTGTGTGTATATATATATATATTTTTTTTTTCTTTTTTTTCTAAATATTCAAAAAATGTAAACACCTCAAGGTCCTGGCTTCCAATTTTCCTTTTGAATTTTTTCATTTTAGATTATTCTTCATTTAATATTAGAATGTTTAATTTAACAATATTCAAATGTAGGTCTAAGTCCAACAAATATGTTTTCAACATTCCATTATCTTTGCAAGCCTGTTGGTGTTAGGTCACAAATTATCATGTCATCTGCATAGTTTAAATATTCGAAATTGGTTTGACCACTACTTGGAGGATTAGCCTGTGCATTTTCCAAACTCTTGCCCAGGTCACAAATATACTCACTGAATGAAAAAGGTGCAAGCACACATCCCTGTCGTGATCTGCTGTTTGTGTCAATCCGCCTTGTACAGCCTCCCTGCCTGTTCAATCTAATCTTAATTCTTGTATCTTAAACATTAATTAAGTACATGAGACAGAGAGTGAATGAGTATTTCGCACCAAGAGGGAACAAAAGGAAGGTGCTGAGTTTCCAAGATTGAGTGCGTACAATACACAGATAAAAGGATCCCTGGCAGGATAGAATGTCAGGCAAATAAACTTTTAGGCAAAGGAGAACCACCTAAGAAAGCCCTGGCAGGAGAGTTTACCAGGCAATTGCAAGTGAGTGAATCCAAGGAAGCCCTGACAGCGGAGCATACCAGCCAGTTGAAGGTGTGCATAAAAGGAAGCCCTGGTAGGAAAGGTACACTAGGCAAGAACAGATTGAACATTGTATAGGTGTAACGCTCACCTGCTATCCATGGGGACGCTACCCAATCTGGCTGGACTGCTTCCGACCTTGGACCCACTCCCTTGGACTCTTGTTCGGCTGAGGACCAGGTCTGAAAACACGAGTTTAGGTTTTAGCTTGTAGACTCTTTAGCCCGGAGCCCACCTCCCTTGTGGACACAACCACCCCTTAGTGCTCTCCTCACCTTGGTTTTTGGTATGGTGCGCTCTCTGTCCTGCTGTTCTGTGCAGGGGTGCGTTGTGGATGGGCGCGTCGCAACCTAGTTGCTTCACTGGTGCGGGCCCCTCAGAGTCCAGACCTGCTGCAACTCAGTTTGTCAGGTAAGTCTGCTGTTTTGACAGCTTGTCCTTTATTTGTAATTGCCACTACTAATGTCTTTCCTTCTTTTTTAGGTTGCGGAAGGAGTTCTGGTGATGCCGTGCTGGCAGGGGCTGTGCACGAGATGGTAAGTGAAGGCGCACAGCGCGGTGCTATGTGCTTTTCTTGTGCTAACCTGTTTGTTGTCCATTCCTTGCAGGCCGCCGTGAAGTTTCAGACTGTATGTTGCCGAGAAGATGGAGAGCTGTGAGTAAGGTGTTGTTCGAACCGCCTTCTAGCACTTATGTGTGTTGAACAGCCTTGTCTTTCTTCTTGCAGGTTGTTGAAAGGCCCGGAATGGAATGTTGCTTGTCTATTCTCCCCAGGTTGCAGCTCCCAAGAGAGAGAGAGAGCGAGCGTTCGCTGAGATGCTGGATGTTTGGGATTCTGGAGCAGATGACAGAAGCAGGGCTCACTAATTGGTAAGTGAATACTAACAGTGTTCTTGTTTTCTTGTTCTTGCAGGTATCAGGCCCGGAATGCAGAGGAAGATCTGACAGACCGTGGTGAGAGTCATGCTACGACCAGCAGAGTAACGCGAAGCATGTTCTCCAGCTTGGGTATGGCTTATATAGCCTGCAGGCATCCCAGGTGCCCCCCAGGCCTGACCACACCCTAAATGCTAGACCGCATGGTTCAGTTCTGGAACGGAGCCATGCGGGGGCATCCATGTTGAGAAAATGCCATTGTGAGTTCCAGTTTTCCCATTTCCCATATGAGCCTGGCGCCAAAGGCGCCAGGACTGACTCCAAGAGAGTCTTGGGGGACATGATGGGATCCTTGGGGCCATGATGGAAGACTGTGGTGCAGCCCAGGTGGCCTGACTGCCAGGGCCAGGGGCAGGGGTCATGACAATAGACAATATATGAATCAAAGAGGTCCCGAGAAAAGCAATTCATGATTAGCAAAAAGGTTGTGCTGATCACAAGAGGAGGATTGGAAACGTGGAGAGAGAGAGTACACCAGGTATCCTAACAAGACAAAGAGAGAAAGCCAAGTTGTTTTGTACATTTGATCAAGACAAACTCAAGGAACTGATATGTTGAATAAGCAACTAAGTGAAGAGAAATCCAGGGGAAGTGAACCACCCTCTGCCATAAGAAACTCTATCCTGTTGGAACGTTTATGTTGGAGTTACGAATTTTCCTTTTTGAAAATGTTTGAACCACTCAAACCCAAAGCCATTACCCTTTTCACTTTAGAGTTTAGTTTATTAGAATGTGACAGCCAGAATACTACTTTGGACACAGGATGGTTTTGCTTTGGGCATTCTGACTTTGACAGACACTTATTTTTGGTTTTAAGTAGGGAAACCCATCTTAGTGCAGGGACAGGGAGGCATTTCCCCGACCCCTTCTTTTCGTTAATTCCTCTCAATAAGGAAACGACAGGCACCACAAGTACAGAGTATGGAAGCAAATAGTTTAATAACTTCATTAGAGCAGTGCAAAGTGTTGTATAACCAATATGTGAACAAATTAGCCTAGACAAAATATTGGGTACGGAGCATGTGAAAAATAATGGACTGTATATGACAGATACATTCAAAGATGTAGGAACTTAACAAAAAAATAAGATTTAAAATTAGTAGTGATCTTGTTTTGGAAGACCAAGTAGGAGCAGAAGTGAAGGATTCCCAGAGAGAATCAAACCCTAAGTGTGAATGTGGAAATAAGATCTTAACTTCTCCCATTTTTTTCATTGCTTCTTAAGGGAATATTAAATAGGCTCATCCTCTTAGAGCAGGCTCGTCACAAAAGGATGCTACCCAAGATTAGGCAAAGATCTCAAAAGATTGGGCCGTGAAGATATGATTGTACATTGAACAGACTGGCTTGAGGTAAGAAAGGGAATATCTGATAGGCAAATTACCGCCCAAAATGAAACTATAAGAAAGGAAATAAAACATACTTCTCAGAAGTACAATCTACAGAGACTCAATCGAAATACAGAATAAACAGAATTTGAGGGTTGTCATATGTGGTCAAGAATTCACCTAATTCATGAAGGATTGATTTATTCCGTCTTGACCTTCCCCCTCAGACAAATCTGTTTGTTGTGGTCATTGTAGATGCTCTTGTCTAAGGCCTAATGTGATTGACGATACCAGGAAGCCTCAGCATGACCTCTTTTCCCACTGACTCCTTTCATGAATGGAAATCTGAAAGCCATCCCTTCACCAATATTGGTGTTGGGCCCCTCTACGCTGAAATGGATATTACCCCATTCCGAGAAATAAACTTGATGAATTTCAAAAAACATTGTTCAATTCTGCCGAGTAATCAATACAAAGTAGATGTATCATTGGAAGATGGGAATTGACAACTAATAAATGTAGATGGAACTTGTCCAGATAGAGGATAGGCCCAGGGATTGAATGGAGAAGATCCCCAGAATGCTCCACCCTCTGTCCGGATCAATTAGCAAGGGCTAGTCACTGTGGCCAGCAGACAAGAACTAAGAACTCCTTCCCTAGACACAAGAGATGTAAGGAGATATTTGTACTGGGCCCCTGTGGCCAATTTTTACTGGTCTAGCAGTGTTTTCATAACTATACAGATCAGCAGTCCTATGCACAGACCTGCCAGTAAAGTCTGCAGAATTCTGACTGACAGGAAGCTAAGAGCCAAAGTCAATCCCAGCCCAGTCCTCAAGCCACTGATGCATACTCTCAACCAGAGTCCCATCCAGGAGCAGGGTTTATCTTCTGTATAAATCAGTCAGCCCAGTCTGGCCGTGTGGGTTGAAGGATGATCTAGTTCGGTGAAGGCTGCAGACTGAGGGTGGTGAAAGATCAGTCTCCTCCACTACATCAGCCTCCTGCGGAGGTAACAGCGGAAAGAGCATGAGCCGGCGGTGAGAGCTGGAGGGATGGAGAGGAATGTGGTATCTTCAGGAGCAGATGGGAAAGTGGTACTAACCTTTGGAGCAGTGAGTGACATGTAGGGCATGATGGCAGCAAAGGAGCTGGTAACATCAGTGGTGAAGAGGAAGGAGATGTTAATGTCATTTATGGAGAGTGAACTGAAGAAGATGGTACCTAAGAAGATAACATCAAAGGAGAGTAAGCAGAAGAGAGGCTATGGCACTCGAGGAGGTGGTACCAGCAGGAGGTAAGAGTAGACAGAAGGGACTAGTAGTAGTGAAGGAAGTGGTAAGATCTGAAACTAAAGCTTAGCCAGAAGTGATGATTAATATTAATGGAGAGGTGAGGAGATTAGATCAGGAGGAAGGGGGGGTAATCACTGGGCAAGGAAGAGAGGTGAAGATCAGAGCCCAGGAGTAATGCAGCAGCAGTTGCATCAACAGAAGAGAATGATACAGAGGAATTGGGGAAACAAAAGTGAGGGGAAAGAGTTAGGAAGAGAGCAAGGAAGATCAGGGCTTCGCCAAAACGAATTGGAAGTTTCCAGTGGGCCAGATCAGCCATAGGCAGGCCCAGGTGTTTGGTGGAGGAATAGGGCGGGATCAAGGGGAGAACAGTAATTTCAGATGGGCAAACAGGAAGAAGTCTGAGGTATGCTTACCTGCCAGTGACTAACGACCCACTCATCCTCTAAGACTGTTGATGGCATTAGTCCAGGGCTATGAGAGGTTGGACCACTTGCACCTTAAACAGACTAACGAGAGTCTGGGAACCCCATAATGCCCGAGGACGGGGGAGGTTGCATAACCTGCTAAGAACTCTAAGGCTTGGAGTTTGATGGCAAAGAGCCCAGGAGAGACACTTGAGTGGAGAAGACCACCCCGACTGTAATTTTGTTTTTGTCTCTACACTTTTAGTTTACCCATGCTTGTTCAATCCCTAGTAACCCAGTGAAAAGAAGCCAAGTGGTCTTGGCATTCTCTTTGGTCCCGCTGTTTTACGTGACGGGGCCCATGGAGGTGACTCTACAATAGGTTACATTATTGTCCCCTATGATTAATTTATTGTCATGATTGATATGTCTTTTATGCAAAAATTGAGTCATCACACTGGATCTTCATCTACTTCTTAAAGAACAATTAAACACTGCATCATGATAGTAACACTATTGAAGGAGCAATACCAAACAACCGACATACAATACATGGGATAACTTTAATTTTAAAGCTATGATATCTAGATTAAACCAGGTAAAATCAAATAGAACTACGTTTTATAGCAGGTTTTCATTAATCTAATTGAAACTTGTGTAACTTCAGATAAAACACCTATTGAAATCTGTAATGTATTTAACAATTTAGTACAAAATATCCCTTTAACGCAAGATGCGAAAATTGTATTGAAGGAAATAGACTGAAAACAGAGAGAATGATCTGTATAATAATTCTAATAGATTCCTTCCTCCCATTGATTCCTCATCTATGATCGTGCTATCCACAGTGCAGCTGTTCTTCTGAAACGTTCCCATCTCTAGGGGGCGCAGTGTTTGCTCCACCTGATGGCCCTGTGCACCCCATGCCAGAAATCACATCCTGTGGAAGTGAAGTGAAGGTGGAGTGTATGTATTGAGGCGTTGCGCCCTGTGACCTTGTTTCCTTTTTTCTGAGCACACTGTTAGCTATTCGTAAACACACTTGTTGAGCTTTGATAATTGTTTTCTCTGCTCCATGCCCATTCTGACAAATGCCACAGGCTTCAAACTGTGCACAGATTGCTACCAGCAGATTTCTGTCTAGGATCCACACATAATTTGTCTCTGTTGCTTGGGCAAGCACCATGACACCCAGGCTTGTGGGTCATGCCAATCCATGCACCCGAAAGCCCTCTGGGTAAGGACGACGAACATCTTCATGTTCACCCAAAAGTCGAAGGGTGAGATCCACTATCTTGTTCATGGTCGCCTAGCTTGGAACGCCGTTCACAAGACAGGCGGGCTCCACACAAATAGAAGGAAAAGGACAAGAAGAAGAAACAACATTGGAATAGGTCCTGCTCCCCGGGTGATTACTCACACTGACGTTCTTCCTCGTCCTCTAAAAAGGAGAGCCACAGCTCCAAGGATTCTCTGAGAGACCGGATCAGGAACCTTTTCCATCCCCCCGGGAGGAATGGAAAGCCTTCGCCTTAAGATGCTGGACATCTTTGCCAAGGCACCGGCACCTTCGGCTCTGACGTCTTCTGCTGCGGTGCTGGCTGGTCCCACCACGTCTGCTGCGACCGGCTGGGGACTACTCCCACAGGTCTGAGTTTGGGCCTGAACCCACGGTGGCCGAAGTTCCTAGTCACTGACAGATCCCGCATTCGGGTGTTGTGGTCTTGTCATTGGTGCCAGCTTTGTCATCTGCCCCCAAGAAAGAGATGCTCCTGCCGTTCAATGTAACAATGGAGGCCCCCATTATAGAAGTGTGTGAGAAGCCTGGTTCTGCTACAGAAGTTGACGGAGAGCTGACAAGGAAGCATGTCCTGCACCATCGGATCTGGCATTTGTTCGCTCATGCCTCTCCAGAGAGTTTGGTGGTACAGGCCGCAACAGCTAACCTGAAGACCTCCACCTTCCCTTCCACACAACTGGAAGAGTAAGAGTCTATACGCCTGGTGGAAGAAGGTGTTTGCATCAGGCAGTCTTGCCGTATGTGCTGTGAATTCCTCTAGCACCCTAGCAAAGTTTTCTTTCTGCTTTTGGTCTGCTGTGGCCAATGCGGCTGAACACATTCCTGAAAGGGACATCCGGGCAGGCTTTCTGGCCATGGTCACTGTGGATAATGCACGCGCATTTGGTGGAAGTGCTTTGGGAAATGCTGTCAGCTGTGGAGGCTCTACATGCTGTATTTGGTTTGAAAATAATCAAATTGTGAAACTATTGCCTCGAACATAAACTCTGCCCCTTTTCCCCATAATTCCATAAAAACAGCGGCCCGCGTGCATTTGGCATCCACGCATTTAGTGGAAGTGCTTTGGGAAGTGCTGTCGGCTGTCAGCTGGCAGCGAGTGAAAGGCCGAGAGCAAACTTTTGGTAAAACAAGGCATTAGGAGCTTTATCTCCATATTTTTGCAGATAGTTAAGAGTGGATTTTGTTGCCTTGCTTTTCATAGAAATTGTCATTGTGTCTAGAGTGTCTGTGCATACTATCTATCCTTGAAATGCCCGGAACACTAAAAACAGGAATGCCCTCTCAGCGTGCAATATCAGCGCGTGCACTGGAAGCAGTGCTTACGCTTAAATCCTCCTTGCGCAAACCAATCAACTTATGTAAACCGGACTCTGAAGAGATTGTAAATATAGCAGACACTCCGCCTGACTCCTTGATATTAGCAGGAGCTCTATCAATAATTGACCAACAAATAGAGCTCATGTGTAAAAAGATTGGAAAAATGCAAGGCGATACTTTACCTAACAGAGAAATCATGGAATCTGTAGATATAGAATAAATAGCCTCCGTTAGTGAAAAAGAGCAGGTGATAGCTCAGCAGCAAGTAGAAAGTGTGAATAATAATACTCAAAGTGAAGATGATAAAGCAAATAGTCATGACAGAAGTCTGAATCATACCTTGCAAACACCAGTTGTTAAAGACCATGAGCATCAGAATTTGTCACAGTCCCCAATAATGTTTTCCCCAACAGCACATAGCTAATCGGGCTTGTCGTGCTCCTTTACTCAGCCGACTCCCCGCAAAAAGCTGGTTATACCAATAGAGAAATTGCAAAGTGCACCAAGGAATTTTGTAATGGGTTTGGAAACCTTGTTACAAACAATGAACGCAGCTTTATAATCTCTAACTCGGTTGTATGATATGCTTGACACAAAAATGAATGACCAAATGAAACTTCTGATACAAATAATGCAATCTAAAGAGAGTAACCAAACTCGATGTCAGTGTGGTGAAAATCGTTTTGTTGCAGACATAATTAAGAGTAAAGGTGCTTTAGTAAATTTAAATTAATTTAAAGATCTTCAAGAAGATATATTGTTGATAGATTCAACTTTGGATCAGCAGGCATTACTGCAACTTGATGCAAAAAAGATGAATATTATGTCAACTGATGCCAAAGTTGAATGCACTAATAAGGAGATGACAAATCAGAAAATAGTGGGTTTGTGTCAACCTACAATTTCAAAAGATAATGCACCTAATTCTCTTTCTGTACAGCCATGTTTTAAAAAAAAAAAGGCTAAAACCAAGAATGTTATCATTGTGGATGATACTCTAGGGGAGAATATCATTAACAAATCTAACAAAGATATCCCTGTTCAAGTTGAGGGTCTGGACATTGCATCTGCAGTAACGTACACAATTTGCAATGCAAAAACGAAAGTTCTGAAGAGAACAATTGTGAACACTGAGAAAAAAATAAAAAAAAATTAAAACTACTGCAAATGCAAAACCTACTGGCTCTCGACAATTTATTCAATCGCTAACTATGCCAAAATTGGCAGCAGCAATAGCAAGAACAGCCATAGCAAACAAATATCAGAGGGTACTTACACATAAAGTAGGGGTGAATAGACAGAAGCAAGAAATCTCTTTACCATATGAGCCTCTGGATGACCTGATTTTGTTGTCTGATCAACAAAAGGCTGTCATAGCAGGCCCATCCAGTGTTCATCCAGCTAAAGACCATCGAACCGACTGGTTTACAAAATGAGAGAGTGAATGCTGAAATTGTGACACATGAACCTATTGACCCGAATAAAGAGGGGCATAACAATTGATGAATGGAGAGGTGAGCTAGACCAATCCTTGAAACGTTTCTTCCTAAAAGCAAATAAGGAAGACCTGGTAACACAACGTGAAGGCATGGGAGTCTCTCAAGCCCCCAACATGGAATAACATTGAACAATCGAGAAATGCCCCTTCTTTTAAAGAGCAGAATATTCCCAGACAAATGGTTAATATTCCAAAGAAAAACCAAAGTTTAAACTGCCTAACCGTACAATGTCGTTCACATCCCTACCAAACCTTTGTACTGAATAGGCAGTCAGTACTGAATATCCTGGCAGATGTACCGGCTCTGGAGGGGTTGTGCTCTGGAGACAAAGAACAAATAGAATTTGTGCATCAACACGATCTAGCAGTTGCGAAATTCTGGATGAAGTCGGGTTTGGTAAAAAATGCTCTGTCAGGTGAGAGATGAATTGTATGAGTTGGGCTTTCTTTTGATAAACCAATCGGCCCCAGAGCCTTTATCTATAGCAGAAATATGGAATCAGTATCACTCGAGAACCTACATTAGTCAAAAGGCACAGATGATAAAAGCAAACTCAGAAATAACAACAGTAAATAATCTAGGAAATCTAAATAGTGATTCAAGAGTGAACCAATGTTAACTAGACCGAAATGTATATACTTTGGCATCTTGGAATACAAGAGGTTTTAAACATCTAACCAACTTGATTCACAATTGGTTACAAGATTGACATAATTGCCTTTCAGGAGATCTGGCTATCCGTCCCTCCGGTTTGGGACAATCGTACTCTCCAACTAGTGCCGACGATTATGCCGATAAAGGGTAGACCTACGGCTGGCCTTATGGTAGCGGTAAAGACCTCTGCTAATTTGAAACTTGAACCATGGTTTTGTCCAAATAGTTACTTACAGTTATTAAAAATTATTACTAATCATGCTACAATTGGATTGATTAACATCTATTGAAACCATGTAGCTATTGCAGATGATGGGTTTTATTTTATGCACTGGAGAACTTGTTAAATCTAACGGTATTGGATCCTAATTGTAATGTTATAGTAACTGGAGACCTGAACATAAATTGTACGGAAATCTCTGGGGTTAAATCATCCAATGTTGTAAAAAGATGCAATCGATTGATGAACGAAAGAATGTTACACATGTTAAATGGAACCAAGATGGGAGACATGCCTCCCCGTCCCACTTGGCACCAGGGAAAACAAGAGGCTTTAATCGACTATGTTTACGTAGATGCTGAATTATTCAATCAAGTGTTGCGTTTTGAAATCCTCCCTCAGAATGGTAGCGATCATTATATATGAACTGCTCAATGGGAAGGGATTGCTGCTAGAAATGAGAAAAATATTTCATTAGCCTGCGGCATGACGTTAAACATGGCTGGTAATAGATTTAGTTGGTCCCCACGAGTTTTAGAAAATCTACATGATAGATTATTAGAGAATCAAGAATGATTCATATCAAGAATGGAATGATTTGAGTACTGAGAAACCAAAGTCTTATGTAGATGTCATGCAAATGTTTAAGGTAAAAACGAAGTCGGTCAAAATTTGTTCTGACAACAGACTCCACACTTATGATCATGCCCTCGTAATACGAAAAGCTCAGTTGTGAGCTGATAAAAGGAAGATACAATTTGTGAGTGTCTTAGAAAGACCACAACGCCTTAAATCCTTAAAGTGTGCCTATAAGAACTAGATAAGAGCAAGACACTCCCTATTGTATCAAAGAGATGCAGAAGTAATGTTAAAATCATTGATATCCAAAAATTCTGCAAAGATATGGTCATTATTGATGAATGTTCATAGTAAGGTACTAACGGTTTTTCAAATGAATGCCATTCCAGAGGCAGTGTGGGCTACATTTTATAAAACCTTATATGCTGACTTAAACATTAATCACTATGAAGAAAGTGTTGAACTTGGCCAAAATGTGAATATACAATTTGAAATGGACGATATTCTTTATTATATTTCAAGATTATCTACATCTAGAGCGCCAGGCCCTGGTGGACTTTCGAATTATGTAATTAAACAAAACCCTATGGCCTGGGCACAGATCTTTATGGTAATCTTCAAACAAATTGTGAAGACTCAATGTTTCCCCCATCATGGAGAAAAGCCCTAACTATTCCCATATTTAAGAAGGGGGAAAATACTGATCCATCTAACTATAGACTTATATCTTTCCTTGATATTCAGAGTAAACTCTTTGCGAGGCTGCTCCTAAGAGATCTAAATAAATGGTTAGATGAAATGGGCCCGAGAGATCCAAATCAAACAGGCTTTATGCCTGTGATGGGCACAGCCATTAATCTTCATGGGCTACAAGTCATTAAAAGACAAGAACAGCAGAAAAAGCAACCAGTGTACCTTGCTTTTATAGATATCCCGGCATCTTTCGACTCAGTTTGTAGAAAATTACTGATTGAAAAACTTATCAAAGCAAATTGCCCAAATCATCTTGTATTTTGGATAAAAGAACTTCATTCAAATACAACTGTCCAAATTCGATTATCTATGGATGGCACATTATCACAACCAATTGAGACACTGAGAGGACTGAAGCAGGGATGCATTTTGGCCAGCACCCTGTCACATTTTTTTATCTATGAAATGTGCTATGACATGATTAAGGTTGTATCGGATGCTCCTCGCTTGGGAAGACAGGCGGTCGGTCCCCTGGTTGTTCTATGCCGATAACCTTGCGTTATTGGCTAGAACTCCCAGGGGTCTGTGAGCGCTTCTCTTATGCCTTAGCTGTTTTGCTGATGCGAACCAGTTGAAAATAAATCAAAGTGTAAAATAATGATTTTGGGCATGAATAAGAAGCAGGACAAGAATGCAAGATCCTGGGATCTGCAAAATATAAAACTTGAAGTGGTCTCAGAGCCTAAGTATTTGGGTCTCGCCATTAGTAATAGTATTGGTGACGAGCCATATCATCGAGAGCTTGATGATAAATTGCGAACAAGAATCTCGCAAGCAAAAATTGTGCAAGCGAAATATGGAACATTTTCATTGATACCTGCTATCATATTTTATCAACAAAAGGTTGTACCAATCTTAATGTATGGTGGCGAGACAAGAGACTACATATCAGAACTGACCTGGTCTAAAATGGAGGGTACATTTTGGAAATCAGTTAGTGGATTACCCCAGACTGTGTCTATTTGTCGGGTACGTCCGGAACTGGGTCTACTGTCCTTGTATGCCTATGTGTGGAAGCTCTTATCGCTTTATCTAATGGTAGAACGAAAAAATTAAATTATGTACACAGTGGGAAAGTACATTTTAGAGGCTGAATGTCCTGATATAACTATGTAGCATTCTCAAGTATTGAGATTTATGTTGGAGGCTGACATTGACAATTATCTCCTAATTACTAATCCAATGAAAGCAAAAACAAAATTGTGGTGGTTAAATTGGATAAGAACAGGAGAAGCATGTGTAAAATTGAAATCTCATAACAATCGGCCCTGCGGAATTAAGAAACTTCATTGTGTGGAACATTATTTAAGTACATTTCCTGATCCAAGAAATAGATTGAAATTTAGGTGAATCAGATTGAATCTATGTTACACCAATGAGGTTCTTTTTATAGAAGAAGTCCAAGTGGAAGATGTAGATTCTGCAATAAGCCAGATCAATCTGAGACACTAAAGCACCTAGTAGCTGAATGCCAGTCATTAACTGAAGCGAGAGTGCGTTTTTTCAAACACCATTTTAGGGACCATAGTGTAATCGATTCTGATGAGTTATGGTTGATTTTGTATAATAGTCAGATGATAAAAATTAACTTACCTTTGATCATGTTTGGAAACCACCTCAAGTTGGGTGAGAAAGGTTGAGAAATATGAAATGTGGAAGAAATATTCTTGAGAAACTTTTTAAGTAGTTTTAATGAATTGGCAATAATGGAGAATTGTTTTTATTATTTTGTTTTTATTATTTTGTGTTAAGAATACTTGTTTCATCCTTTGTTTAATTTCAATTGTTGAAATGTATGTATTCAATGTTGTAATATTTGAAAGGTTGTGTTTCACAGCCATGACCAATAAAAATTAAAAAAAAATAGTGTGGAAGGTCCATGACCACTGTTATGGTGGTCTAGATCATTGTAAACATTCATACATTGTTTTCAGGAAAGGACTACTATTCCCACAATCCGCACAACTCTGAGATGAGGAAGAGGAGCAGAGTAATGCAGAGCACAGGAATCCACAAGCACAGGCAGTGCGCTAGTAGCAGCGAGCACACACCTGTGCCAGGGACATTTAAATCACGGAAGCCAGGAACGCAGCCAAGCTGCTGGCAGAAGTGAGTTGCTCCTCTCTGTGCAAAGGAACGTCTGGAAGAAAGTCAGTGGAGCCAACCGGCTCAAGAAACCTGAAGGGCGAAGGCTCCTGCAAGCAGATGACATGCATTGAGAATGCCAGAAGACAGCTGAGGACTCCTCGGCATTCACTGGCATTGGAGAACAGCAGGAGAAACGGTGGAGAAATGGTCACAAAGCAGAAAGCAGCAGGAAATAGTCACCGGCAGACTGCAGAGGAAACGAGAAACGCCATCAAGAACCGGTGAGTCGACAGAGGCAACAACGGGGCGTATTGGCGGCCATGCAAATCCGAGAGTGAGAAAAGGGGTGGTTTATGAAACCAGAGAGAGAAAAACTGAAAGATCAGTTTTCTAGAGGAGAGACTTTCCCATTTGTCAATGCATGTTGCAAGCTTATAAGAGACACTAAAGAGGCCATATATAAGAAACCAAAAATATCAGCCAATAAGGCTAAAAAGCAGACCCATCAAAGGTGGGAAAGTGAGCATGAGCTCACATTTGAAAAACCTTGGCAGGAGAGTACACCAGCAGCTTTAAGTTTATGCTTTCGAGACAAGCCCTGACAGAAGAGTATACCAGGCAATTGTAATAGTGTGAGTCCAGAAAGTCTGGCAGGAGAGTATACCAGGCAGTTGCAAATGTGTAAAGGAAACCCGGGTAGGGAAATACACCAGGCAAGTTGGAAATGAATAAGATACAGGAAATAGTCAGCGGCTTGTGTTGGTTTAAGAGACTGAGGAACAGAAGAACTTATTACATATAGTAACTGCATACAAGTTAAATGTCCAAACAGTTTTGTGAATTATCTGTGAACAGTGAAAGGATATATCAGGACTATTCAGAGGCTGTGTCATACAAGAAAACAAGAGCAATAGTCTGGGAAGGGAAATCAAACACTCTAACGCTAAGAGACCACCTTTTGTGATGAAAATAGAAACCTCCTTTTGTGTACATTGAAGTTGTCATCCACAAGGGTGGGAGAAATCCAGGGGAAAGAAAACTATTCTTTAAAGCCAAGATACTTGAGAACGTGTATGCAGATCACTTTTGTTGTGACCCAAAGCAACACCAAGAACTATTATTTGTAACCCAAGAAAGTGTTGAAGAATGCGGGGGAAAGTTAGAACACGCTGGAGCAAGGATATACCTATCCTTGAAAGTGTCTTTGTTGGCGTTCTACATTTTTCTTTCCTTTTTTTTGGAATATGTACAAAGCACTCGAGGCCAAAGACATTATCCTTTTCACCTTAGATCTAATTAATTTAGAATGTGAGGGCCAGAAAAGTACTTTGGGCACAGGACGGTTTTACGTTGGACATTCTGAAACCATCAGATCTTTAGTTTTACGTTTTAATAGCGAAACTCTGGTAGTACAGGGACAGCAGGGCCTTTTCCCCAACTTCGTTTTATGTTCTAGTAAACGTCTTTAGCCAATACTGTCTCTAGTATGTGTTTGAGTTCCATTCCTGACTCTTCAGAGGGCATTCATTTATTTCCCTACTTGGATGACTGACCCGTCTGAGCTCCCTCACGGAGTCTCCTGTCGGAGCACCTTCTCTGCACCTGCACTCTATTGCACAGCTTGGGCTTTTCTCTGAACTACAAAGTCTCCGGTTTCACCGTCCCAGTCTCTCCAATTTATCGGAGCAGTCTTGGACACTGACCTGGGCAAGGCATTCCGGCCCGAGGACCGAGTGGCGAACATCTTTTGTATGGTCAATGTCCTTCAATTCCAGGAACAAGTCCCAGCCTCTGCATTCCTGTGCCTTCTGGGCATCATGGCCTCCTGCATCCTAGTGGTGACGGAGGCGAGGCTGTGCCGGAGATCGCTTCAGTGGCTTTGTTGCCAATGTTTGCAATTTCTGGGCCACTTGTCAGACCTTTTACAGGTCTCGGTCCAGGTGGCTCAGGATCTTGCATGGTGGGCCATGCAATACAACTTGCTGAGAGGCACGTTATTTTGCCAACCGTGATCCCAGGTGACGGCAGATGCATCACTGACCGGTTGGGATGCTCACCTGCCGGAGCGGATCGTCAGTGGATTGTATCAACTTTCAGGAGCGATGGGGGCCGATCAGGCGGTCCTGTTTTCTTTCCTGCCCTCTGTGAAACGCAAGACTGTGCTGATCCTGACAGACAATATATTGGCCATGCACTACCTCAACAAACTAGGTGGTGTGGGGTCCTTGCCGCTGTGCAGAGAAGCAATGAGACTGTGATTGTGGGCTCTGGAAAACGATGTCCGATGGTTGTCCATCGGACGAGAAGAGAGAATGTTACAGTGGATTGCTTGAGCAGGCAGACTTTGGCCTCCCATGAGTGGGAGCTCTGCCAGGAAGTTCTGGATGAGATCGTCTCTTTTTGGGGGAACTCTTCACTTCCAGTGTGAACAGTAAATGTGAGTTGTTCTGCTCCAGGGACTTTCCTCATCGGGCAGCTCTGGGGGATGCACTGGCGTACAAGTGGACCTTCAACCTCCTTTGTGTTCCTGCTGATCCCTGTCATTCCGTTGGTTCAAAGAAGATTGCACCTGTTGGAACCGCGCTGATCCTGATCGCTCCAGACAGCCTGGAGGACATGGTATTTGGAGTTGGACATGTCCATCTGCCTTCCCTGGCTCCTTCCAAAGACTTGCTCTCCCTATCATATATCATAGGGGCGGGTCCTCCACCCGAACCTCGCCAGCCTGAACCTTCATGCTTGGCTATTGAGAGGCTGAGATACAGGGAATGGTACTAGTCGGACAATGTCCTTGATGTACTCCTCTCAGCTCACAGCCCACAACCAAGTCTATTTATGGCTGCAGATGGTGTACATTTTCACCTTGCTGTCAGGAGAAGGATATGGACCCTTTACCCCCTGTTCTGGATTTTTTTTGTTGTATTTGGCACAGGTGGGACTGCAGATTGGCACTATTAAGTGATACCTCGCTGCTATTTATTATTTCAAGAGGTCCCTGAAACAGGACTTGTTGTTCACAATCCCCATCGTGATGCAATTCTTGCAGGGTTTGTGTAACCAGTCAGTTTGTTGTGCCAGGGTGGGATTTAAATTTGGTTTTGACTTTCCTCATGGGAGCACCATTTGAGACCCTCCATTTGTGTTCTATTAGACTGCTCCCCCTTAAAGTGATTTTCCTAGTTGCCATCACTTCCGGGAGATTGGTGAGTGAGCTCCCGGTGTTGTCAGTTATACCTTCCTTCTGGGTTTTCTCCAAGGAGAAGGTGATTTTGCAAGTGACACCCTCTTTTCTTCCAAATTTCGTCTTGGTTTTTCATCTTTCTCAGAAGATGCATCTTCCTGTGTTCTTTCTCTTGCCTCGTCCTAAGGCAGAGGAGCGATTCCATCGGCTGGATCTGATGCAGACTCTCCACTCTTAGAGGAAAGAGACTAGGAAAGATCACCGTCTTTTTGTTGGTTATGCTGGTGCCTGTACTGGCGGGACTGTGACCAAACAGAGCCACTCAAGGTGGATAATTCTATGCATCTTAGAATGCTACAATCTGGCTGGAAAGGATGTGCTTGAGGGTCTCAGAGCCTATTCTACCAGAGGAGTGGCTGCCACCTTTGCCTTGCAGAGGGGAGTCCCTGTCCTGGGCATCTGCCAGCTACCAACATGGGCATCTCTGCACACGTTTGCTAAGCCTTACTGCTTGGTTTTCCTTTCAGGACAGGGCGCGCACTTTGGTAGGGCGATCCTTCCAGGTTTTCTAGTCTGGTCTTTGCTCTCCTCTCTCCTCTAGATTTATGTACTGCTTTAGGAGTTTATCATAGATGAGGAATCTTTGGGGGGAAGGAATCCATTAGAAGAACAAGTTACTTGCCTCTGGTTCATGTTCTTTCTGCTGAATGTTCCTCTCACCGATTCCTCATCACCCTCCCTACCTCCCCCTCTTGGGGATAGCTAGTACACCATCATTTCCGCAGTCCCTCAGCGTCAGAGTGCTAGGAAAAAGGACGGACTGAGGTCACTGGGCATGTCACCTCAATATATACTAACCCTGATGTCCAATCTTGCGCAGGGTAGTCAGGTAGAGCCTCGTTGCGCCCCTTAGCGGCAGAAAGGTTTCCAAAGAACAGCTGCACTGTTATAGGATTATCATAGATGAGGAATCTGTGGGAGCAACATCCATCAGAAAGAACATTACTGAGAGGAGAGTAATTGGATCTTTAGGTAAATTGGGAAAACAAAGATGAATGTGACGAACACCCCTGCCTGGCTCTGTGCACAGGTGAGACCTGCCTCCTCCCCAAGCCTATGGATGTTGGGCCTTGGGGCAGAAATGTGAGGATCACTAGGGCATTATCCCCCTCTCCGAGCTGTTGGTTGGGCGCAGTCACATTATAGCCTCTAAATACGTCTTGCGCCCCAGTCTGACCGATATTAGGGAGCCCTTCCCACATGCCAGCTCCACAGAAGCGAATGTTCCCAGAAATAGCCACAACCCAGTCCGCAAGTTTCTATGAAATTCCCTGCCACACAGGGCTGCAAGTCCGCTCATGGGGATTTGTGCATCCCCACCAACATCCACATAGACTCTGAGATGGAGCAGTTTCGTAAACCCAACCATGGTTACTGTGGATCCACCCTCAAAGTCTACAGTCCCACAAGCATGTGGATGATATGCAGAACCTCTGTAGAATCCAAGGCCCTCCTGAGTGGCAACCCTGACCCCTTAGGGACTTGGTCACTTAGTACAGAACTTGAAGGGCCTCCTCAAACCGTCTCCTCACCCAACCATTTAAACAGAGCAAATCCAAAATGGACGCTGGTGTAGATATGTCGCCTTTGACAGGGTCCAGGACTAGACCCAGTCTTAAGAGGGGTAGAGGCCCCTACTGACCTAGTGTATGCAGCCTACACAGCCTACCAGCCCAGAACCATCCTTGTCAGAGGTGGGGTGAGAGTCCTCCATGCTGGCCAGATTATTCTCTGTTGCAGAACTACCATCTCAGGAGGCCAGGTGAGAGCATATGTGGGGTGTAATCAATGTCCCCAAATCAATGGAACTGAAGGGCCTGCTGGGAAATGAACCTGCCAGCATTCAGAAACCTGCATGCTGATAAATTGGGCCTATTTAGGCAGACCATGCAAGGGAAATCCAGAGTAGGTTAAAACAAAAATGTAATCCAAGTGCAGATTGCAAAAGCGCATTACATTGTGGGCTAAGAAATAAATTCAGCAATTTCTTTTACTGAAACCGTCACCCATCATAAGGGGGTGTACTGTGACAATTAAGACCCACTTGTTAGCAGAAAAACTAATAGGAACTAATTTAAAGTGTATTTTGTTAATGACTGAAAGAAACAACCCTGCACTTTCAGCACAAAGCAAATTGAACATTGATCTGTAAAGCACACCGTGTGTCAAAGTATGAAGGATGATGTTAGAAAATGGAGTATGTGATTTAATTTCAGCCAAGGACAATGGGCAAATTTCACAAGTGGCTTCCCCCACTGTCAGCTTGGTTTGTGCATTCCAACTGTTTAAAACTGCAATAAAATGTGTCCTGCCTGAAGGGTGTTGGAAAACAAACTTTCTCTAGACTTGCTGTCTCTGCAGGACAACTAGCCCTGGCTGGTGCATGATCGGAATGCAGTGGGGAGGTGTGAAACTAGGGGCTACAATCAAGGGAAGCTGAAACCTTGAAAGAAATACAAGAAATAGAAGTCTTACAAATCGTAATGATGGTCCCCTTGAGATAAGAGAACAGGCCTTGTGACATCACAGGGCCGGCCCAGTTCATTATCTGCAGTCGGCGGTCTCTGCATAGCAAATGCATCCCCCATTTTAGATCTGCAGCATTGGACCAAGAAAAAGAATATCGCAGTCGAACTCCATCTAAGCGCACAGTACCTTACACCACGTCTGTGGACACAGGCCACAGGCACCCATCCATGCACCCTAAAATGCAGCTACGCATATGCTATTCCAGTCTAGCAGTTCACATGGCGTCCACACTGAAACCCCTGACGTACCTCGACACCTCTGCCATTAGTACACAGCGACAACCTACGAAACAAAATTCTGTCTAGCTGGACACACATCAAATCTTCAGCACTAGCACTCTATCCTAAACTACCAACAGCACCCACCCACGTGCCTGACCTTCAGATTGCTTACTGGAGCCTAGCCAGCTCACTTAAGTCCTAACATGGCAAAATGCACACATGCATTTTTTTATTTAAACTCTTAGAAACTTCTAGACATGATCTGCGGTCACTCAGGGTGTTCCAATCACAAAGCGCATTGAGGCCATACAAATGGGCAAAGTGTGTTATATAAATGACGAATACAATACAATACAATTGTTGCTTTTTCCCAGAAATCGCAATTCAAGGGATTGCCTTTCTCCCACAGATTCCCCATCTGATGTAAATCCTCTTCCAGCTCTGCTGCTCAGAAATTCTTCGGCAGGGGACATAGTGATTGATTGATGGTTTATTTGTATAGCGCCTATACACAATGTGTTTCAAAGTGCTTCAATGCAAGGGAGGGAGCAAGCGAAAAATACAATGACTTTCTTACAAGGCCTTGAGACATTCAGAATGTGACAAATGTACTATCGTGCTAGGCCTGATGACATTTCAGATAGTGCAAGAGCTAAGCCAAAGATAAGGAGGGGGCGGGGGGTAGGAGATGAGACAGACCAGCACCTATCATACTAGGCCTGACGACATTTCAGGTAGTGCTAGAGGGGGAAGTGAAGGAACAGACAAGTGGGGAGGAAAACAAACAAACTGCTATCGTAAAAGGTTAGAAGACATTTCGGATAGAGTAAGAGCTATGTCAAAGATAAGGAGGGGAGTGGGGGTAGGAAGGAGATGAGACAGACGAGCAACTATCGTACTAGGCCTGCCGATATTTCTGGTAGAGTTGGAGAGATAAATATAGTAGGTCATGATCAGCGTTGTTTGTTTCTGAGGAGTCTGTGTTTAAATAGAGCAATGACTATGTGAAAAATGTGTGAACCACAAACTACCCCTGTCTCCTGTTTCGTAATGCAAAACTTTTCAGACCATATGTTATGACATAAGATGATGGTGTGCTATACCATCATGTTAAAAGTACCCAAACTCAGTGCATTCATTTTTCTCCAGCATGGGGTCTGGCATGGATTCACATGCTCATGAATATTCCCCGTCGTCAGGCTGGGAATCCTCGGTAAAGAAAAAATCAGTATCAGTTTCGTTTCTGATCTGTCTTTCTTAGTAGTAACCAATCACTGATCTCTGCGTCATACTGACCACAGCCAATGACTGCCCTCTACCTAAGCCCCGCCTCTGGCAGCCATCTTCAGATTTTTACCGCACGTTCAAGTGTTGGGAGTCCTCGTGCTTAGCTCTCGAGCTTTTACTGCGTGTTTTGCGCTTTTTCAAGTGATTTTTTTCACATTTTTTCGGTTCATCGAGCCTCAAGCTCCACCGTTCCTACTCCCGTTAACGGCTACCCGTTACGGGATTTTCCTGCGCCCCTCAAGGGTGAAGATTTCGTCGAATCAACTTCTTGCAGGATTCCAGAAGATTCGCGGCCAACTTCGAGATGGCCCAGGACGCGAGTTCGTCACCCGGACCCAAGCTGTTTCGCAGCTGCCCTGGTTGCGGGCTGCAGAATGTGTTTAAGGAGGATGAGCATTCGCGATGCCTCTAGTTGTCTTCATGGGGACAAGACTCATGTAGAGAAGGACTGCCAGTTCTGCAAGAACTTGTCGGAGCGGACCATGAGGGACCGTCGATCCCGTCTCGCCAGCTGGTTGGAGAAGGGCTCAGCGGGTGAGAAGAAGAAGAAAGGGTCCGTGCGGGCTTTTAAGTCCTGTGCGGGCGCCCCGGCGACGGGGGCCCAACTCCAGGCCAAGCGGCGCAAGTCCGCTGGCTCCGGGAGTGCCGAAAGGTCAGGCTCCTCGGTCGCCAGGCAGGGCGCGCCTTCCCCGGCACCGTCAACCACGAGCCAGCGCTCCGGTTCGGGGAAGAGGAAGTCTGAGACCCCGGGTAAGCTTCAGGAGAAGCCCCGTCCGATCTCGGAAGAGGGGGAGCGAGGCGTCGCCCCTCCCCCTAAGGAGAAGGCCCGGGACGCACCTAAGGTGGTGAAGGCCCCTACCCAGCAGGCAAAGGCCTCTATCGAGGTGATCGCGGTGACTCTGGCCAAGCCGGCAGAGACCCCGCCAGCAGAGACTGCCTCCGAGACTAGAGTTTCCCTGCCGCCAAGGAGGGAATCCTCTTTTCAGCCCATCGTCCTGGCCACCATGATGGAAGAAGCGAGGGGGGGCACGGTAGCCTCCTCAAGCTCGGAGTCAGCCTCGGAGGAGGAACTGACCGAGGCCGTGAGGAACCTCGAAGTCCAATTCGAGAAGGTTCGATCCCGTAAGGAAGATCCTCGGGAGATAACCGAGGAAGACGACGATGGCGAGGAAGAGCAGCCTTCCCTTCTGGCGCAGCCGGAACCTAGGCCTCAGGATAGCTCGGTGGCCATTTTGTCTGTGATCCAGTCCTTATGCTCTGAGATAAGGACGAGACTCCCACGGCCCAGGCCGGAGGACCGGCAACCTGGCCCGTCGGGAAGTCCTCAGAACAAACGACAGAGGACCCAACCCTCTCCTCCACTCGTCCCCGTAAGGCCTACAATTCCCTCATCCTCCCACGAGTCGGGAGATGAAGGTGCGATGGGCTCGACGACGGGTTCTGAGGGCGACGACGACGGAACGGGTCTCCCGTCGCACGGGCCTCACCGCCCAACGAGATTGGTTCATTCCACGCCATGATCGCCAGGGCGTCTGAATTGTTCCAGCTCTGCCCGGAGGAGCAGAAAAAGGAAGGTTTCCTCTATCAGCGCCGGGAGGCCAAGAGGAAGACTGTCATTGCGGTGCCTCTAATCGATGACATCTGGGAGGAGGGCCTGTCAGTTCTCAAGAACCCCTCCACGGCACCAGCCAAACGGGACCGGTACGAGAAGAAGTACCGGGTCCCCGAAACCGCTCCCCTGTGCCTCAGGGCCCAGCCAACACCGGACTCGGTCGTCGCGGCGGCGAAGAAGAAAGCGGCGGGGCCAGGAGCCTCGACGTCGAATTCCCCGCCGGACGGCGAGGGAAAGAAGTTGGACGCCATGGGGCGGCGGGTCATTTCGTCGGCGGCGACGACGATCAAAGCGGCCAACGCCCTGGCGATCGTGGCCCGCTACGACAGGGAGCTCTGGTTTAAGCTGGCCCCCCATATTGGACTTCCTACCGGACGACAAAAGGTCCGAGGCCCTGGAAATACTGCAAGAAGGCGAGGTGGCGTCGGACCACGCCACAACGGTGGCAACCGATATTGCCGATACCAGGTTCCGCCAGCTGGGCAACGGTGTTTGCCTACGACGACGGGGTTGGCTCCGGGCGACCGACTTCCATCAGGACGTCCAGACCAGGGTGTTGGACATGCCGTTCGACGGCAGCAACTTGTTCGGGAAGGCGGTGGACGAATCTCTCCAAGCCATAAAGACGGACACGGAGACGGCACGCGCCCTAGGAGCCCTTCAGCAATGACGGCCCTTTCGGAGCTCCGTAGGCAGACTGGGTGCCTCCAAGGGATCCAGCGGTGGCTCGTCATCCTACCGCCAGGCGGCACGCTCCTCGTCTCAGGAGGCCTACAGGGGTCGCAGCAAGCAGGGAGCGCCTCGCCGCCGTCGGCAAGGTGGCCAGGGCGGCAAGGCCACCACCTCCAAGCAGGACTGAACCGGCCGTGGTCTCGGGCCCCCACCGAAGCACCACGGTGGGAGGCCAGCTGACGAAGTTCGTCGGCGTGTGGAAGTCCATCTCCACCGACCGTTGGGTGCTGGATACCCTGGCAAGAGGACACTCTATCGAATTCCTGAGGAAGTGCCCTCACATTCCACCTGTGGCCAGGAAGGAAAATCACGTACCGCAACTGCTGTTGGAAGTACGGGCGATGCTCAGGAAAGGCACCATCAAGCTTGTCCCGAAGAGGCTCCGGGGCTCCGGGGTGTACTCAAGGTACTTCCTCGTCAGGAAGAAGACGGGCGGCTGGCGTCCCATCCTGGACCTTCGTCGTTTGAACAAATACATCAGGTCACAAAAGTTCAGGATGGTCACCCTCCAGCACGTACTGGGGCAGCTGGAGGAAGGCGACTTTCTATTGTCGTTGGACCTGGAGGATGCTTACTTCCACGTTCCCATCCTCAAAAGTCACCGAAAGTTCCTCAGGTTCGTCGTCCAGGGACGCCACTACCAATTCAGGGTACTGCTGTTCGGATTGAAGTCGGCCCCCAGAGTCTTTACCAAGTGCCTAGCACCTGTGGCGGCGCAGCTGCGCCTGCAGGGGATTCACGTCTACCCCTACCTGGACGACTGGCTCATCCGCTCAAGGACGAGGGAACTCGCCGTCGAACACACTGCGAGGACCGTCCAGCTGCTCACAGACCTGGGATTCGCCATAAACTACCCAAAGTCCCACCTGGTGCCATCGCAGGTGGCCCTGTTTCTGGGAGCGAAGCTCGATACAGTGAGGCGCCTGGCGACACCGTCGGAAAAACGGACGAAGACCATTCTAGGCAAGGTGCAGCACCTGCTAGCCACGGACGTGGCCAAGGTGAGGTCCATCAAGTCCCTCCTGGGGATGATGTCCTCTTGCATCTACCTGGTGCGCCTCTGCAGACTACGGATGCGCCCTCTTCAAGAATTTCTCGACGCCCGTTGGATGCAGGCGACGGGCACCTTCGAAGACAGGGTCCCCCTCAACGAGGTGTTCCGGCGGGCGATTCAGTGGTGGGGCGTTGGAGCGCACCTAACGGCGGGCAAGGACTTTCAGACGCCGGCGTACCAGGAGTCGGTGATGACGGACGCCTCCCTGGAAGGTTGGGGCGCCCACACCGGAGATCTCCACGCAAGAGGCCTCTGGCTCCCGGAGGAGAGGCTCCTGTACATCAACGTCCTGGAACTCCGAGCCGTGTTCTGGGCTCTCAAATCGTTCCTCCCGTCGCTCAAGGGCAAGATGGTGCGGATCTTCACGGACATCACCACGACAATGTTTTACATACGGAAGCAGGGAGGCACCAGATCCCCAGCCCTATCCAAGGAGGCACAGGATATGTGGCACTGGGCGGTCCACCTGGCAGGAGAAAGAAACACCATCGCCGACTCGCTCAGCAGGGAGCTGCGCGTGTGTCACGAGTGGGAACTGCACCAGGATCAGGTGGATCAACTCTTCCGACGATGGGGCAAACCCCAAATTGACCTGTTCGAAACAGCGACGAACTCCAAGTACAAGAGGTTCGCCAGCAGGTTTCCCCAGCCGAGAAGCATGGGCGATGCGTTCTCGTTACCCTGGGCGGCCTATACCTGTATGCGTTCCCTCAGTTGCCGTTGCTGCTTCGACTCATCAACCAGCTCAAGAGGTCCCGGTGCAGGATGATCCTCGTCGCACCGGCGTGGCCGAGACAGATCTAGTTCCCGGACCTTCTGGACTTGTCAACGTCCCCTCCCATCAAGCTGTCGGCGGACGCGGACCTTCTCTCCAGAGAAGGAGGCGCCATCTTCCACCACGACCCGGCGTCGCTGAACCTGCAGGCTTGGCTCTTGCAGCGCTAGAGTTCGGAGGCTACGATATACCGGCCGATTGCAGAGAGGTTCTTGCAAAGGCCAGGGCGTCCTCGACTCTCAAATGCTACGGTCATAAGTGGAAGAGGTTCTCTATCTGGTGCCGAGCACAGAAGATCAACCCCCTACGGATTACGGCCCCTCAAGTGCTGCCGTACCTGCTATCGCTGGCAAAGGCTGGGCTGGCCCACGCCTCCATTAAGATTCATCTGGCGGCGATCTCCAGATACACCAGAACCACAGGACGGACGTCCCTGTGGTCCCATCGACTGGTAAAAGAGTTTATGAAAGGACTGTTCCGGTCGTTCCCACCGGTGAAGGCCCCGGCCCCGGCATGGGAACTTAACGTGGTGCTGACCAGGCTCATGGGGCCCCCATTCGAGCCGATGCACTCCACACCGATGAAGTTTGTGTCATGGAAGTCTGCATTCCTGGTGGCCATTACCTCCGCACGACGAGTGGGAGGGATCCAGGCCCTATCCTGCAAAGCACCGTACTTGACTTTCCATGCCTCGAGGGTGATGCTTAGGACGCACCCCGCCTTTATGCCCAAGGTGCCGTCGGACTTCCATCTTAACGAGCCCCTGGTGTTACCTGTCTTCCCGTCTCCTTCGTCGCCGGCTGAGAGGACTTTGCACTCGTTGGATGTGGCTAGAGCGCTGAAGTTCTACGTGGACCACATGAAGAGTTTTCGGAGGACATCACAGCTGTTCGTGAACTTTGGACTTGTGAATCAAGGGAAGGCTCTCTCGAAGTCTTCTATTTCCAGATGGCTCTCCGGCTGCATCATGCACTGCCACCAGTTGGCTAACCGACCGCTGCCAGGCCGTCCGAGAGCCCATTCGACCAGAGCGATCGCTGCTACTACGGCGGTCTTATCTGGTGTGCCCCTTCTGGACATCTGCAGGGCTGCTATGTGGAGGTCGACGCACACCTTCCCGAGATTCTACTGCGTCGATCGGGATTCCAGGGAGGAGTCCAGGGTCGGCCAAGCAGTGCTGCGCAAACTGTTCGCTTAAGGTGAGCCTGGTGAGGAGGTAAGAGATGCTTAATGTTGAGTTTTTTGTATTGCTTAATGTTGAGCCTTTTGCCACCCCCCGTGGTTGTGCATGTGTGTACTGCTATTTATTCTTATATTCATGAGCATGTGAATCCATGCCAGACCCCATGCTGGAGAAGGAACAAGTTACTTACCTGTAACTGTTGTTCTCCAGCATGGGTCTGGCATGGATTCACATGCGAACCCTCCCGCCTACCCCTCTGCGGCTCTTCACTTGGTCATACTGCCACTTCACGTGCTACCAAATCTGAAGATGGCTGCCAGAGGCGGGGCTTAGGTAGAGGGCAGTCATTGGCTGTGGTCAGTATGACGCAGAGATCAGTGATTGGTTACTACTACGAAAGACAGATCAGAAACGAAACTGATACTGATTTTTTCTTTACCGAGGATTCCCAGCCTGACGACGTTGAATATTCATGAGCATGTGAATCCATGCCAGACCCATGCTGGAGAACAACAGTTACAGGTAAGTGACTTGTTCCTTATTTTCAACAAAAATCTTTGTTACAGCTGTTTTATACAAAAACATCACGCTATAAATACACAATCCATTTTTCTTCAAGGATTTTACATGAGTAAATTCACTTTGCATAGTATTTCTGTTCTTATTTCAAAGCCAGTTCTTTGGTAACTTTTTTTAAATATAGAGATTTTTCTCAAGCTAATATGTTTCTGAGATGTGTCAACGTGTTTCGGACTTTCTCTCATGGGATAAACCCCATCTTCAAATAGATTTTCCCCAAGGCCTTCGTCTGCACAAATGGTGCTTTAGGTTGTCTAAAGAGTCGTCAAATCTCGATCTAGATTTCTAAACATAATCAAAAAATAAACACTTAGCTTACTAGGGTATTCAATTAAAAACTGTCATGTATAGGTCTTGTCTACTAACCTTTTTGATAGACTTGGAACAGTGACCACTATCAAGTGGACATGTTTGTAGAACCACTTGTAAACGCTGTTGACCAAACACACAGGATTGTTGTTTTATAATAGGTTCAGTTATTTTCCTTGACACTCTATATATAGAACACCATCATCTTATGTCATAACTGATGGTCTGAAACGTTTTGCATTACAAAACGGGAGACAGAGTTGGAGAGATGACAGGCGGTGTGATGGTTCGTGGAATACACGAACCTTGGGACAACGGACGAGATGTACGGCGTCCATTTTACTCATCCAACATAGAGAATCCCATTGCGGCAAGTTACGGTATAGCTGATGGGCCACATGAGGAAGAGGCTGTAGCCACGCCCCCAGACTGGCGAGCAGTACTTCGTATCCAGCACCTGCACATCGGCGCGTTGCTACTCTCTTTCCAGAGTCCAGCCGCGCTTCGCAGACGTAAGTAGGCACTTGTACCTGCAGCCTTTCCACTTCTTTCCTCGTACAGCTAAGTCGTTAGCATGTGTCTGTTTCTCTGCTCATACTTATTATTGAAAATCCCTTACCGTTCGCTTTACGCAATCATCCGATCGCGGCTTAGATCCTCCGCCTTCTTCTCTGCTTTCCGTGGAATCCGAGGAGTCCCTATCTTTACAAGACGATCATTCTTCCAAGGATTCTAGGACGCAGGTCTTGGTACGATCTTTGATATAGAAGTCAGATTTCCTTCAGTGGCATTTCCTTTGCTTTACCCAGGATTTTTCCATTCATCACAATCTCCTTTCTTTAGGATTCCTTCATCTCTTTACACGGGCTATTACGCTGCTTACTTCTTCCCAGTACTAGCAGGGGGTCAGTCTCTCCTTCAGGAGGTAAGCTAAGTTACTTTCCTTCTCAGTTAACAAGATCAGGATTGGGAGGGGAAAGACTAAGTCTAATTTTCTTTACACTTTGTTAGGCTTTGCAACTATTCCCCCTGTTTTCTCCAAAACTGCCATCCAGGAACTTAACCCTCCGGTCTTCCGGGCCTGATTTAGGTGTTCCTAGGGTAAGCCTTTTATCCTCTCTTTGGGTCTGTAACATCTATCCTTCGTGTCATTAATTCCTCTCTGTGTCTACTTGCGCCTAGCACTTTTAGAGCTTGGAGGAGATTGGGAAGTTCAACCGAAGGAGAGGATTATTCTACACCAGAAACACCTTCAGGGAGCAGTCTTCAGGAAACTACGCTCTCTAGCAGCCCTTCACAGGGTTTTTTCCCCGTAAGGGGTTTTTCCCTGGAGGCTCCACCACTGTCCGACTCTCCGAAGTCGGATGGTGGAGGGGTTTCTAGGTATTTTCCTGCTACTCCAGAAGGTTACCGAACCATCGATCCCAAAGAAGAGAGAGGTAGGAGTTTTGTTTACCTGTATTTGAGTCTGAGTACATGTTATGATTTTGAATTATCATAGGAGGTATGGGGGGGAGGAGGGAGGAGGAGAGGAACAAAACAAGCTACTATCGTACTAGGCCTGATGACATTTCAGGTAGTGCTGAAAGGGGAAGGGGAGGAACAAACAAACAAGGAGGGAGGGGGGAGGAAAAACAACAAGCTACTATCGTACTAGGTCAGATGACATTTCGGATAGAGTAAGTGCAAAAAATATATTAAGGAGGCCGGCGATCCATCTTGCTCGGTGCTCGATCGTCTGCTCCGGACGTGACATCGGGTTTGTCATATATATACCACGTCGCACCCTCGACCCGCTGCTCTGAGGAACACAACCGAGTCTTCAACTCTTCTTGATGAAATGGTGTTATATATTTTTCTGAAACTTACGAACGTGAGATGTCCGCCCCTCGGATTTCAAGTTTCAAACAGTGCACGGACTGCCAATCTAAAATGTTGGTCACCGACCTGCACAACATTTGTCTGTGGTGCCTTGGTGCATTTCACGACACGTAGGGGTGTGCATCGTGCTCGAAAATGAACCCAAAGTCAGTGCAGAAGTGGACAGCTAAACTTAGGCCGACTGCCTTCAAAATCCCATGTGTGTTCGACCGTTCAGTCCTCCGAAGCCGAGACTGAGAGTCCTAACGCTGAAAAAGAGAGACCTCGACGGAAGGCCAAGAAACATTTGCGCTGAAGGAGCCACTCTTCCTCGTTGTCACATAAGAAAAAGGGGCACCACCATCACACACCCAAATCTGACTCCTCGCTGGAGAAAGGTAAGACCTTTTGATTTGTGGAATTATACTGCGCATACCCTTGGGGGCAGGGGGGACCGAGCATGAATGTATCTGGGCACAGGGTGTTCATCTATACATTTGTCACAGTGTTGCAGGGGGTTTGAGGTACTCATGAATTCTATACTAAACAAATAAGTAGGTTTTCAGATGTTTCCTAAAGGTTATTAGAGATTCATGGAGTCGAAGGTTCAGTGGGAGAGCATTCCACATTCGAGGACTAAGGACTGAAAACTGTTGTTCGCCCTATGTAGCCGCTCTAACCCTTGGGATCTGCAAAAGTCGCTGATCCAAGGAGCGCAGCAGTCTCTGGGGTTGGTACAACTGAATCTTTGTGCTCAGATAAGCTGGTGCAGTCCCATGGATGCACCGAAATACCAGGCATAGTACATTAAAGAGAATCCTTTGTGACACCGGAAGCCAGTGTAACTGTCTTCTAAACTGAGAGATTGAAGTTCTTCTACTCGGTGTGAAAATCAACCTAATGGATGAGCTTTGAGCTACCTGGAGTCTCGTGATCTGAAATGTTTGCACCCCAATAGTCCAACCTAGCGTTGGTTAATGTTCCAAACACAACTGGTCGATCATTTGCCGCAATCGGAGGCATCACTGGTTTTAGCAGTCTAAGTTGGAAGTAATCGGATTTCACCATCTGATTAACCTGTAGGTTGCAGTCCGCACTGTACTGCCAGATACAGCCAAGGTTTGATTTGGCTCGGCCAACCACTCGGCAGGAGTGGGAAGATTTTAAATGCCAAATGTTGGTTCTGTTTGAAAAACGGCGAAGGCTGGTGCGGGTGCGCCCCACAAGCAGCAGGCCTCTCTGGCAGCAGCGGTTCTCGACACTCCCGACCCCACGGAGGCCGCTTTGCTGACACCATTGACATTCGAGAAGCCTTCGAACTTGATGCCAAAAAAGGCACATAAACCTTCGATGCCAGGACCTTCCCGAAAGCATGAAGTTGTGGACTTCTCCAGCATGGGGTATGGGATGGATTCACATGCTTATGAAAATTCTCCATCCTCGGGCTGGGAATCCTCTGTAAAAGGAGAAAACACTTTCACTTCAAAACTGTATTTCTCCTTTGAACCAATCACTGTCCTCTGGGTCATACTGCCCCCATCCAATGACAGTCCTCTTCCTAAGCTGCACAACTGGTGGCCATCTTCAGATTTTTACCACACGTTTCAGTGTACAATCCTCAAGTAGCACTCCAAGCTAATTTCGTTTTTTTCCAAAATAGTTCCCATTTTTGACTGATTTTTGCTTGATAGTCTTCGGCGAAGGACAAAGACCGGCAGCAGTGGTCCGCTACCAGTGAAGATCTTCATCCACCGTTGGATCACCATTGAAGTTTAGAAAGGCCAGGCCTTTGGCCTACTTTGCACCTTTCAGTCAATGACTGAAGAGAAGAAGGAAAGTCAAAGAGAGAGAGAGAGAGATCTGCACAAAGGGTACTACACAAATCACAAAGGGGGAAGATCTGGGGGCGGTGAACCAAAGTCCCCTGCTCGCAAGAAAAGACACATCATCCCAGACCCCACTCCACTGTCTCCTTTCACCCCTAGACCTAGGGGCGTGTCGCTGGACATTCTGCACACACTGCTCACCAAAATCCAGCAGAGAATGCTGCCACCGGGACCAATGCCTTCATGGGTGACGCCAGAGCCTCTGAGGTTCAGCTCCCCTTGCAGAAGCGAAAGTCCAAAGGGCGCGCTGGTCCTCTGCGTCATCTGACTCCACCACCACCCTGTCATAAGAAGACCCCACCGGGAGCCTCAACCCCTGCACATGGACATGCCTACCATAGCTATGGACACCGGGGATGATTATTAAACTGCAGCTGATGGAGAAACACCACATGTGGACGAACCTTATATGGCCTCCCCACTGGACGAAGTTGGATACTTTCTTTCTATCATGTCAAGGGCCTCTGAACTGTTTCAGTTGGTTCCAGATGAGTCTAAGAAAGAAGGTTTCCTGTACCAGTGGCACGATTCGAGAAGAAAGACAATCGTGTCTGTTCCCTTCCTGGACATCTGGGAGGAAGGCCTAACTCTAATGAGAAACTCATGTACGGCCCAGACCAAGCAGGACTGATTGGAGAAAAAGTACAGGGTTCTGGATTCAGCTCCCAGGTGCTTAAGGTCTCAGCCCTCACAAACCAGTCATCAGCAGCCATGGCACCTCTGCACCAGGTGGAGAAGAAGCTAGATACAATAGGCTAGAGGATCATTTATACAGCAGCCTCTACCATCAAGGCAGCTAACGTCCTAGCCACTTTGTCTCGATATGACCAGGAACTATGGTTCAAGCTGGATCCTATTCTGGACTTTGACTGAAGACAATAAGGTTGAGGCACTAGAACTCTTTCAGGAAGGGGAAGTGGCCTTGGATCACGCCATCTCAGTGGCAGTGGACATCACACACACGGGTTTCCGCCAGATGGGGAACGGGGTGCCCCTGCTTTGTCAAGGTTGGTTGAAGGCAACTAACTTTTGCCAGAACATTCAGACTAAGATATTGGATATTCTGTTTGATGGGGAGAACATCTTCGGATAGGCAGTTGATTAGTCTTTGCAGACAATAAAGACTGACACAGAGGCACACTCCCTGGGAACTTTGCAGCAGCGACGGCTGTCATCCTTTCACTTTTCCAGAGGAAAACCAGGAAGATCTTCCAAGGGTTATAAGCCTTCACCCTTCTCCACTCAAGAAGCGTACAGAGGTCGCTCTCAAGGCAGCGGAGGACAGCGGCACCGCTGCCCACAAGGCAGAGCTCTGACCCTCAAGCAGGCCTGAACCGGCCATGGCTTCGGCCCCCCCCCCCCTTAGGCACCCCAGTACAAGGCGGCTGATGAAGTTCGTCAGCACGTGGGAAAAGATCGCCACATATAGATGGGTGCTGGATGCTCTCAGGCAGGGTCACATCTTGGATTTCCAACACAGGTGTCTTTGTATCCTGCCGATTCGGCGGCAGGAACAACACAGTCACAGCTTCTGCAAGAGATGCGGGCCATGTTACAGAAAGGGGCAATATAACCCATCCCCCAGCATCTCCAGGGCTCTGGAGTATATTCCAGATACTTTCTGGTTCGTAAGAAAACAGAGGGCTGGAGGCTGATCCAGGATCTACGTCATCTCAAGAAGTACTTAAAGTCCCAAAAGTTCTGGATTTTCACGTTGTAACATGTGTTTGGCCAACTGGAGCAGGGAGATTTTTTTGTATATCCCTACCTGGACGACTGGCTGGTGTGTTCCCGCTCACACTCTGGCAAGTGAGCACACATCGAAAACCGTAAGTCTGCTGACGGAGTTGGGGTTCTCCATAAACTATCCAAAGTCTTGCTTGACGCAATCTCAGGACGTGCTGTTCCTAGGTGCCAACTCAACAGTGACGTGTTTGGGGTCACCCTCGGAGGAGAGGGTGAGAGCCATACAAGGAAAAGTGCAGTGCTTGTCTCCGGCTTAGACGCCAACGGTTCAGTCCATCATGTCGCTGCTGGGCATGATGTCCTCTGGCATCAGCCTTGTTTGCCTCTGCAGATTTCACGAGTCCTCTCCAGGAGTTCCTGGATGCGAGGTGGGTGCAAGTATCGGGGAGGCTTGCAGACAAGATCTTCCTCAACAAGGAGTTCTGTCAGGCGATACAGTGGTGGGGTGTACGGCCGCACCTTGTCCAGAGAACTTCATTTCAGGTTCTTCCTTACCAGGAGATGGTCCACATGGATGCCTCTCTAAAGGGATGAGGAGCCCACATCAGATCGTTGCACGCCAGAGGCCTCTGGCTGCCGGAAGAGAAGGACCTCCACATTAACGTCCTGGAGCTTTGGCCCATATTCTAGGCCCTCAAGTCTTTTCTGCCGTCGTTGAAGGGCAAGGTGGTGAGGTTCTTCACAGACAACATCACCACCATGTTCTACATCTGCAAATAAGGAGGCACCCGCTCGCCGGCGCTTTCCAAGGAGGCCCAGGATATGTGGCACTGGGCCATTTGTCAAGGCATGTTCCTTGTCCCGTTTCACCTAGCGGAAGTCAAGAACACCACTGCGGACTCTGTTCTTGCCACGAGTGGGAACTTCGCCAGGATCAGGTGGATCTTCTGTATGGCAAATAGGGCCAGCCCCAGATCGATCTTTTCACGACGGTCAGCAAACGCCAAGTACCAGAGATTTGCCAGCAGTTTCCCTCAACCGAAGAGCATGGGGACGCGTTTTCATTCCGATGAGAGGGACCAGTCCCTATTCACTTTTCCTCCATTTCCACTCCTTTCACGTGTGATCAACACACTGACAGGCCACTGCAGGATAATACGTGTCACCCCAACGTGGCTGAGACAAATCTGGTATCAGGAACAGCTGCGTCTGTCAGTGGCCCCGTCCATCAGGCGGCCACTGTCCCCGGACCTTGTCGCCAGAGAAGCGGGGGCGTTTCTGCATCACGACCCGTAGTCTCTGAACCCAAGGGTGTGGCTCCTACAGCCCTATTGTTTGGAGGTCATGCTTTACCCGCAGACTGTAAGGACATCCTGGCCAGGGCCAGAGCCTCATCAACGTTGAAATGCTACAGACATAAATGGAAATGCTTCTCTGTGTGGTGCCGGACTCAGAATATTGCCCTGCTTTGTGTCAGGGCCCGCAATTTCTACCATACTTTGTTTCCTTGGCCAAGGCGGGACTGGCTGACGCCTCTATCAGGGTGCATCTCGTCACCATATCCAGGTATAAAGGGTCTCTGGGCAGGCCTTCGCTGTGGTCTCCGACTCGTCAAGGAGTTCCTCAAGGGACTCTTCAGGACTTTTCCACCGATGAAGGCTCCTGCCCCGGCTTGGGAGCTCAGTGCAGTGCTAACTAAGCTCCTGGGAGCTCCTTTTAAACCTATGCATCAGGTCCCGCTCAAGTTTCTCTCGTGGAAGATGGCTTTCCTCGTGGGTATCATCTCGGCCAGGCCGGTCGGGGAGATTCAGGCCCTGTTTTGCAAGCATCCTTACTTGTCTTTCCATGCTTCAAAGGTGGTACTGCGTACACACCCCACCTTTATGCCGAAGGTACCATCAGAATTCCACCTCAACAAACCTTTGGTGTTGCCCGTCTTCTTTCTGAATCCATCGTCGCCAGCGAGAAAGCCCTTGCATTCGCTGGACGTTGCTCGTGCCTTGAAGTTCTACGTGGCACGTACAAAGAATTCTCAGTTGTTTGTCAACTTTGAACCTGTAAATCGAGGAAAGGCCTTATCGAAGGCTTCCATCTCCCGGTGGCTTTTCGGCTGCATCATGCACTGTTATAGACTGGCTAGCAGGCTGTTGCCTTCCTGGCCGAGAGCTCATTCCACCATAGCCATCGCTGCAACAACAGCGTTTCTCTCTGGTGTGCCCCTGCTCGACATCTGCAGGGCTGCTATGTGGAGGTCCACGCATACCTTCATGAGGTTCTACTGCGTCGACAGGGATTCCAGGGAGGAGTCCTGAGTCAGCCAGGCAGTGCTACGCAACCTGTTTGAGGTGAGTCTGTTCCAGAGGTGAGTGTTTACTGCTTCTGTTGAGCCCTGCCACCTCCTGTGGTTGTGTATATGTACTGCTGTGTAATAGTTATGCATGAGCATGTGAATCCATGCCAGACCCCATGCTGGAAAAGGCTTAATTTATTTACCTGCAGCTATTGTTCTCCAGCATGGGTCTGGCATGGATTCACATGTAAACTCCACCCCTGGTGGCTATCTTCAGATTTGGTAAGCACGCAAAGTTGGACTATGAACCAAAAAGGGCCACAGAGGGGAAGGAGGGAGAGTTTACATGTGAATCCATGCCAGACCCATGCTAGAGAACAATAGTTAGAGTTAAGTAACTTAAACCGGCCCTGATGTCTCGTCTGCACCCAGGCCCTGTTCGACGGCCGTAGCCATTCCATCAACATCAAGGGATAGACCCTCGGCACTGACCATCGGCGACGGATCCTTTGCCCCACTCTCCAGGACCGAATTATTCGGCTCCATGGTGACCATATTCAGCGTCAATCAGGGAGATGACCAGGGTGACATTGATCCGATATTTACAGTATCAGTTTGGCGGATGCTCTGAGCAAGGCAGAGCATGGTCTCACACAATTGGGAAGTGTGCCAGGAAAGACCTGGAGGTGGTGTTCTACCCATCAGTGGACCGGTTTGTCACAGAGTCCAACAGGAAGACCATTTTGCTCAAGGGAATTCCCAGCGAACGACGTGCTAGGGGACGTGTTTCTAGTTGATTGGAACTTCCCTCTCCACTACACCTTCCCTCAGATTCCCCTCATCCCTTGGTTGAACAGGTTCTGAGCAATCTTGATTACCCCACATTGGGCGAGGAGGACATGGTACTCAGACCTTCTGTATTGGACCATCTGCCCACCTCTCTGGTTGCCTCATCGCCCAGATCTCCTGACCCGGTCGGAAGGTCAGGTGCTTCACCCGAACCCAGAATCCCTCAACCTACATGCATAGCTCTTGAGAGGATGAGGTATGATGACTGAGACCTCTCAGAGGACGTACTTGAGGTGTTGCTGGTGGAACGCAGACTTTCAACAAGATCCCTGTATGCGTGCAAGTGGAGAAGATTTGAGGCCAGGTGCAGGGAATGGGAGATTGACCCTATCTCTTGCCACACCAGTACAGTGAGGGAGTACCTTCTGTCACTGGCATCTGAACGTCTTCAGTTTACCACAGTCAAAGGATATTTGGTGGTCTTTTCTGTGTTCAAGAGGTCCCCAGATCAAGGTTCCTTTTTTACAATCCCGCTTATGGCCCAAATCCTGAAGGGCCTTGTGAATAAGTTCCCGCCGACTCCCTTTGTTGTCCCAGATTGGCATTTAAATCTAGTTTTGACCTTTTTGATGGTGGGTCCCTTTGAGCCCATGCATTCCTGTTCCCTGCTGCTACTCTCCCTGAAGACAGCTTTCTTGGTCATGATTACTTCAACTAGGAGGGTCAGCGAGCTACAGGCTCTGTATTGTAGACCCCTGTTTTTGCGTTTCTTTCGGGAGAAGGTCTCACATAAGGTAAGACCTGGATTTCTACTGAAGATGGTTTCTGAATTTCACCTCTCTCAAGCCATAGACTTGCCAGTCTTTTATGCTCTGCCTCTTCCTTCTAAGGAAGAGTACTGGTTCCATCGATTGGACCAAGAAGAGCTTTGAGCTTTAAGGTTGCTAGGACATCTCAGTTTCACAAATCTGACCAACTGTGCATGGCTCATTCTCTAGCCCACCAGGGTCTAGCAGTGACAAAGCAGACTCTATCCCGATGGATTATCCTTGCATCGCGGAATGCTATCAATCTGCAGGCAGGTAACTCCCTCCCGGCATCAGGGCACACTCGACCAGAGGGGTCTCTGCTTCTATGGCCTTAAAGAGGGGGGGTCCCCATTAGGGATATCTGCCATGTCGCCACATGGTCTTTGTTACACGCATTTACCAGGCACTATAGCCTTGACGTTGCCCACTGGGCTCAAGCGCGTTTGGCAGGGTAGTGTTGCAAAATTTGTTTTCTGCCCTCCTCCATTGTCTCACTGCTTGGAGAGTCTATCAGATGAGGAATCTGTGAGAGAATGGCAATCCATTGAAGGAGAAATTACTTACCGTAATGCTATTTCTATGGATTATTTTCCTGCAGATTCATCATCGCTGACGATTGAGCCCTGAGCAAGACGGATCGACGGCCGAATCAAGGTCCACAACGCCCCCTGTCAAAGCATTTTCCAGGAAGAAGAGATGGATGAGGATATCTAACAGATGAGTAATCTGCGAGAGAAGAATCCATAGAAAGAACATTACAGTAATTAATTTCTCTGTCGCATTGATTACATGAATGTTTCTTTTTTTAGATAATTTCCAGGCAATTCTGTTGATATATAAAATTTCTCCACCTGCGACTTAGGGAATTGTAATGATGAGCTACAATGTGTTTCTGGCTGCTCTGAACATATTCCAAATTTGAGAGTTGGAGAACTGGTGGTGGGTAAAATTAGCAATGTGGGGAATATATTGGCAATGTTCCGCCATTTTTATAAAAAACAAACGGCTGTGCACAACATGGTGTGGACACGGCTGTTTTATTAAATTCCCCATGATTACCTGAAGCGGATATATATATATATATATATATATATATATATATATATATATATATATATATATATAATATTCTTGCTTCTACCTGTTAGGTAGATGGTTCGAGCTGCACTCTCCACAATAACTTTAACAACCAGTCACCATTGCAAGAAGTTGAAATCCAAACCGTTGTTTTTCATTCCAAACTGTTCCTTTATTCATTTCCCAGGGAAAAAGTCACGTTAAAAATCCATGGAAATCCGTTCCAAAATTGGAAAAAACAAACATAAAGACCAAAGTGTCCAGGTCCTCCCAAGTGCACCACTCCTCATGAGGAGGCGTTTACACGTTTCACGGCCAACTCGCCGCTTGCTCACAACAATTAACCTCATTGTTACAGAGCCGTTTTAAAACGTGAGGAAAACAGGCAAGCAGGGGGAGGAGGGTGGGTGGAGGGGGAGGAGCACAAATTGTAGCAATCATAGAAGGACTAATTTCGCCTTTCCCAAACTTTGCCTCTTTGACTTGGCCATCTTGGAATGGTAAATTTTGCCATGCAATCTTAGGTATTACCAGTCATACTTTGTAATCTGCTACATTTTGTGCATTTCCTTCACAGTGCATTTAAATAGCAATGATTTCTGATTCCTCCCATCCTACTATTACGGTGTGACATACCCAATTTCAATAGCAAGTGCCCATGTGTTACAATTTCTCTGTTTTTTGGTGTGGTTATACTCGGACTTATTTAGTCCGTTTGATATTAAACCTTTTCCCTTATACAAGGCTAAAGTGCATCGTGCAAGTTTTATAATGTCATGTGCTCAAGGCAACATATTCATTTCGAACAGTTTTCTGTGTACTGCATATTTTGCTAATTCTTTGCTTAGAATGCACAGTGCATTTTTACTGCTATCTCTTCTATAGAGAATAGCTTTGTAAAGCTTAGTCCACATCTGTATGCAGAAATTTATAAAAAGAAGGAAAAAATGTCAAATACATCTCTCGCTTCTCAGCGTGATAAAGTGCTTAGTGCATTAACAGCCTTCACTCTTCAATTTAAAGTGGCAAGTGCAATAGCAGCAGTAGTTTTGTTCACAATTGCACATATATACATATCTATATGGATCAGAATAGTTACAAGATAGATGTAATAACTAGTCTTTTTCACTGTTCAGATAATAAAGTGCTTATATATTTTAACACGGCCCACGGTAGTGGCCGTGTACTTATGGTTAAGTTGCTCAACCCATAGGAAGAACACTTTTTGGGTGGCTTATAACTTCGCTCCCCCTGGACGAATCCACACCAAACTCTGCAGATAAAGTATATAGCCCACTCTGAATTCCTTTGCAAGGTTTGGTCCAGAGGGGGGAAGTTATAGGGGGGTCCCACATTTTTTTCCCCAGAAATGGGAAAAAACTTTTGCTCACGCCTACAGCCCAAACCGCTGGATGGATTTTCACCAAATTTATAGCAGGAGCAGCGGCTTGGTCTCAAAAGCCTGCTTTTGTAAATTTGGTGAAAATCCGTCCAGTAGTTTTTTTTAAAATGACCAAAAAGTAGGTTAAAAAAAATTAGTGATATCTATGTCCGCTCCGCGGACACACTTCCCTGTTTGCTCCGCGGACAGGACACCGATTGGTTAATCGGCTTGCGTCATGTCCGCGGACATGCGACGTGTTCGCTGATTGGATGGTGAAGAGCGTGAAGTGCGTCAGATTTTTGGAAAGGCCCAGCATCTTGGATTCGAGGACAGCGGCCGGTGTCCACAGACATCGCGGTAAAAACCTATTAAAATACACAACATTGCACTTGTCAAACTTCTCAAACAATCTCTGGGGAGGTGAGGGATTCTGTCAAGAGGGAGAAAAACTAGAGGGGGGTCCCAAAATATTGCAAAGGCTTATAAATGTGGTGCCATTTAACAAATCTACAGAAAGGTTTGCAAAAAGATTATAGATCTAGATATAGATGTTTTTGTAAAGTCTAAATGGATTTTGTCAAGTGGGGACTAGGTTATATGACGATTGTATGTGCATACATTTAACACTTTTGAAAAAATAAAACATGAGTGGATTTCCAGCACACTTGCATAAGGACAATTGGCAAGGACCTACAAGCATAGTTTTGCAAATGTGCCAGTGTTTTATTATTTAACAAATGTCATAATGTAGCTACAAAAAATAGCAGTATACCTTTAGTGACTGGGGGGTAGCCTGTGGCCATGGGCAGTGGCCAGATTGTCCGGGTCATGGAATAAGGTCATGATCCGGACAATGTGGCTATTGGCCATGACCACAAGGGACAAAACATAGGATTAAAGTGGCCATGTCCACCTGGGACTGGCTTTGTGGTAAAGTTATTCGAAATTAAGATAGATCTGAAAGGGAAGAAAAATGTGCTTGTGGTAATATGGTCATAGGGTTCTCTTTATGCCTTCTGCAGGCTGCCATGAAAAGCGAAGAAGGGCCCTGTATGGAACCGTCTCCTTCCCTTTCCACGGTGGCCATCTTGGAAAGCGGCGTCCCGGTGTAGGAAGAAAAATCCTCTTTTTTTTTTTTAGCACCCCGGGTTCCCAAATGGCCATCATCCTCCATTTCAGGGGCTGGAATTGGGGGGATAATGGTCCAGAGACCTTGTTATCCACCCTCGCTTCGCTTGGGCTGATAACTTGGGTTGCTGGGCCGGTATCCACCATTCGAGTCCTTGGAACAGAGTCTATGTACTTTACTGAGAAATATAAAGTAAATGGAGTCTATACATTTTTCTTTAGTTCTATACATTTTTTTTACTGTGAAAGGTGGTTCCTAAAGGAATATGTCTTTTGTTGTTTTTGGATGCATTTTTTTTGGCAGGAAAGCTGAGAATGAAAGGTGGGGAGGGAAATGAGGGAAGAGGAACCAAACACTAATATGGAGGGGTAGGTGGACAGGGGAAAATGTTGCATGTGTGTTATTTCTAAGGTAGGGGGCAGTGTTTCTCATGCTCCTTGATTACAGCAGTGGTGGTGGTGGCTCTTGGGGAGGAGGGATGGCATTAGCTGATGCCATTTTAAGAGAAATAGCAGTTTTGCTAAAAGTATGTACTGTGTACTAGATTGTTTAATGGATAATGAGTAGGAATGGGTGTTGGAGTGGTGCAAGGGACATTTTGAAGTTGAAAGTTCCTAGATCAGTAGAAAATGCAGTTCTGAACTGTCCGCGAAGCAGAGATCTTATCGTGAAGTGCGGACGGGTTCTCAGACACATCAGCATGCTGCGCGTCAGCGTATGGTCATGTGGCACTGTCCGGAAGGTCCGCTAAGAAGTCAGATATTCGTATACGTCTACGGATGAAAAACTAGTTGAAATAGTTGCAAAAAGTGTGTGGAAGTGGTAAAAATGATTCCAGAAGGTGGGAAATGGCAATGTGTTAAGGTGGCACTTTGTAACTTGGACACAAACATTGCTATATTGGGTAAGTATGATATTAGTAAGTTGTAGGAAAATAGCATGCAATGGTAAACACCTATGAAATTCACTGAAAAAACTTTCTTAAAGGGGCGTTATGGTTAAGTTGCTCTAATAAAAACCTATGAAGTTTAATGAAAAAACTTTGTTAAAGGGACGTTATGTTGGACTAATAACAACCTCTGATGTCATCAATGACATTTGTGATGTCATCTTTGATGTCCTGGGTGTTAGTTTTAGCAGTGCACAGTGGTGGCACGAGTTATGGTTGTTTAGCTTACCGTAGCTGGCGAATTTCTGGGATTTTTCGATTTTACTTGAAACCATAACGTCCCTTTAACAAAGTTTTTTCTTTCTTTGAATTTCAGAGGTTTTTATTAGTCCAACATAACCATAACATCCTTTTTCAGTGAATATATATATATATATATATATATATATATATATATATATATATATATATATATATATATATATATATATATATACAGTTAATAGTAAATTACAACATTTTTGACAGAAAACTAGATTTTTGCCAACATTTGACATGAAAACAAAACGGAATTGCAAATGGGAGTTGCGATCTGTGAGCTCCAGACTACTAAACCAATTCATAGAGAGAGGCTGGATTTAGGAGGCGAGAGAAGAGTAACTGGCCAATCCTTGTTGTCAGAACTCTTGCAGGGAACAGCCCAGTATTGAAATCTTGATGGGGTCATCACTGGTATATAAAGTGAAGGCACTATGAGGAAGGGACAGAGCTGCTGAAACTTATCATCTGACAGCCGCAAGGAAACCCTTAAGGAGATTGCATGTGGGTGGAGTGGTCTATTGCTAGGAAGGCTGCAAATCTGACTGGGTTCCATGGTGAAGAGGTGGGGACCATCCTTGAGAGTGCATTGACCAGACCTGTCCTCCAAGAGGGTCCTGAAATACAGCTGGCTTTCCTGCACTTTAAACAGAGGTTTTAAATGTAAGTAGAATTGCACCATTTGAAACCAAAAGGTGGGGGGAGTCTGCTTGCCTTAAACCATTTCTCTTTATAGTGGGAAGGGGGAAAAGGTGTAGATCTTTAGCCTATTTAACTAAAATTATTAATTTAATTCCCCTTGACAGAACACCACAGGGTTATTTTTGTTAAAATTCGAAATTACTGAAGCTCATTCCCATTGTGGACTGAAAACTATAGACTGTCATTTAATTGGGTAACACATGCCTTTAATTGGAGAGAGGGTCTGAAATCCAAAATTCTTCAATCACCCCAATTCTTTCTGTCCAACTTCCCCTACAAAGACCAGAAATAGGGGAGGGGGGTCTGAAAAACCCAATGCTAAATCACCCTGTGTTTATCTTGAGCAGAGGTGTGGGTGAAATAGTAATTGCCAAATGCATTTGTCCAAATCTGTAAACCAAACTTCTAGCCTTTTAAGTGCCCAGGAAAATTAGTATTGCACAGTACTACATCTGTAAATTGGTTGTGTTCACTGACCAGCGCTAATTTCTTGAAGTTAAATCTGTAGAAAGAAAAGTATTGTAATTTGTGTTTTTCCCAACCCATCGGTGTGATTTATTTGTGTAACAAGAAATTAATCATGAGCCACAAAGAAGGTGGCTTGTGTAGTTTAGTGTGATATCTATTAGCTATAATTCAAATAAATACAAATATATTTCCTGTACACTGTCCCGGTTCTTGGCTCATTAGTATATCAGGGGAAGGGATCCAAGGGGCATGATATGAGGCTGAAATAGGGCTGAATAAAAGAACTGACATTAACTGTTTATTGTGTAACACTTTGCTTGAGGAGGAAAGGAACACCCTGTGTTGAGGGTGGTCTCTCAATAAACTGTTACACATAAGGACCCAGCAGTGCACAGACTGAAGCTGCCTGGTTGAAGTCTGATAAAGAAGCTTGATCGTGTCACGCTCACCTGATTCCCACGGAGGCGCAGGTCTGGCTTCGAGTGCTGATGCTTCTTCAATGGTGAAGCGCAGGACTCTGAAGATGGACTCACTGGCTCGCAGGAATATTCCCCTGTGCGTGAAAAGGGAGTATTACCTACTGATGGAATAATGCTCAAGCCTCCCACTCCCTTCCAACCCTCCACGATACCCTTCCTCGATTCCCCGTGAAGTCTCACCTTAGGGTCAGGAAGGATGAGCTCTCCATCCTGCTTCTGATGCAGGGGCGCGTTGAAACCCAGTTACTTCACTGGATTGAGGTTTGATGGGAGTTCAAATAAGCTTGACTATTCAGGTAAGGCGCTGTAAGAGTTCTGTAGCAAGTTCAAAAGTTCAAGCTTAATTATAATGTTCATTGTCTTATTGCAGCAAGCGCTAACGCTTATGTCCTTTTCCCCTTAGGGGCCGGGGTTCGGAATGCCGGAGATATGGCGCCGACCCGAAGTGAAACGTGCAGTTCCAGTAAATGACAGGTAAGTTCTGGATGAGCTTTCGGGTAATGTCTTTGCATTCGCTCATTCAATGTCTTTGTCTTTTTTCCCCATAGGGGCCGGGGTCCGGAATGCCAGGAAGCGGCAGGACCCGAAATGAAATGGGAATTACCCAACAGGTAAGTCTTAGAAGGAAACTGAGCTTTTCCTATTCCCTTCCTTCTCTCACCTTGTGTTCTTGTCTTTTTCTCTCTAGGCTCTGGGAAGTGGCTGCGGATCTGGATGATCGCTGCTGAAGATGGAGGTGCCCAGGAAAGGTGAGTGAAATGCAGCGCTGCAGCGATCGAAGCGAAATGCTTTTAAAATGATGTCTTCCCTTTCAGGATTGTCGGTGTGATGTCTCCGTGATGCTGCTTTAGCAGGTAAGGTCTTCTTTCTCTCCAATTCTCTCTTAGCAGGTGACCCAGGATGCTGACAGGCGTGGCTGAAGTCCAGAAGCAGGAGCTGACACGGTGAGCGTCCAGCTGCGAGGAGCAGAACAACGCGAAGCGTGAGTTGCTGATCGGGTGTGGTTTAAATAGCTTTGGAAGAAGTTCCAGGTATGTATCCTTCCACCGATCAGGTATGTATCCTTCCCCGACCACACCCAGGGAAAGTAGTCCCACAGGTAAAGTAGTTCCATTCAGGCCTCAAGAGGGCCTGGATGTAGCAGCATGGTCTGCATCAGGTAGGTGCACATTAAAACACTTGAACACATGTCTAGCTTTATGAGCCTGGCGCCAGGACAGGGGTCCAACATGAGCCTGGCGCCAGGACTGTGTCCAAAGGGCCCCAGCTTGGGCCCACTGGCACTTCCCTGGGGGAAATGATGCCTGCCTCTGGGGTTGCTGGGTCGGACCTGGCTCCTTGGAGGTAGGCATCATGACAGATCGCCAGTCAAATTACCAACAACGCTATTCAAGTTAAACTAACTCGGCTCTGTGGAGGCAGCACGCTGGAAGAACATTGTGCATGGGGAAAGACTGATTTGAAAAACGCCTGCAAAAAGGGGGGTGCCACTAACGTGTGGTTTTGAAGCTTTTGCCGGTTAAGACCCAACCCTGGGACAAGATGAGGTCCAGATTGGACTGTAAAATGATGTGAGCAAACAGATCAATAGAAGGGGGAATGAATGAGACAAGTTATGGGTATAAAGGACCAAAACCTCCAGAATAATGAAAGGTTTTTGGGTGAGGTCTTTAGGTGATGAGGAGAACAGAAGGTGGTGCAGGGTGCTATGGAGCTTGTGGTGATGGTGCAGGAGATTGTGATAGGTAAGGTATTGCTAGTGAGAAAGGGTGGTCCCAGGTACAGTGAAGTTGTAGGTGAGGGAGTGTATGTGAGAGTGGATGTAAAAGGGGTGTGTGAGAAGGAGTAGGTGTTAGAAGCGAGGGGTGAGTTGGTGAGAGGTTAGAGGGTGAGTAAGACCAGACAGAGAAAGTAGTAAGTAGTAGAAAAGGAGCAAGTATGGGAGAGAGTGAAAGGAGCATTGTGTCTTTTATTGACACAATCACAATACTTAACACAGCTATTGAAACCTGGGAAAGATCTTTTATAATGGGGGAACCCTTAAGAAGTCCCGGAGGAATTGGGTAGATAGGGTTACGTTCTTTAGCCCCTCACTGCAGTTGAATTGATTTGTGTAGTAGGTGTACCGATCTCTAATCTGAAACAAACCTGGGGTTTTGCGAAGCCTGGGCTAGTGAGGTGGGAGCCACTGGAGGTCAAGAAAGGGATGCCCTTTAGTGTTCCCCACCAATGAATCAGCTGCAAACCAAGACCGTTTGCACTTTGTGTAATAAAAACCCTTGAATCACATCTTGTAGATTTGGAAGTTCATGAAGCCATCCGTGACGCGCCGCAACTTAATTTTGACTTGCAATGTGTGATGAAGCCAGACCAATCCCAACTCTCAAACAGTCCAAACCTAAAGCTGCAGACCATAGTCCCACCGAAGGGACGGGGAAAAGTTTGCCTCAGCCCAGACCCAGCTTGTGGATAGTTGGAGTCAATTGTGGTCAGTATTGAAAGGAATTTTAAAGGCCTGACTAAGCCTATATGCGGAGCCATGAAGTTGCTGAAGGAAAATGAGCCAGGAAGGAAGGAGGTGGTGTTAACAGCAGGTGCTGTTGAGAATGGGCATGAGGGGGTTGCATCTGGAGGAGGTAGAGAACTAGAAGTGGATGCGTTAACAGGTGGTGGTGGGCAGATGTTGACAGGGGTTACATCTGGAAGAGGAGGGAGAGGATTGGAGGAGGAGGTGATATGGGGAAGCTTGTGGCGAGAGTGGAATGCAGAGGAGGTTACATCTGAAGAGAACTAATCGGGGGGATTGGAGGTGGTTGTGGCCAGCTGTAGTAGGAGGAGTTAACAGAAGGACACGATAGAGCGGATCTTGAGGAGGGACTGGAAGGAAGAGAAGCAATGGAGAAAGTTGTAATGGGTAGGAAGGAGGTTGCGTTGGAATTAAAGGCCAGAGAGCAATGAGGCTAAACACCCACTGAGAATTGGAAGCAATGATGAGGCCAGGTCATCCTAAAGCAGCCTATCAAGATATTTTGCATGTTATAAAATTCCTCACTGATTGGGTATCCTTCATGTAACACCTCCTAATCTACAATCCCACCTCACATTTCTGGGACAAGAAATCGGCTTTACTAGGAGTCAAATTTCCTTTGCCCGGCCTGTGAACCTTGCACTTAGAAACCAAACACACATGCAATCACACAATGAATCCATTACTTATATTTCCGAATCTAATTCTAATAGGACAATTTAATTTCTAACATAGATATCCGAATGATTGCATGAGTAGATGTGGTGCTGTGGGTTTCTAGTAAATGCATGGATGTTGAATGCAAGCTTTTGTGAGTTGCATCAGACTCTTTCAGCATTTGATTAGGGACACTGCTATCAATTTAGAACTCGCACTGTACGGTTTTATCCACTCAACATGCAAAATAGATTTATGATTTTCCAATAAAGGGATAAATACTCCTCCCAAATCAGGCCCCACTAGTGCAGGATCCTCCTCTTCAAGTCTTCCCATTGGCTTGCTTAACATGCCAGAGAACACACCCCTTAATTTTCATAGGTTGATCATATTCCTAAAATTGCAACGGTGGGGGCTGAATGCTGTGGACACTTTTGAATTGAAAATCAGATTTCTTCTGTATCTCATTATAGCAATATAACACATTGATGAAATACAGATTTCTGGGTTCCTGTGGTCTTCCCGAAAGAATGAATATGTAATATGTATGTATGCGATAAAATATGACTTATTTAATAACAGTTATGCTTTTATCAATCATTAATCACTCTACAAATATCGTGTTTTTACCTATTTGACAAAAGAGAATCTCACAGTTGCAACACAGTTTTCTTTTGATTCTACATTCTAATGTTGTGGAGGTTTGTCAAATTATTTTTAAATGGATTTCTGGTGGGAACTATGAATGGGTTTCATTTCTTTGAATTATGAAACCTTCTTTCCAGGCATGCTTTTCAGTTAATGATTAATTGGGATGGCTGACATATCTCCTTTGTTTATAAAGCTTTCTTGGCTTGGCAGATGGTGGACTTTATTACGCAGCTGATGTCAAAAGGTGCCACTTTAAGTGCATCTGACTGTGTTTGCAGCTCAGATATGAAAATACCAAGCTCCTAGCATGTGATCAAGTTACATTTTATTTTACAGAATTACCATGGCTGAGGACTATGTGGAATATTAAATGTATTTTTCCTTAAGAGTATTTCCTTTGAGGTGGGCCCATTTGATTGGGAGGCATCTCATTAAACATTTAGTTTGGAGGCTCTTAACAGATATTCTTTGATATAGGGAGTTTTATGGGTTTCTCTGATGTAATATAAATCAGCCTCGTTTGTCTTCAGATGGCCACACTAATGGCATGGCATTTTAACAATAAGAAATTAGTGGTATCAGGTTCACTAGAGATCTAACAAAACCTGCCCTTGACTATTTGTAGGGAGTAATGTTATTAGTGATTCAGTCTAATGCTGCTTTGCATTTTGAAGACTTCACTTCATTTCTAGAATTATGTACAGTACCTTATCTCAATGCGGCAAGGTACCACTTTTCAGATGAAAGAAAGCTTTATTTTACAAAATGGGCTAACAAAATTTTTTGCTGAGAGTTTAAAATTGAATACTAGCCAGTCCTTGGACCCAAGTACATTTTGCCTATGCAGTTTATAGGAAGGTTCCATTTGTGGCAAAAGCTGTGCTGTATGTCTAGTGCTGTCTCGAGCGACAAAGTAATTGCCTGCCTTTTACAGGTGCAATTGAATTTGTAATTGAAGACCATTGTAAAAGACGTGAATGAGCAAGGCAGCATTCTAGCACCTCTCACTTTAGATTCAGGCGGTCTTCATTTTCCCTGATAAGGCAGAAGAGTTTGGAAGATGCATGAGACCCAGACAGGAAGGCCAGAGTAGTGAGGACTCTAGACCTCAGTGGGATCTCAAATATATCTGGAGCGCACTAGGGGTCTGGCAACCTGGGACATGATAGTCCACTCCTTCAAAAGAGGGGCCTGCCACTTGGGACTGGATAGTTGACTCCTTACTCTAACTCTCCAATCTCGATAAGTTCCAATATTACCTGTACTTGGTGGGAGTGACCCAGATCATCCTCTTGGAGGGGTCCAGAATCCAACCAGTCTTGATCATGGAGAGCAGCTCTCAAATAGAGAACCGAGGGTAAGGGAACCGTAAAGCCTGTGTCTAGAAATCTGACCCTCAGAAAACTGTTCACCAGGAGAGTGTAGGGTGCAGAGCTGGACTTTCCGGACTGGCCAGATGGAACTGTCACTTTACTAAGAGTGGGGTTTTACTTTGGTTGGTCCTTGCGGATGCCATTTTAGTATTTGTCTGGATGCTCTGTCTTCATAATAAGACTGACACCATAACATGAATGTCTTGTAGTATGTATGTTCCACTTGGCCTAAATAGCACATGCAAAGTAGAAATCATAGTTCTTATATTTAACAAAGGTGGCAGAAGTAATCCAAGGAACTGTAGCTAATTTCCCTCCTGAATAGTGTCCCTAAATGATATGGCTCTGTCATATGAGATTATATGAATGAGTTGAATAGAATCAAATTTTAGCTGATGCTCGGCTTGGTTTTAGGACGGAAGTGTGAACAACTGAACATGCACTTAACCTTTTATTTTCTGATTGCTAATAATGTGAAGCAAAATAGAATGCAAGAACATTTGACATTGATGGATTTGACTATGGCTTTAGGCTGTCTGAACAGCCACGTTTTATGGTTAACCATGTATACTATGGAAATATGAATAGGCTTTCTCGGGCTGCTAATAATATCGCACAAACCGTTACGCAGCTGTTAGGTATAGTGAGGGGGAGTGTGTACATCACCAGTTGTCATCGATAAAGGAGTCTGGCAGGAGTGTGTTGGCACCCCTTTTATTTATTTACAAACTGTCTTCAAAGCAAATTGTGGTAGCAATAGCAGATATGCCATCTTGTAATTATAGGAAAATTGGGCTGTTATCTTAAATGGAAGCTGTGGTTTGGATACCCACTACACCTGCAGCAGAATCACACATTCTTGTGAACGAATACAATGGAGTCCTGGCTAGTCTTATTGTGGGTCCTAAGAAAAATAAATCTTATTTTTTGTTGGAGGGTTCAACCCTCCCAAAAGTCAGAGTTTGATCATGTGGCTGAAAGAATTTCTCAATTCATGCTCTCACATCTCAAAAAACAGGAAACACCTATGAAATAAGCAGTCAGAGGTGGGGCGATATTCCACTTTGCCACACTAGGATATGAAACCTGTAGATGTATTGTTTGTAGTTTATCAAATGAAGTTGCAAACAATGGTTAAATATGTACAAGCTGTTTGGTGTTCGGGATAACATGCGGTCTCTATCACGGAGAATACGTTTCTCCAGAATCTGACAAGACTCCCAAACTTAGAGCCTTCTCTACATAATGAGATGGCTCTATCATATTTGGAAGATGGCCTTGGGTAAACTTCAATGGGTTTTTTGCTTCTGAGTTGGGCAGTTGAAAAGGCCATGGTGACAAACCTGATTCTTAAAGGCTCGCTTAAGGCTGGCAAAATTCCCACAATTCAGTTGTTTGCTCACGTAAAAAGAAAGCTAAATGGAATTAAAGCAGATAATGCGTGAAACATTTGAGATACTATAGCGAGAGTGGAGGAGACATATTAAATAACTGCTCCTAAATGCCTATGCCAATGAAAGAAAGGCAGTGGAGCAAACCAAAATGTCTAATCAAGTACATGGACGAACACTAAATCCTTTTTGCCTGACAACATACTTAAAAATGTCTGTAATGATCCCATAGGATACAGTTAACCGATTTAAGGTGTAAGGTTCTACCAATAAATATAGTAGTTGGTGTGTGAATTAAAGCACCTTCAGGACTGTAGGTGCCCCCACTGGCCTAATGAAATAAAGACGTTGGCACTTTTTTATTATGCTGTCCTCAATATAGACAAATAAGAGCAGAAAGGTAGAGTAAGAGGGTTCCGTCATTGCAGTCTGGCGCAGCTTCGTTTAATTCCAGATGGATCTTCTTTTTGTTTTAAGTAAATCTATTATATTTTCTAAATTGTGGGAAAGACTGGTAGCTACTCAGGTTTATTAATGGGATGGGAATATGGTATAAACCTTGTATAACCTGCAATAATCTGTACTGATTCTAACAGCTGCTTCCTTTATTTTTGTACTTGCATAGGTCCTAGTTCTATTTTAATTTTTTTATCTGTTATTTATAATTAGAAATATTTTTATTCTTGATTTTTTACATGAACGTGAGGAATTAAGAAGTTCTGTTTTTATTGATATGGGATCTGTTTTTAGCTCTGAAATTAGACTTATATAATTATTGTTATTTATGCTTAATGAATGCAATTATTCTAAAAAGAAGCAATCATTCAATAATACTCTCACATTTTCTGCAGTGTAGCCACAGAAAACTTGCCAGAAGAGGACATAAGGGGTTGTTTCAACTCACCTGCAGGATGGTGAAGATTATACTTGTCAGATGTTGCGATTGCACGTTGATGACGCCGACTGGATAGCCAGGTGTATGGGCACAGACTCTGTGTTTAATTAATGGCTACGAATATCGGGATTTGCTCACGCTTTACAGGCAACATGAATAGATATGCATTTCTATGGAGATCACCTATTTGGGCCTAACGCCGACACAAAAATGTAGTGTCTGAGGCAAGAGCCACGTGTATTGGCCTAGCAGTTCAGCAGCCTTCCACCACTTCCTCGCCCTTGTTCTTCAAAGGGCTTCATTTTCACTACTAAACGTCCCTCCTACGCAAATAGGATCTGACGCCGCAGGGTTTGCTTTTCTGTTTTGTTTTTCTTCCTTCCTGTCCCCTGCCTCCAAACCTCCAGAAACGGATGACACCCCTGCTACCCCCAAAGGCCATCACTACCAAACCTGGTAGCGGGGGACACCCCTGCAACCCTGCTCCTTATGTTTGGTAGTGACTGATTACCCAAATTGATCGTTTCCAAACGATTGAATGGTACTGGCCGAATTCGGCCAGATTTACCATACGGTCAATTGAAAAAGATCAATTTGGGTACTACTAGATTGCCTAGACTCCTTGTCAGGGGAGTTGCTAGGTCTGGAAAAGACCCGGGGCTAAACTGATGTCAGAACTGTTGGGACTGAGGGCTAGCTAGCCTTTTGGCTGTAGCTCCTGAGATTCTATCCGGGGCTACAACCAAAAGATCAGGGGCTATAGCCCCCTTAGCCCCCCCCCTAGCAACGCCCCTGCTCCTTGTGACCCCAGGACATATGTTTTGGCTGAGCTGTGTTACAATGTTTTCTGGTTTTATCGATGTTTCTCTTCCCGCCTCCAGCCTCCAGATACGATACTGCTTTGGGAGCTATCTCTGCGAGTAGGTAATCCATTAGAAGAACTCATTTCTCACTTTCACTAATGTTCATTCTGGTGGATTTTCGTCCAACAGATTCATCTTTGCCCTCCCATCCAGCTCCTCAAAATGTTTATGTGCCTCCAGTTGTGCACCCCCTAGCTGCTGCGCACGGGCAAAATAAAAAGATGCGACTGAGGTCAGTGGGTAGGACGTGATCTGTATATGCTGCGTAAGGCATCTCTTCCGCCACTTAAAGAGCCGTGGAGCAGATGATGCTGAGGCGAGTAGGCACAAGCTGCACTGCACCCCTAATGGCTGGTAGAGTTTCCAAAATTCAGCTGTTTTTGAAAAGATATCTATATAAATTGAGAAATTTGTGTGAGAAGAATCAGATCATAAAGAAGAATATTGAAGGTAAGTAATTTGTTCTTCCCTTCTTTTACAGAAGTTGATACAGCCTGGTTTGGCTTTTCGGTGCTTTCGGGCTACCTGCTCTATGATGCTATGAAGTGTGATCAGTCACTCTTGAAATAGGTAAGGATGCAGTTAGTTCTGAGGAAATGGCTAGTAGACAAGGCTTTGCCTTAGAAGATCCCTCTTCCGGGGATCACAATGAAGAACTGACGTGCAGTAGCTAAAGGTAGCTACTGTGTGTTTGGCATCTCCCAGCAACCAGGAAGTATTTCAGGAGAACAAGGAGGCAGTAGAGTGTATATATAGTGTGCAGGCAATGTAACTTCAAGGTGAGATTAAAGCAATGTCCCTTTTTGCCATCAAGTATAATAAGAAAGTTATTGTTGCTGGCTATTTTTGAGTCCATTCTAAAAGACTCAAAATTCTGTAATGGAAATATGAAGGGAAAACTTTCTAATCTGGTTTCTAACACTATGCACAGTACAAAAAGGTAAATTAGGGTCTGTTGTCATGTTTTATAAACAGTTATGGGATCCAAAACTGTAGTCCAATCTGCATCTCCTGATATTGTTACTATAAAATGTGAGGTTGATTCCCAAAGTACTCTCGTCATTAACGTCTATGTGAGGCCCTCGCAGGAAGCTATAGTTGTCCTACTAACCCATCTTGAAGAACTAGAAAAGATGATGTTGCTGTGCACTGCACACCAAATACACATAGTGCTAGCAGGCGATTTTAATACTCCGCTTGAAATTGTCGAGGAGTATACATTCCTTTACATTGACTACGATGGTTTGTGGGGGATTCCCCGCTCTGATAGCCACCCATGCATACCTAAAACAGCTTTCTTTGACAAATTAATCCAAGAAACTATGACAAGGGGTATAGGGCCTGCAATGGTAGGCTCTCTTGTGATATCCCCCCATGGCCCACATATATTTCAGGGAACTGCCAGACCCATATTGCTTATATTTTACTACACGTAGAAAGTTGGGGGTTAGTGGTTGACTTTCAAGTTATCCAGTGTATTGAGTAACCACGACCCCCTCCTGATATATCTTGTTTTCACCCCTTATTCCCGCGCATGCTTTGAAGGATGGGCCTGGAGTTTCACCTGGAAAGTTTAATGCCCATGCAGGCAGGAGGCGAATCCAATTGAGGTCGTGGCAGAAAACAACCATATCAGCAGCGCCTACTCCCTACTGGTTCCGCTTCTGGAATCTTTTGCTGTAGGGGTGATTTGCTCCCTGGCATCTTCTGGCAGCAGTTGGCCTGCCTGCTGAAACCCATTTTAACTAAGCCAGGCAAAAAGAGGCCCCGGAATATTTCATCTCAAGCAGGGTGGTTTGATTAGGTGTCGCCAAAAGAACTATTGTCTATGCTGAAGTTGATGGAGCATAGGAACGCTAAAGATTTCAAATCCGTTAAATGTAAATTTAAAATTCTACTGAGTGAGTAACAAGAAATGGGAGGAGTTCCATTTAGCAGTTAGAAGTAAAAACCCTTTAAGTTTCTGGAAGCTGGTAGTCTGTGCATAGTAAGCCGTCGTCCAAAATGGATATACCTAATCTTCCAGAGGGCATTTGGTACTCAGATTTTAGCAAACTCTATTAGGATGCCGGTGTCCAGCCACTGACTTACACAGAACCGATGAAATGGGAGGCTCTGATGACCCCTCCCCAATTCACTGCAGGTGACCTCAGGGATCTTGTGTGTCACCTACACTTTATAACATTTTCACGAAACCATTCTTTGATGTGTTTGACTATCTGGGTGTCTCCTACACTAACTATGCGGACGACACCCAGATACTCATTCCTATCACAGGTGATTATCAAGCTGACACCAAGGCCCTTAACGACGTCCACCTGGTCATCCAAGCCTGGATGGCCCAACACCAGTTATGCCTAAATGACGACAAGACGGAGCTCCTGATCCTGGGCACTGCACAACGCCTGAACAAACTAGAGCCGTCCTATCAGTCATTCACCATAGACGGTAACACCATACGAGTCTCGAAAGATACTAAAACGTTAGGTTTTTATCTTGACCACTACCCTATCCTTATCCTGACAAATGCAGTCAGATCTGCTTCTGCATACACGTGCAAACTCATTGCAGCCTGCAGACCGTTTCTTACCACCCCTAACAGTGTCACACTAGCTAGAACCCTCATCATGGCTAAAATTGATTATTGTAGTGCTCTTTACTTAGGCACCAGCCAAGAGAACCTCAATAAACACCAAACAACCCAGAACAATGCCATCCGTGCTGCCCTAAACATTCCCCGCAACCACCACATTTCAGAATCTAGAACCAACCTAAGGTGGCTGCCTGTCAAGCAGAGAATTTCACTAAAAACACTCGCCGTCACGCCCAAATGCTTGACCAACAAGGCCCCTATCTACCTCTGCAGTCGGCTGTCGCGTCACTCGACCTCTCGACCACTAAGAACTGCCCAGTCCCACTGTCTATCGATCCCTAGGTTTAAAATGCAAAAAGCGGGGGGCTCGAGCTTCCCTGTCCGATCCTCGAAGCTATGGAACTCCCTCCCCGCTACAATCAGAGATGAAGACTCATTCAACACATTTAAAGCCAAAACCAAATCTTGGCTGTTCGACCAGCTTTAAGACATGCTCAGCGCCCTTGTCTTACATACCCTGACCTGCTGACCTCCGTTACTATTTTTCTACTGTACACCCTATGGGTATATCCACTGTTAAGCCTTAGCGGCACTGAAACCACTGTAATATATGTAATATATGTAGATAGACTGTTAATGTAATGCAATCTGTATATATGCATTTCTGTAACATTTGTACAAATTGCGCCTTGATGCCTCCGGGCCTGATGGTTTGCGCGTTATAAATAAACAAATACAAATACAAATACACACTATGTTTTGGACATCTCCTTAGAGGAGGTGAAGGAAGCAATTCTTTCACTGAAAAGGGGCAAAGCGCCCGGGCCAGACTCCATACCCAGAGAGCTGTTTAGTACGGAATTAGGCATATGGGGCCCTGTTTTATTACATGTAATTCTAAATATTACGAGCTTTAACTTAGTGCCCGAGTCATAGCGTGGGGCTACTATAAACCCTGTATTTTAAAAAGGGAGTAAAAACGACCACCAAAATTAGACCGATCTCCCTAATCGATGGAGCCTCAAAGATTTATGGGAAAATTCTTTTAAATAGGTTGGAGAATTGGGTGTTATCAAACAAGGTACTCTTGGATCTGCAGGCAGTTTTCCGTCCAGGTATTGTCCCAGTGGATCAAATCTTTAGGCTGTCCCTAATCTGTGACACATACATGAGACTCAGAAACCAAAACCTCTTTTTGGTTTTTATTGATCTGCAAGCAGCTTTTGATTCAATCCCTAGATCAAAGCTATGGGAGTATCTATTTAATCTGGGGGTCCCCGTTAACGTCTTAGCAGCCATGTGGGGGCCTGCACATTGGTACATATGCACGAGTGCCGAGTGCGTACCCACGTAGGTGAACTTTTGACTGACTCTTTTCCTGTAGCTAAGAGCATTAAGCAGGGATGTGTTATCGTTCCAACCCTCTTTAGTTTATACGTAAACCAGATAGCAGAGGAGGATGAACGTTGCGATATAGAGGCACCTATGCTAGGAGGGAGGAAAATGGGTATTCTCCTATATGCTGATGATACTGTTCTGATCTTTAAAAAAAAGAACCTGCATTCAGAGAGAACTCGCTCTGTTTGACTCATTATCAGTCAGGCTGGGGCTGGAAATGAACCCATCTAAATCTAAGGTTATGCTCTGCTCATAGAGAGGCGGTAATTATTTTCCCGCAATCCGTCTGAGGAGTAACATGTTAGAGAGGGTAGAATTGTATGATTATCTGGGGGATTGCCTGGATGCAAGAGGTCACTGGGGGACACGTATTGAAAAATCCACACTTAATTATACAAGGCAAGGTGCGGCTGTGCAGGGTTTTATGCACTACTATGGTGGAAATACAGTGCTTTCTGCAATGCAGATTGTGAGGGCATGTGCCTATTTGTGTGCCCTGTGTGGTGCAGAGGTTTGGGCTCCCTTTGATGTTGGGAGACTGGCACAAAAGGAAACTATTATGCTAAAAGAGCTCCTCTCTCTACCAGAAATTGCCCCCTCTCTGCCTTTAAAATTAGAGCTTGGGGTGGACGGGAGTGGCTCTGACACCTGATTGCACTCGGTCTTGTATTACCACCAGTTGTGTACTTCACCTGCCCTGGGCACTTACAGAGAAACCTTTTTGGATGTCCTCGCACAAGATGGGGCTAGAATACTAGCATGGTTTACTGTCTCCAACCTAATTAGCAAACTTGGTTCCCCCGAATGTCTGATTCCAATTTTCAAGATCACATGATAACGAGAGAATGCATCAAACAAAAGTATAAGGACTGGTGCTACAGGACACAAATCTTGGAGATCGGTCCGGTAGATACTAAAACAAAATATTATGAGCTGAAACAATCGTTAGGTAAAAAAAAAATACCTATCCTGCGTCCCAGATAAGGAGGCTTGTACATTGTTTTTAAAAGCGAGGTTGCGGATTCCCGCTATTGCGCGGGTTGTCAGCTCTTGGGTCAGAGCTCACTCAACTATGCGCACAGTCTGGGAGTGCTGTTGAAGATCTTATTCACTTCCTGTTTCTACCAAATGCGAACATGTGCTTTCTGTAACTAGCGCCTAGATGCCTCTGGGTTTTGTGCGCTGAAAAAAAATGTCATAATAAATAAAAAAAATATCCCTTGTACAGGAGGCTGTGCCTTAAGTGGCTTGTCCCCATGTATAAAATGTATAATTTAAATGGCACAAAAGACGCTTTACAATTCTTCCTAAGCTCTCACAATAGTGCCGCGCTTCAAATACAATCGTTTGATTTAAGAAATGCCATGGCGCTGAAGAAAGAAATGTACACTGCCATTGAACTGCCACATATGAAATGATTTTTATTGTTTTTATTGGGATTATGTCTTATGGTATTTGGTGTGTTATCTTGTGCTTTTATGCAGATGCCGAAATAAAGTTATTTACTATTTGCTGCTACAGTAGAGTGTGTGTATATATATAGTGTGCAGTCAATGTACCTTCAAGGTGAGATTAAAGCAATGCCCCTCTTTCCCATCAAGTATAACAAAAAAGTGATTCCCAAAAAGCCATACACAGCTCTTCACATTGAATATTTTGCATTGCTGTCAGTAATCAAACTTGGAAATGGGATGAAGATGTATTGGAATGGGAATCCCAAATGTCGAACCTAGGTCGTATGTCCTGTGTATGTTTGCATGTCTCAGCGTCAGAAGAGGGCCCCGTTGGTGTTCAGTTAACCAGGCCCTTCCACTAGCGCCCAGCTATTTCCATGGCCCTACTTCTTTCTACGGCTACGCTGAACATTTCCTCCAGGCACCTGTGCTCAGAATGACTGGCAGAGTTGCCTCCGAGTTTGGTGTCAGTGTACACTTTCCATCTGATGCTGACAGATTGATTTTGCCGCCAGACAGCTGTGCAACTGAATACAATGTGCTTCTGAGTTCAAAGGCACAGTGCACTGTGTATGCGCTCCCGTGCGCCTGTCTGTCCCAGCCTGCGGGGCTTCCCTCCCGAGATGGGGGAGGGGATTCTGCATTGCAAGACCGGTACGCCTTAGTAGTCGCTCAACAGAAAAGTGGGCGATACGGGGGACCTTTTAGAGTGCGAAATTGAAAAGCTGGTGTCCAGAGAATGGTTGTTGGATAGGTTTTGCATTTTTATCTGGAGTCAAAGGCAGTTGGGGCCAGTTCTTGTGGCCTTTTGAGGGAACGCAGGCTTTTACAGACTGTGCTCTGGGTCAGCCCCTAAACTGAAAGCACAGTAACAGTCTCCCCCTTGTAAAAAAGCGGTGGCATGGTGGTAGGACTTCGCGGTGCCCTGTTAATTCTGACAGTATAGCCATCAATTGAGAAAGGAATGGCTTTCTATGTCACACAGGTGTCCGCAAAGTAAGCCATGTTGATCAGTACATTTCTACCGATGACGCTATTACCGCTGGTAGTAATTGCAACCCCATTGACCCAATGGGAATGGGGATGTACCGCGCACCCTCCCACCCCCCCGCAACTCGGTATCCGGTGCAAATTGCACAGGGCCAGGTTGCAGTAACGTTAATTGCGTTGGGCGGTATCCCGGTGCAATTTGCGCCAGTATACTGCCCTACTCATGATGGAGCCTAGTATTGTGTCCAGGGTGAAACACCAGAATACGACTCCCCCACCCTCCAATGTTGCTCCTTTACTCCTAATTGCGCTTTCCGAATAGTCTCTTAGTGCACTGATGTTGTGCTAAAAGACACATGCTCCACCACTTAGGGCTTGGCATGTGTTGGCTGCCCCCCAAATGAAGATAAACATTAATTTTATTGGGTTTTCTCTGGGTAGGCAGGTGCAAAGATGAATAAGTTAAAATTGTGAAGAAATTTCTTCAGCAAGGGTCTCTCTTGAGGTAGGACACCTCAGATTGAGAGGGGGTCCCTGGATGCTTTTAACAGGGTAGCCTCAAATTGAACGAACAAGGACTGTGCGGTACGTATTCAGCACTAGGTTAGAGTCGCACAGTCCTTGTTCGTTCAATTTGAGGCTACCCTGTTAAAAGCATCCAGGGACCCCCTCTCAATCTGAGGTGTCCTACCTCAAGAGAGACCCTTGCTGAAGAAATTTCTTCACAATTTTAACTTATTCATCTTTGCACCTGCCTACCCAGAGAAAACCCAATAAAATTAATGTTTATCTTCATTTGGGGGGCAGCCAACACATGCCAAGCCCTAAGTGGTGGAGCATGTGTCTTTTAGCACAACATCAGTGCACTAAGAGACTATTCGGAAAGCGCAATTAGGTATATTGGCTTTTCTTTGACAAACTCTTTACAATCGATAGGACTGTGTTATTATTGTGTGAAAACGAAATTGGGCAATACACAGTTACATTACCCTTAAAATAGTCCTCTTTTTGATTTGGTTTAGCTCCTTTACTCCTACCCGGCACTGCACTCCCTCTCCAAAATAATTTACCATTTTATTGGCTCGTAATTAAAATTAATAGGTCGACAACCTATACAAACAGATTTATACAGGAATTCATTTTCTATCTCTTGTTTTTCTTCGTTGCCTAAATGAAGGGCACGCTCCTAGAGGATGCTTCAGCAAAAGCGTCTATTGCTGCAGCTGTAATCTATTTTTCCAACAATTTTGCTCTTAGTTGAAAGTGTAGCAAGAGCCAATAACTTCAGTTGGTGAACACCACGCTCATAGGCCATTGGAAATTCCCCGGCATAAGAATGGTTGTGAAATATATGGAAAGAGTTGGGCAGTGTTCCAAAAATAAGCCAGTTCCTAGCTATATTAAGTAAGGTTAGGTTATAAAGAATGCCTTGGAACTACTTGAAGCGCTATAGTGAAAAACCAGAGAAGTAGGTAAGGTATAAGGTGAACAAGTAATATTGCACTCTGATCTGCGTACTTAAACGAAGTATAACAATACCTGCCAAATGGTGTGAGTGCATGAGCATCTAATGGGAAAGCCTGGTATATGCTGAGAGTACCCGAGTATAGGATTGCAATATCTCGAAAATGGCATGAATACTTAGGCTTGCCTGTTGGCCAGCCCCCTTAGAATCCCTCCCCCTCCCCAAGGATGGGCAGACAATTGCTGCTTCCCTGGTGGGGGCAGAATTGGGGTTCTGCCCCATTCTGCTACCCCTGGGAAGCAGCAAGGACCCCTAGGACACAAGCGATATGATCTTGGGGTGGTCTCAACCCCCACAAATGACAACACGATGGCATAATGTTGTTTTGCCTTCTTTGGGGGCAAACTAGTGTTGTTTTGCCCCTATTTGCCCCCAAGGAAGGCTGTAGGGCCATCCCCCTTAGTATTCCCCCCCAGGATGGACAGACCCTTGCTAATTCCCGGGAGAGAGGGGTAGAATTGAGGATTTGGTCCCATTTTGCCAACCCTGGGAAGGAGCACTAAGCCACCAGGGAACAGATTTTGGGGTTGTGGGGCTGTTTCGCCCATTGCCTGTCGCAGTACCCATGTCCGTCCTGGATCTCTGGCCAGGCCACGTTAGAGCTTTTCCCTCCGGGGAGGGATGGGATGCTGGGACTTCTCATGACCGCCACTGGCCTGGGGGGTGTTCAATCCACGTGAGAGGCAGACGCTCAAGTCCAGGGGCAGCGCTCTTGGCTGTCCTAGAGCTTTGGCTGGGCTAAGTCACAGCTTTTCCCTCCAGGGTGGGACAGAGACCCTACCAGGTCATCAGATGACTGCCGCTGGGCTGGGGGCGGTAAACCCACATGCAAGGCAGATGCCCAAGGCTAGGGACAGCACCCCTGGCTGCCCTGGAGCTCTGGCTGCGCTGTGTTACAGCTTTTCCCTCAGTGGAGGGATGTGGACCCTGCTGCGGATCCCTGGGACCGTCAGTGGACTTGTAGATGGTCGACCCACAATGGAGACAGGCGCCCAAGGCTGGAGGCAGCACTTCTGGTCGTCATGTAGCTCTGGCTGGGCTGCGTTACAGCTTTCCCCCCTGGGGAAGGATGGGGACCCTGCCTGGGCTCCCTGGGAACCGCTGCTGGACGTGGGGATGGTCGACCCATATGGGAGGCAGGCACCCAAGGATGGGGACATCATCCCCAACCATCATAGAGCTCTGTTCTGGCTGCATTACAGGTTTTCCCTCCAGGGAGGTATGAGGACCCTGACGGGGATCCCTGGTACCGCAGCTGGTCTTGTGGATGGTCAACCCACATTGGACACAGGTGCCCAAGGCCGGGGGCAGCACCCCCGGCCGTCCTGGAGATCTGGCTGGACTGCATTACAGCTGTTCCCTCTGGGGAAGGATGGGGATCCTGCCGGGGCTCCCTGGGACTGCCGCTGGATTGGGAGATGGTCGACTCACATGAGAAAAGTGCCCATGGCCAGGGGTAGCACCCCCGTCCTTCTGGAACTGTGGCTGGGCTGTGTTGCAGCTTTTCCCTCCAGTGTGGGATGGGGAACCTGTCAGGGATCCCTGGGACCGCTGCTGGACTTGTGGACGGTCGACCCACATTGGAGACAGGTGCCCAATGCCAGGGGCAACACCCCCTGCTGTCCTGGAGATCTGGCTGGACTGCATTAGAGCTGTTCCCTCTGGGGAAGGATGGGGACCCTATGAGGGCTCCCTGGGACTGCCACTGGATTTATAGATGTTTGACCCACATTGGAGGCAGGCACCCAAAGCTGAGGACATCACCCCTGACCGTCCTGGAGCTCTGGCTGCGTTGCGTTACAGCTTTTCCCTCCAGGGAGCGATGGTGACCCTATCGGGGCTGCCTGAGACTGCTGCTGGACTTGGGTTATGGTCAACACACATTGGAGACAGGTGCCCAAGGCCGGGGGCAGCACCCTTGGCTTCCCTGAAGCTCTGGTGCTGCTGCGTTACCGCTTTTCCTTCTGGGGAGAGATGTATACCTTGCGGGGGCTCCCTGGAACCGCTGCTGGGCTTGCCCCGGCTGTCCTGGACCTATTTCTGGGCTGCGTTACAGCTTTTCCCTCCAGTGAGGGATTGGGACACTGCTGGGGCTCCCAGGGACTGCTGCTAGGCTTGTTGGCGGTCGACCCACATCGGAGACAGGTGCCCAAGGCCGGAGGCAGCACTCCCGGCCGCCCTGGAACTCTGGCCGTGCCACGTTACAGCTTTTCGCTCTGGGGAGGGACGGGGACACCGCCGAGTTGCCCCATAACTGCCGCTGGACTTTGGGACGGTTGACCCACATGGGAGACAGGTGCCCAAGGTCAGATGCAGCACCCCAGGCTGTGCTGGAGCTCTGGATGGGCTGCATTACAGTGTTTCCCTCCTGGTAGGGACGGGATCCTTCCGTGCTCCCTGGGATCGCCGCTGGACTTGTGGACGGTCGATCCACATTGGGGACAGGCATCCAAGGCTGGGGCCAGCACCCCCAGCTGTCCTGAAGCTCAGGCTGGGCTAATTTAGAGGTTTTTCCCTGCAGGGAGGGATGGGGATCCTGCCAGGGCTACCTGGGACTGCCCTTAGACCTGGGTATGGTCGACCCAGATGGGAGATGGGAGCCTAAGGCCGGGGGACATCACCCTCAGCCATCCTAGAGCTCTGGCTGGGCTGCATTACAGTTTCTCCCTCCGGGGAGGCATGATGACCCTGCCGGGGCTCCCTGGGACTGCTGCTGGACTTGAGGACAGTCGACCCACATGGGAGACAGGCTCCCAAGGCCAGGGGCAGCCCTCCCAGCCTTCCTGCACCTCTGGCTGGTCTGCATTAGAGCTTTTCCCTCCAATGAGGGAACAGGACCCTGCTGGGGATCCCTCGTCCACCACCTGAATTGGGGACAATCGATCCACACGGGAGACAGGCGCCCATGGCATCACCCCTGGCTGTCCAGGAGCTCTGGATGTGCTGCATTACCGGGGATAGGGACCCTGCTGGGTCTCCCTGGGACCACTGCTCGGTCTCCCTGGGACCACAGCTGGACTTGCAGACAGTCAACCCACTTTATGGACAGGCACACAACGCCGTGGGCAGCACCCCAGGCAATCCTGGAGCTCTTGCCATGCCTTGTTACAGCATTTCCCTCCAGGGATGGATAGCGACCCTGCAAGAACTCCCAGGGAATGCCGCTGGACTTGGGGACAGTCAATGTACATGGGAGTCAGGCACTCAATGCCGCAACATCACCCAGACTATCTTGGAGCTCTGGCCTGGCTGCTTTACAGGTTTTCCCTCCAGGGAGAGACGGGGACCTTGATCAGGGCTCCCTGGAACTGCCGCTGGACTTGGGGATGGTCGTCCCACATGGGAGACAGGAGCCCAGGCCTGGCATATCACTCCCCAGCTATCCCAGAGCTCTTGCTGAGGCTGCATTACAGCTTTTCCCTGCGGGGGAGAGATGGGAATCCTGCCAGGGCTCCCTGGGACTGCCCCTAGACTTGGGGACGGTCAACCCACATGGGAGACAGGTGCCCTAGACCTCTGGCCATCCTGAATTACACCTTTTCCTCCTGGGAGGGATGGGGAACCTGCCGGGGTTGCCTGGGACCGCAGCCGGACTTGTGGATGCCGGTACCACATTGGAGACCGGCGCCAAGGCGCGAAGCAGCACCCCCGGCTTTCCTCGAGCCCTGGCTAGGCTGCATTACAGCTTTTCTCTTCAGAGAGAGATAGGGATCCTGCCGGGGGTCCCTGGGACTGCCACTGGACTTGGGGGACGGTCAACCCTTTTTCTTTTCTGCCCAGGTCAGTGCATCCACACATGTGAGTTACCGTTTTCATCGGGACATGTGTGGGAAGGTAGGACATGTGGTGTTGCCAGCGTGTTTAGGTGGTTTCCTGGTTGCAAATGTCTGAAAATTGTGTTTTTTCCCTACATTTTGGATTTTGCCAGGCCTTGTGGGTAATACATTTTAAGGTGATTCGCACAAGTCAGACCTCTTTGGATTCCCACAGGTGTCTTCTTTTCAAAAATGCATGGGGTTTCCTGTTTCCCTTGGTGGCTGTGACAGCCCAGGCCCAAATCTGTGGGTTGTCCACAAAGCAAAATCCAGTCTTCCCCAGGGCATTTGATGTGCCAGTGGTTTAGCTTTTTCCTTTTGCACCCAGGTAGGTGCACCCACACGTTGGGTACCATTTTCATCTGGACACCTGTGGGAACGTGGGAAGGTAGGACATGTGGTGTTTTCTTTTGGATTTGAGAACATTTTCATACATTTCCTACTGCACTTTGTTACACAACCCTTTAATTTCCCAAATGGGACCTACATGTATTCGCTGCTTTAGGCACTGTATGCTTTTGAAAACTTGTGCAAGTAACATATCTTTCAAAAGGTCTGCCTGTGCTCTTTCAGAAAATGTATGCTTGCCATTCTTCACCATATTTGTTTTTCTTATTTTCAAATGCTAAGTACATCTGATTTGCTTTTCTCAATATTCACAGAAGTCATTACCTTACAAGTGCAAACATGTCCAGTACAAACTTTGTTTTCTGTCATTTTTCCCATATTTCCCAAACTATGGGAGTTTTAGGCACATCGTTTTTGCCTGACCTCCGCAAATGACCTCTTCCTGAACTTGGAATTTTGTCTACTTTTAAGAAATGTATGCCCTTCTGTGCTCCCATTGAGCTTTCCTACCCTCCTTTTCCATTCTGTCCAAGCATGTCTTTTGGAGAAAAAAAGGGAAAAATCGCATAACTCTCACAAAACTGATGGTAAGCTTATGAAAAATGTTTTTTGTTTCCACTCAATCTGTTCTTGAAAGCTTGGAAAATGGCAAATTCAGATCTGCAAACTATTTGTTCCTAGCTCTTCCAAGAAAAAAGTCTTCTTTGTACATTATTTTATTGACATTTGCACACAAAAAAACATCTGGTAACTTTTATATTTGTTTCTCACATCTTTCTATAGCAAACGACTAATCCTAGGTGGTGTTATGACCACCTACATGTGGGAAGAAAAGGGTGCAAATTCTTTTTCGGGCTATCACTTGTAACAAAAACGTTACAGGGGATTGAATGTGGCATACCGAAATGTCCAAAAAAGGGCTCAGCACTGGGAGCGAAAACCCTCATCAGTTAAGGAGTTTCACACTACTTGTCTTGCTTCTCTTTTGCTCCGGGTTTGTACTTTTATCTAGATCAGTTTATGCATACATGTTGAATAAAAGGCACACAACTTTTATTTTTAGGCAATGGTTTCATTTGGTTTCCCCTCTCAGGCTCTTGTCAGGGATCTGCGGTGTACCGTTTTCTTTTTCTATGCTGTGCCTTATGGGGGTGAGGAGAGGGAATCATAGATGAGGGATGGGGGACAGATGGAAGATAAAAATAGAGAATGGAAGGTGAAAATTGTGGGGGAGCGGCTGGAAGTGGGGAACATGTGATTTTGGAATTGATGAACAGATGGAAGGGGAGAGTGGAATTTCCACTTGAACACATTGAGGGATCCTGGACAAATCTTTATGCAGCAGGCAAGACCAGGCGGGGTGACAAGGCTGTTGCCAACCAGTCATACCCATAAAAACACAAAATAATAAAAAGGAGCACTTACAATACATGGAACATTTGTCCCTAACGTTCATCAATGTTGCACATGTGACAGCCATTACCTCCTACCGCTGTAAACTCAGCCTACCCAGGGCCCGTGGGGCCCTGTGCCTTAACTCCATCATTGAGCAGGGGGATGTATTTGCTAAGGATGTGGTGGGTGGGGGAACGGCTCCAAGGGGGGCTGAAAAGACTGAATAACCCACCCACACCCAACACCATATTGACACAATCCCACCCGTTGAAAGCTGCAGCAAATTGGCCTAAAAAGGCATTCTTTATTTTGGAGCGGCCATTTTGATAACCTAGAACCTGCCTCTCTGCACTGGGAATGGTGTGCAGTGGAAATTACCTTTCAGAGCTGTCATAGAGCCATCCGAAATATGAGAGCTAATCTGCCAGCTATGCTCTTGTGAATTGTTCATGTAGGAATTCACCCAAAGCGTATATCCAAGAGAGGCAGGAGTTCTGTAGGCTTTTGAAATGTCTACTGTTCTCGGTGTATTACCTGTAATAGGGGTTCGGAAGGAGTCCAGCTTCCCTGTCTGTGACCTCACTGAGTATCTGTTGATGCCGAGACAGTTGGTGGGGGGGGGGACTGGTCCTATGTATAGGCATCAATGCTCCGGCCGCCAGGCTCACCTTGGACCAACATTTGTTGTGTATGGAGTAGAAACTCCCTACTAGATCCTATCTTTTCTTGGTGTTTAGATCATCATGGGAAGTAACAGTATTGCTGGTTCTCAAACTATTTAATGACATTATAGCTCCTCCCAGTGTTTTGCTTCACCACTGCACCAATAATACTGATGTATCAAGTATTTTATCCTGGGACAGTCGTATTACTGTGAGGAATTCGACCATCCACAAGGTGGGTATGTGCTCACCTGGGCTTTTTTGAAATTTTATATAAAATGTAATGATGGTAGATCAACCTCTGGAAAATGTGGGTGGGCTAATCCGCACACATTTTCCTATGCTCACCGCACTACATGCGCACAGACCTGTGTACTCTGGGTGGACACAGCCTACAGGCGCAGTCCTCCCTGTCATATTTAGTTGGGATCTGACCGGTGGAGTACACAATGCATCTCAGAAGAGGGAGGGCCAAAACTGGCCAGCCTAATTAACTATTAAAGGCTCCATGGATCTGCCCTGTACATTTGTTTACCCTCTGCAGATGGTGGCAGCAATTAACATATTTAAACATACTAATAGAGTGTTCTTCAAACAGGCCCACATGGGGCCTGGCTGCAGAGGGTAAACAAAGGAGACCGGAAACCCAAACACCCCTTTGATATGCCCGGGGTCAACTTGAAGCCAGTTCCTGCCTCTCCGTATCAAGGGCAATGACCTGTCATGTCTGGGACGATATGTTTACAGTAGGCAATCCCCATTCAGAAGGTATGAATCTGTTGTTTGGTGGTGACCAAATGTCTGGTCTCGCCACAGCTTCAAGGGAGACCAGCCGCTTTAATCAGGAACCAAAGAGAGCTCAATTAACCAGAGAGACCATTTGATCCGAGCGCCAGGGGACCACCCTGGTGGTGATAGTACACAGTATAAATATTCTTTAACATTAACATACACAACAGACAGGAAGATGGGTGGAACTTAGTATTGCATGTTTTCACCCCTTTACCTTTTCTGTTGCAAAGCACTCTGGTTATGACCTCATGCATACAGGAGATTGTTGGTGGGGACCCAGGATTGGTTCATTAAGGTAGACGTAGCCTACACCAATCATGGTGGCCCATTTGGCTTTAAAAGATGGTGTTTTCCCTCTTTTGGCCAGATCTGAGGACTTTGCAAAGGAATAACATGAACAACTCATTTGGACCCTGGCTGAAGGTATAATATGCCTTACAGCTTCCGCCAGAGAAGGAAGGCCAGGATGTCCAAAGAGGGAAGCAAGATCCATCCCCTAAACATCTTCCAGGGAACAGAAGGGGATACTGAATCTAAAAGACCCTCCAGCAGCTCCAGAGTTGGTACCCAGCCAGCAAACAGAATGCCCTGCTAGGCTCTGCAAGCAAGCTTCCAAGGTGGGAAGTACCAGACAGTCCCTGAACCAAACCCAGGACAAGGCCGTTGCCGGCAACACTCTTCCGCTTTTGGCTATCCACCTTAAAGGAAGCCAAGTGAAGAAGCTGGGAGGAGTGCATCGACAAGCATTAACCAGCATCCGCCTGAGGACGTTTTCAAGACCGTCAAGCCCCTCGAGCTGCAACTGACTACTCAGCTCACTGTGGTCACGCGATCGTCAGATGTTAATATATAGCACTCATGCTTACACGCTTCATATACCACATACAATATCACCCAGCCTGTGTTGGTACTCATTTATCGACCTCAGAAGGATGAACGGCTGAGCTGTGGTGTTTAAGAACACGCTAAATCAGTGACTCACACCCTGAAGTGTGGCTGAAATAAACCTTTAATGAGTCTAGCAATATCATATAGAATTCCAGAAAGACAAATTATTTGTTATTCCTATTCTCTCTTTCTTTGGGTCACTGCTCAACGTGTTACATCTGTGGAACTGCCTTTTTTTTTTAAATAAAAGGCCCGAACAAGAAAACCAGCCACCCCAGAAACAAATAGCCACCTTGCACCAGCCACAGCCCAGGAGCATGCATCTAAGCTTACATCTAAGTGTTAGCAAGGGAGACTACAGGGGTAGCAAGCGAGAACTCAGGGGTCGCACCTGCAACCCCTGGCCACCCCCAAATGACATCCCTGATTCCCAAGCAGCCAAAAAAACCAGCTTGTTTGCGATCTGCGTATGAATGGCTTTAGGCTCAGACTTGTTTGCAGGCAATGGGAGGGGTGGGTCTGTGGCCGGCCATGTTCTTTAAGAGGTGAAAATGTGTGGTGGTAAAGTAGAAGGTACATGCCGAGTAGGACAATGATGCACTAATGGTGGTCATTTTAATCAATTTTCTTCCCTTGTGTTTTCTCCAGTTTTACTGGAAGTGTTGTAAAACATAATATGCAGGGGGGAGTGAAGGAAGGACCCAGGTATGGTTTTTGAATGGTGGGGGGGGGGGTTTGACGGTCAGTATGGGGGCAGTGGGCAGAAAAGGGGGCAGGCATAGAGAACATAGTTCCACTACTTTTTTTTTACACTTCAACCACTGCCCTAAAATTGTAGGCCATCCCACTGCAGATGACCAGGTATTATTGGCTGGGACAGCCAGAGCGATGCATGCGCTGATTGATGTTTGGACCTGGTTTATGGGCACTAGGGGTCTTTAGTTAATGGCTCTAAATATAAGGTAATGGTCGCGAATCGGAAACGCAAACCATCATACACCATAACAGAACTATGTTTATTTATGCCTAGCTGTCTCTGACTCGCTGGGATGGTCCAATCAAGTTCAAAAACAGTTTGCAAAGAAGAAGCAAATACATTCTGTCGGATCTGCAGGTAGTGATCCTGTCACAGCTCTACTGCTGGCATATCCGGCCAAAACCGCAGACACCATGGCATATGGGACCGTTGTCTGGGGGCACGCTAATCTTGATGTGCTTGCTAGGGGAGAAAAATACCTTTTGAGAGACTTGTGCCTTCCTCGTGCAACTTAAACCTTTGCACTTCACACAGAGATGGGGGTAAGCAATTATCTATGCTGGAAAAATCCGCCCCTATGGTGCTGTATTTGGACAAATCCCGAGGAATCGTTTTCAAGGAGTTTCATGAGCAATCTCCTGAGTAGTGATGTTGGAAAAAGAGTTGAGTGGCTAGGGTCTGGACTCTTTGTTTTCGAGCTCAGAGACACTTTGCCAGATAGTCCAAAGGACTCCTTTGGTCCAGCTATAATGAATTTTGTGGCCCATTCAGTGAGTCTGGGGGCATGATGAAGCCTTCGACCTGGATTGGCTTAACCCTGCAAACAACTCCCAGAAATGAGCCTCATTTATCCTGACTCAGGAATAAATATATATATATATCCATAAATTTAAACACATCTAATTTATAAATGCAATAATTGCTAGTTGAATCCGCATGAGGCAAGAAAGGTAAGCTCTTATTGTAAATTGAGGGTAGGACACTAGTGTAGGTAGATCGCTGATCAGTGGAGCTGGATGTGGGACCCTGCTAACAGTCATGTGGTTCTAGGGAGACTGGGCCCTTCCATCTCACATTTGGTTATACAAAAACAAAATAGAACCCAGGTCACACAGGCACTGGGTCAGCAATATATTCCACAATGATTGGGTGTATTTGCAAGGATTTAATCCAGTCAATTGGAGTTAGTCATGGAGGTTATTTTAATTCGAATCTCAGCCAAGACGTGTTTCAACCCTCCTGGGTCTTTATCAAGGTGTATGCTCTCCAGTGAAACCTCATCGGAGAGAGAATGCGAGATTCCGATACATCTCTAGTATAGCACAGCCCTGGATCTGGAGGGGCTTGAATGGATGGTGTCTGGTAGTTGTGTTGTATGTTAGTTGGGTTCCACAAGAGGAACCTTGTGCATACAGTCTCTGTGGCCCAGTCGGGCCTGTTTGAAGAGATATGGACGATGACCGTGATCTTTCGATGGTCACCGTCAAAACACGTGTTGGCTGAGATTCTAATTAAAATAACCTCCATGACTAACTCCATTTGAGTGGATGAAATCCTTGCAAATACACCTAATCATTATGGAGTATATTGCTTACCAAGCTGCCACGTGACCTGGGTTCTACTTTCTTTTTGTAAAGCTCCTATTGTAACCTAACTATAGGTGAGGATTTATTAAATTTGATGTTTCTCTGTGATATTCTTTTCTGAGCCAGAGAATGTTAGTTGCCATGCTTAGATTGCTGTTTTAGCCAATTCAGGACAGCACTAATGTATTACAGCTGCTTCGTGATGAGGTAGGTCGTTATGCCATTGAAAGATATCTGCTGAGAGCCTTTACAATTGAAAGAGAAACTCTTGCTTAGCTAGCTTAGGTCTTTCTCAGCAAATACATGAAGCCACACATATAAATGGTAATACTCTGGACTGGATGGCTTCGTATAACACTACTGCGAGTAAACCTTTGATTTCTACATGCCTCTGGTCTGACTGCTTTTTTAATTGTCTTCCATATTACTTGCACATAAAATAGAGACAGTTACGGCAAACAAACACTGGACTATGTCCAGAAATACTAAGACGCTCGGGCCTGAAATCCTGCATGATTGGATCCTGCCCCAGAAAACTAACCTCCCTCACATTCGTCAGAACAACTTTCACAAGCCTATTATGACACTATGGGAAAGGCTATGAACACATTAGCCCCCCTCTAAACTAAACCTGTATTATGTAGAAAAAGTAACATCTGGTTCTCCTCTGAACTAAGAATAGATGAAAGGAAATGTTTTTATATTTGGAAATGTTCACAGCTAGACTCAGACAAGATAACCTACAACACAACGACCAAAGTACATGAATTAGCAGTTGTTAAGGCAAAAAAAAGCCACCTATGAAACAACCATAGAAGCAGCCCAACATGACTCTAAGGAGCTATTTAGAATCCTAAAAGAACTAGAGAAGTCATGGGATAATACACAAGAAGGTGTACTGAAAGATACAGCCCTGGACACCTCAATCCACGAAGCCATGGTAAATATATTGGACAGAATTAAACAGAACATATATAAATTAAGAGCTGCGAGGGACACTGAGGATGTACGGGAAGCGAGACCTCTAATTCCACTGTAGAATCCTCACAAAGTCTGGCAATTCCCACATTTTATTTCAAAACCATTACTGAGTCAGAATTTAGCATTATACTAAGTAACCTGAAACCTTCGGAATGCAAGGGGGAATACATGCCCAGCAACAGTGGTCAAAGCATGTACTGAATTACTTACTGGCACTCGGGGACATCATTTCACCAAAATGCCTGGGGTAGAAGAAGTGACATCACATGAACGACCTCTGATGACATCACAGGAAGTGACGTCTTTTCACCCAACCCTAAAGTGGTATCACGGAAAGCGAAGGAACATGACCTTTCGCCCCTTGATAAAACAGGGAGGGACATCACATAGCATTCTTCCCAAGTACACAGCGAAAAATATGGTTACGATATCACTATAATGTGATATACATTTCATATAAGAATGGATCACCATATGTATCATTAATATCAGTGTGTATAGACCCATATTACCAAATTACTGCGAATGCAAGCAGACGTCCATGGCCAAATGATAATGATGTGTTATTATATAGCACTTACGCTTAAGCGCTTTATATAGAAAAAATGCACACCCAATATCACCCAACCTGTGTTGGTACTCATTTATCAACCTCAGAAGGATGAAAGGCTAAGTTGAGGGTTTTAAGAACAGACTAAATCAGGGACTCACCCTCTGAAGTGTGCCTGAAATAAACCATTAATGAGTCTAGCAATTATTGTATAGAATTACAGAAAGACAAATTATTTGTTATTCCTATTCTTTCTTATTTAGGGTCACTGCTCAAAGTGTTACATTGTTACAATCCCCTGTTTCTTTTAAGTGGCCAGAAAAAGAAAGTCAACTACTCCAGAAACAAAGAGCCACATGGCATAGGTCACAGCCAGCCCAGGAGCATACATTTATAAAAACAAATAATTTTTTTAGGGGTAGCAAGGGAGACCACAGTAGTCGTGGTTGCGAATCCCAAATGACATCCTTGTTGGCACTCTTTCAAAAATTGTGAATACTTCATTGATGGAGGGTCCTGTGCCAGCAGCTTAAAGGGTGCCTGGATAACCCCCTTAGTAAAAAAAAACAGGGTAAGACCCAGGCATGCCGGCAAATTACAGACCAATCACAAACTCTCCCTTCTTATTAAACATACTGGATTCGGTTGCCCACAAGCAAATATTAGACCATTTGACTAAGCACAGCGTCCACAGTAAGTGGCAGTCTGGCTTTAGACCTGGCTTTGGAACTAAATCCGTACTTCTAGATTTGAAGTCTAATATGATGAAAAATAAGAATAATGGACAAACCCTGCTGCTAATGGTATTAGATCTTTCAGCCGAATTCGATTTGATCGAACATCCATTATTGATACAGAGATTGCAGGAAGTAGCAAACTTTAGTGATGTGTACTCAACTGGGTTTGATCTTTTCTGGAGACTAGATATTGTAGGGTGTGTAGTGGCACAGCGCAGACTATGACAGCCCACCCGAGGCTACAGTGTTCCACAGGGAGCATGTTTGTCACCTTCCTTGTACAGGACACCAATGTCATCAATGTACAGCCTTATCCAGGACCGGATCTGTGAGTGTGGATTGGCGTTGAACAACAACAAAACAGAACTGTTAGTTATAGATACTAGCCCTAGAATAAAAAAAAACTGGGTCCCGATTATCTGATGTTTCAGAAAGTGAATTGTAAAATCGCTACGAAACAAAAGACCAAAACTCTGGGAGTCTTCCTTGATCAAAACTTGATCATGAAGGCTCAGGTGAACAGTCTTGTTTCTACATCTGCCTACTACATTAGATCACTATCTCACATCCGTCCATACCTCTCGGAAAAGAGTTGTGAGATGGTGGCAAGAGCCATTATAGGTTTCCAAATAGACTATTATAGTAGTCTCCTGAAAGGAATTTGGAAAGAAGAACTTGCAAGAATTCAAGTTATCCAAAACAGTGCTATAAGAGAAGTAGTAGGTCCAAAGAAATATATGCATGTTTCAGAGATATGGAAGGGCCTACACTGGCTCCCCATAGATGCCAGAATAGAATTCCATTTACTCACCATGACCTACACATGACTAGAGGGCTCCAATCCTCATCAGGCAGAAAGGCTAACAAAGAAACTCCCAGTCCAAATTCTCATATCTGACAACACCAACATGCTTGTGGTTCACAGAGCGAAGCTATCTCAAGTGTACAAAAGTGCGTTCTTTACAGCAGGATCAAGACTCTGGAACTCTATTCCGCCAGATCGAAGAGTCTGTGAATCACTAAGCATATTCAAAAAGAAATTGTAAATATTAAGGATGTTGTACATAGTTCTTACTTTCTAGTTTGGTTTGATTTGTTACAATATTTCAATGTGATCTATTATGTTTTGATCTCATTTGTATTATGTAAATCTGAAAATAAATAATTTTAAAAAAGAAATTCATTTAAAAGTGGAAAAGGTCGCTTTAATGTGAAAGGCCAAAGCTTCCAACAAACGCTTACCTGGCTCCATGGCCTTACAGACTAAAGAAATATTTTAAACAACCAATTAAATAAACATTTTAATTTCCCCCCAACAATTAAATAATTAAATAAAGCCACTTCCTCCCTAACTATCCCTTGGACCCTACCGTCTCCTTACCTCTTTTCCAGGCATCCAGCTTTCTCCCCAGGGCCATGCCCCTCCAGGCTCAATACCTGTTCCCCCGCGGTGGCCCGCTTGTGCAAACAGCACCACCCCATCCTTTCCTGCGCCATTCCCCCATTGAGCTTCCCTCCCCCCACATCAAAAGGGGCCATGCCCCCGACAACCAGAACCACTTCAAGACCCCTCAGACTCCCCTCTACACCAATCTCCCCCTTCCTATGACCTGCAGCCAGTCTGACCTGCCACATCAGCAACAGAAATTTTACATTACAACTACACTAGTGCCCCGACCTGTCACACAAAACTACCATACAATAGCCCCTTAAACAGACACCAAAAAACCCTGTAAAACTTGACATGGGACGTAAAAAAACCCGCAGAACCCAAGTACAATGGTTCCCCCCCTTTTAATAAATCCACTTGTGCAGACAGCACCACCCCATCCTTTCCCATTCCATTCCCCCATTGAGCTTCCATCCCCCCACATCAAAAGGGGCCATGCCCCCGGCACCAGAAAAACCCTCCACTGAGGTGTTCTTTCTGCCTCACCGCCCCCACCAGTTTTCTTTACCTCCACCTCCTTAACCAATCTCCCAGCCAAGAGCCCAAGTCCGCCTGATAATGATTATTCCCATAACGCGACAAGTGTACACCATCCTCTCTAAAGATCATGAATCCTTCATAGACTATTTCCTCATGGTCCATAACCTGTACCGCCACCGAGGCACAAAACTTAACCATCTCTCTGTTTATCCCCTTCCTAGCCTGCTCTATCGCTCCCTCACTTCTCGCTCCCCTCCAAACTCTCCGCGGCAACAACTTAGTCCACACTACAGCTGCTTGAGGCCACATTTCACGCACCCAGACTAAATCCCTTTTCATTTTCATCAGAAGAGCCACCCCTGTATCCCTTACCAGGTAATTCTCCCCAGCATGAATAATCAACGCCTTTGGAGCCCCATAGCGTTCCCTCAACCCAGCCAACATTGGAAGCAACTGATCCCAGCGCAGACCCCCTAACCCGTGCCATCTTACCACCACATCCTTATAGCTACACCCCAGTTGTCTACCCAGAACCCTTTTCTCAGCTTCTTTCCCAGCCCACTTAACAATTGAATGGCCGACAATCCACACTTGCGCCAACTCCCCCTCCTTTCACACAGCATCTGAAAAAGAAATTACAAAATCAATTACAAATTAAAACATTCTACCAAAACGACATTCTCAGGAGGTCCTCTGCTACCTTCCTTCAAAATTCCCCTTTTCCAAAATCCCTGACGTACTCCTTGTATCTCCCAGACCTCCAACACCCCAAACTTTTCACCTTATCCTCTGAAAAACCCAGCCCATTACCCTCAGATGCTGCGCCCATCCTGAAGGAATTTGTCCCAAAATCCTCTGCCCTTTCCCTACCGCTAACAGAGCCTTTCGCAATACCCCCAGAACTTGCGCCGCTGAAACCGGAGTCCCATCCTCATGCTGAAAAACTAAGCCTGTCTTACCCCCACAATGCTCCTTCCACACCCTGCCTGTCTGAACTGGGCATAAATCCTTGCTCCCCGACCCAGCAAGACCCAAGAGCCCTTTCCCTTTTGGTCCGTCTTAGACCTTTCAATCTTGATGTCCAAAACTGATTCTGTAATTTGAACAACTTCCCATTGCAGTCCCCCTAACCCACCTTTTCCCCCCACCAACTCAGAAACCCGAAAAGCCCCAAAGAATACCCAAGTAAAACAAGTCACAAACAGCTCCCCTTCCCATACCGACCAGCAAACTCCCCCTACCACGTTAATCAACCTCTGTAGCAATTCCATTGATACCGGTCTCCTCTTATCCTTCTCCCTCTTACTCTCCCTTGCCCATCCTTCCAACATCCTGCTCGCCATTTCCCCACCACTCGGCTGAAAACCCCAAAACCATTTCCCATAGAAAGCAATCCCGGCTAACTTCCCCGCTATAGTTGCCCTAGACTAGCCCCTGTCCATGCACCTCAGGAGGAAATTCATGACATCATCCCTCCTCTGCTCTTCTGCATCCCATCTACCCTTCCAACTACAAGCTCCCCCCCCTATAATATCCTCCCAGGCCCTCCTGTATGACTCCTTAGATGCCGAGGCCAATGAACCCTCCACCAAAGCAAGCGCTCTCAGCTTCCTATCTTCCACAGCTCCTCCGGAATCTGCTGCCCCTCCTGATCTGCATCTGGAGCCAATCCATGGAATTACTGCCATTGAAAACGAGGTAACGCATCAGCGATGACATTATCCTTCCCTGGCACATGTGTTGCCTTAAACGCCACGTTCCATTCCATGCAACGCAGAACAAATTCTCATCAGTCTCGCCACCCTCTGATCCCTTGCTGACTGCCTGTTCACTACATGGACCATGCATTCGTTGCCAACATTGAAATTCACTTTCTTATTTTGCAAATCCTTCCCCCACAACTCCAATGCCATCATCAAGTGGAAGAATTCAAGAAATGCTATACTCCTTCCCTCTTTCATCCACAGAGATGGCCACTTCTCCGCACACCACTTTCCTCCCCAAAAACTCTGAAACATCCCGCTCCTGCTGCATCTGAAAATATCTGTACCTCCCATGTCACCGGGTCTCCCCGCTACCACATAGACACTCTGTTGAAACTCTCCAAAAAGCGCAGCCAAATTCTACAATCCTCCCTCACTGCACCCGATACTCTTATCCGATGATGTGGGCACTTCGCTCCCACCATAGGCCTCGCCATGTTCCTGCAAAAAGTCCGCCCTGGGGCCACAACCTTGCATGCCATATTCAGATGCCCTACTAATCTCTGCATTTGAACTAGCATCGTTTTCTTGACCCCTACCACTTTCTCCAGCAGTACTACCAATTTGCTCACCTTGTCGTGCGGCAAGCGTGAGGTCATGGCCACTGAATCCAGTTAAATTCCTAGAAATGTCAACACCACTGCCGGCCCTTCTGTTTTGTCTTCCGCTAAAGGCACACCCAACTCTTCCATCAGCTCCTGAAACAACTTTAGCATTTCCTTGCAATCCCCCTCTCTTTCTGCCCTGCTAATGAACAGAAAATCATCCAGATAATGCAGCACATTCTCCCAACCCGAGCTAAATGAGAAAACCCACTGTAAGAAAGAGCTGAACCGTTCAAACGAAGCGCAGGAAATTGCGCACCCCATAGGCTTTGTCTATGTATATGCGGTCCTCAAACTGCAAACCTAACAACCGAAAATCCTCCGGGTGCACCGGCAGCAACCTGAAAGCCGCCTTAATGTCACACTTGGCCATGAAGGCCCCTCGCCTTTCTTTCCTTACCAACTCCACCGCCTGGTCCACACTTGCATATACAACCCCACATTCTTCCGGGGCAATGAAATCATTGACCGACATGCCCTCTGGCCATGACAAATGGTGTATCAATCTGAACTCCCCCAGAGCTTTCTTGGGCACCACCCCCAGTGGGGATATAACTAAGTCACCTGGCAGGTCATCAAACGGCCCTACAATCCTTCCCGCCACTATTTCTTTGCTCAATTTTTGTCTCACCACCTCAACATTTTCTTTGGCTGACTTCAAATTTTCAGCCCACCGACGCACCCTTGGGCCCTGGTACCCCAGTCTGAAACCCTACAAAACCCGTCCCTCAAAATCCTAGCCCCTTCCCTGTCCGGATAAAATTGCAACCATTTCTGCAGCACCCCCACTTTAATTGGAGTAAAAGCTTTTCCCCACAATCCCTCTACCGGAACCTCTCCCCTCTCCCCCTGTTGGAAACACTGAGTGAGAGGGTGTTTTCCTCCACACTTGCTACACTCGTGCATGAACCTACATAAGTTCCTTGTGCAGCCGTCCTTATTAAACGCCCAGCACGCTGCTGAGGACTGCCCTCTGCCTCCTTCCCCCACCCCCTCATGGGCGGGCCGACCAAGAAAGGGCTGGTAAGGCACAGGCAGCCCACTTGCTGTGTGCAATGTCGGGGCAGGCCTCGTTGGAGCCATCCATTGCAGCCAAAGATCCATGTCTATCTCCCCCCAGACCGCCTGACTGTCCTCCGCCATTCTCGCTCTGAATTCCTCATCATAGCGTACCCAGGCAAAACCCCCAAAACTCGTGAAAGCCTTCCTAATTACGTCCATATATTTAAGCAGGGCCACGCAACGCTCTGGGAATTTCTCACAATATAAGCTGGCATAAATGATAAATGCCAACGTCCAATTCTCAATAGTCACCGGGACCCTTGGGCGCGAAGCCAGTTCCCTCTCTTCTTCCTTAGACCCCTCCTTTGCTCTCACTTCCCTATGGAGCAACTTAAAAACATCTACAAATTCCCCCGCCTGAATCTTCTCCCTGGTCACTGCCATCAAGTGCGCCCCCAAAGGTTTTGTGATACCCATGTACGGCAGTTTTTTTTCCTTGCCTTTCACTTCAGTCTCCTTTTCTTTTGCAACTTGCACCTCGAGCACCAATGGCTCCACCACCATGTCTGTTTGAACCTCCACTGAGCAAATGCCCTTCTCATCCCCCAAGGCTCCAATGACCTGTACACCAACTTCTTTCCTTACCCCTTGCAGACCAGACCCTTCATTTCCCGTCCCCATTCTGATGCCCCCTCTCTGCCATGCAGATGACCATTCCTTTTCCCGCTCACCTCTTTACACACAGCCCGTCTGTGGTCTAGCGTCCACCCCAATGCTCCTCATCTCTTTTCTTAAGGGGCTCCTACTGCGGGGACAAAACATGTCAGCAGACTCACACTGCCAATTGCTCCCCCGACCTCTAGCCCTTCGACCGGCCAGCACCTGTCTTTCCCGATCCCACCTCAAACTTCTTCTCTCCTCCCCCCTTTCCCTTACCGCCCTATAACCTTCTACTTCCCACTGCCCCACATAATCCTCCAAACCAACTTCATCACCCCTTAAATACCATTGTGGATGCGAGCTCATGCCCGAGTTGAGTTGATCTTCTTTGTGCGAGCCCGGGGCGTCCGCCCCGCTACTCCTTTGACGTCTTCTCGGCGGGGCCGCAGAAACCCCTGTTTGGTCCTCTTCTCTCAGGCGAGGCGTGCTGTCCTCCACCCAGTAATCCTCATCGCTAGGGGCCGTGCTGCACCCTCTAGGCTCTCCCTGCGCTGACTGAGGCTGGGCCATTCTAAAACCTTCTACCTCCACCTGAACAGCGGGGGCTGCGCAGCGCCCTCCGCCCTCACTCCTCCTACCTGGAGGGGCCGTTCCGCATCCCACGCTAACCTCAATTGATGGGGACCTCTCCCTCCTTCTCCCACCTGCACTCTTCTGCAGGTATTTACCCCCTCTTCCCCTCTGTCCTGTCACCCCCTTCTGCGCCCCATCATTGCCCCCACTGTGGTTCCCCTGACACACCTCTTTTTGAGCACTCCTAACTTCCATAGGGCTATCATTCACTCCCTCCCTCACTGGCTCCCCACCCGAAATAATTTCTCCCCGGATGCCCTCCTATCTATCTCTCTCCTCGTCTTCCTGCCCCTGATTCCCAAACCTCCCCCCTCCCAGCCGCAGGGCTGCTAGCCACCACTGCCGCGAGAGCCCCATCTGCCGCTGCTCTACGCTGCGGCCTACCACCACTTACCTCCCTCTCTCCTCCCCCACTGCCCCTCCCAACTGGGCCCTAGATGCCCTACTAATTATTTCCAGGGCCTTCCTCAGAGCCCTGGCATCAACCAGACCCTTCTTGCTGGCTCCCTGGCCCACCATCGTGCACTAAAATATGCCCGTTGAAAGTTAAACTTGCTAGCCTATGCTCCCGAGCCAAAATCTACCCGTGGACCTATACCCCAATAGACAAACTACCAACTTTGAACAGAGTTAACCCAGCACTTAATAAAACCCAACCGGTAATATGTAATACCAAAAATACTATTCTCAAAAATTATTATTTGTTTATTTATTTTTTTCCTATATTTACCCCCCTAAATACTGCCCTAGCCCTTGAAACCCCCAGCCCTGGCAACTAAATTGCCCCGGGAAAAAGAAAGCCCCAAAAACCAGCAGCCCAACTAACAATGAGGCCGAGATGCGTCTGTGTCACACTGCCCCCTGGTGGCGTGTAAGCACCACTGCACTTGACTGAACAAAAATAGCGCTGTCCTTTAATAAGAGCATACTGCCCCCTCTGTCACGCGACGGCTACCGCGTCCATAATTCCCATCACCCAGACGCGAACAACACAGGACCCGGTGCTCCACCAATGAATGCCACCCACAACGACCAGTGGCAGAGAGGCACCGGACCTAAATGCCCATAAACCTGCCCACTCCCACTACCGGACCGCGTTCCCCGGCACCTTTCCTAACACCCTGCAGCAACTGAAAAAATTGCTGTGACTGAAGGAAAACCTTACACCCGACCACGGATGAAGCTTGGATCGGAGGCTGATGCAGTAAGAGGGGGTACCTTATCTACGGTACCCCTGGCTATAAATAATAAACGTATAAAATGTAAAATATACTTTACTAACTATACCTAACCTCCCCCAAATGCTAAACAACTATCCCTCTCACCTACGCTACCCTGCAGCTCTGAAGGCCCAGCTACTTCAGGGAAGGCTCAGGAGCAGGCGACAGGACTGACAATCACCAAGTCCAACAGTCGCTTATGCTCCTTATCAGCTGGAAGGCAGGAAGAGCATGGGATGTAGCACGTTTGCATTTAGCTCTTGCATGCCTGCCTCTGGCCCACCATCCTTTGCCTGCATGGGGAGAATGAACATGGCTTCATTGTATTAAATGAGAATTACAAATAAAATCTCACGTCTTGTTGAATGCTTCGTTGATATGTAGTCCTGCCTAGGCCATGTTGTCTGCCCAATGTTTTGTACAAGGCAGTGTGACACACCACAACAAGAGTACACTGAAACAGCGGTGTTCAATACTGAGCCGCCCTTTAAGTAAAAACATGGCTTCCAGTCCCCCCACAATCTATAGTGCTTCCGTTTTCTATTAAAACCAGCCCCGTGATCCTTTTCATGCCCCCAATCCGCCCACAACTCCCCGAACATCCTACGGGCAGTACACCCCTTTTCGGCGCAGGCAGTTTTGTGCAGCCTGTTGGGCGCAACCGGTCCGGCGCTGGCATGTTTCGGCGCGGCAGCAAGATTATTTCATTTTTTTTTTTTTATGAACTACTGATGCCATCTCGAACCCTGGGATGCGAGACCGAGGAGCTAACCACTGGGCTTCTGAGATTGTATCCGTTCAGTTGCACCAATCACTTACATTAACATGGGTTAATTCACTAGTCACCCATTCTTGCAGGCCATGGTGCGCGAAAGCCCTAATTCAATATTTTATTTTATTAAAAGTGCACTGTGAAAAGCGCAATGTTAATAAAAAATGCGGCAAAGTGGCCATGCCAAACCGGCTCCTGTGGCTAACCGACCGCACCAAATTGCCCCGCCGAAATGTCGTGCTACGCACCCTAGGGGTGGTGGGGGGGTCAGTGCCACAGTTTGATGACCACTATGCTGCAATCTCGCCTGCATGCAAGCAGATCCACACAGGGGTCCAGGGTGTCGCTTAATGCTGTTCACTAAAATTGAGACACTTAATATCTTGCCTGCCCTATAGTAAAGGGGTGGTGTGTCTGGTCACTCCACCCTTAAACTGTGGTCCTTTTACCTGAACCCAGTTCAGTGGACGGGGGTGTCTCTATGTACGTGTACAGTAGGACTGCCTGCAGCCTGCTGGATGTTATGGCTATTTATATAGCGCACGGTCACCCTGAGGTATTTTTTTTGCATTTTTAAAGCGCTCACACAGCCTGTGGGCATCAAGGCCTGTTACAGCAAGGCTTGCGTATTTATAACATGCTTAATACCCAGAGGTTTCTAAGCGTGGACCAGGGGATCGAACCTGTGTTGCTTTGTATCATCTTGTTTCCACGGCGAGCGCGTTGCCCCTGAGCTATCCTCCTGGGACAGGTACTGAAAGAGGTAAAGAGCCACAAGAACATGTAGGCAAAAGACAGACCCAACCCAATGCGTGTTTGCACCACGTTTCAGGGGAATAGTTGCCTGATGTCGGCTCAGACACAATTCTCTTATGGGTTGCTCGCTGCTATGTCCAAAGACAGGTGCGCGCGTCTGCCTACACGCTCTTCCCAGGAATGTATATCCATGACTAAATGGAGCCTGGAAAGCGGGCACGACCGCCATCTTGCATTGTGCAGTAAAGCAACAGTGGTATGTAATCTATGCATCCACTAACATTGGGAATGAAAGCCCGCGGTTTCATGGAATTCTGCCCTCCTGCTATTGCGGTGGCAACTTATGTAGGCAAGAGAGCTGCACGGAGGGCTTGCAATCCTGACGCTGGAAAAATACGATTCCAGCTGGGAGACAGCACCTGGTGTGTTGGAACGATGCCGTCAGTAAAACGAAACAATCTTAGGCATTATTTGGAGTGTTAAAAAACACTCATGGCGCGTGCCAAAACAATGCGAAGCCTAGCATTCCTAAACACGCAGCGCTGGAAACGGAGAAAAAAAAAACACTCTGGAAACCTTCCACCTCTCGTAGTGGGGGTGTGGGGGAGTTGCGGGGCCCCAAGTCACGCAATGCAACTCAGTTAAGCCTGGCCAATTGCATGCAAGCAAGAGCATTTTGGAAACATAAGAGCTCCCACAATTTTAAGTTTCATACGTGTCTGTAATAGTGATTCAGAAAGAAACTCTTTTAACTGAGTAATGTAAGTTGGACTCTTCTCTTTTTATTGGTCGAAAATACACCCGCTAACAAAACAAGCCTTTAAATTGCAAGCCATATATACACCATTTTGATGTTGTCCAGGCTGTGAGGCCTTGTGCGTTTCTGCGTCGGCGCCGAGTGCGTGCAAGTCTTCTACCGCGCCTGGGAAGAGATGAGCGGGTCCCTTGGGTAGCCCCTGGCCCTCAGAGTTCCGCACGAGGCGGAGTCTCCGCCATGATTTCATCCTCCGTCTTGTAGGTTCACTTTTGATTTATCTGGTGTAGGAATAAAACAAGTGGATTCCTCTGGAATGCGGCTCCATTAGCACCTGCTAAACGCAGACAGATTCCATAGGAATCCATTAGTAAACGCTGTCTGCAAAGCATACGTTGCCGGCGTCATTTACTATTTGGACCAGACGGAGAGGACTCTGCCTGGCAAAAGTTCAAAATACCACGCAGGGAGTGTGGCATCATGTAAGTGCTAATGTTGGCGGTCCCCTGCATGCAACTTAACTGCCCTTACTGCATTTTGAGCATCCAAGGTTCCACGCCCGCTGGAGCCGCTGCGTTGGTCAGATGCATCTATTTGCGCACACCGCATTCCTGTAGTGTCCAGCAAAGCAAAGGCGAGACAGGCAGAGTTGTAAAACCACGAGGCCACGCCTCTCCTCCCTGCAGAAATGTAACAAACGCAGAGGGTATTCTCGCCCCGCATTTGCAGTCGCAGGTGGAACATTCGATGCGCTCTGAGACACCGCATCCATGCCACACACCTAAGCTGGACCCTGAACCGCGACTGCTGCGTGACCTGGCTCAGCGGGGCCTGAGTCCGGGCCCGGTGCTGCGTATGACCTTACCGCAGCCTGTACTGTGTTGCAGGAAGAGGGGGTGAAGGTGAGCTAGGGCCCATTTCAAAATGCACTTGCACCGCACCCCACCCACCTCTCCTATCTACATACATGCCAGCATTCCGACGCACCTGGGAGGGAGATTTCGTCAGAGAACTCGAGAGACAAAAATGTTCCCATAGGAATGCATTGAGGAAAGATTTATTTTAAGCGAGAGAACGTGAAAAATAGCAATATTTTTCACTAACAAATCGAAAAAAGGGGAGGATTGGCATGAATGTATCTAGTTTTGTTCAGAATCTTCATTGGTGAAAACAGACTTGGGACAGGGGTCTGAGGACAGATCATTCTCAAAGGTAGTGCACAAGAGCAGGTGTGTTCCCCCATAGGGCTTGTCACTGGTAAAATGCAAACTCCCTCCACTTAAAAATGCACGTGGGGTGGAGGGGGCGGGGGGAGGGTTCAGAGAATTATACATGAGCTTGATTCATTATCGATTCCATAACTCGCTAATGACATGTAGACAAGTCAGGACACAGCTCCTAACGGTGTGACATAAAGCATATGTTCTGTTACCTCTGAAAACCCCTCCTTATGCATCTGTACTGGTGTATATCTTTGTAAAGCGCTCCTTATGCATCTGGACTGGGGTATAACTTTGTAAAGCGCTCCTTATGCATCTGGACTGGGGTATACCTTTGTAAATCACTCCTTATGCATCTGTACTGGTGTATACCTTTGTAAAGCGCTCCTTATGCATCTGGACTGGGGTATACCTTTGTAAAGCGCTCCTTATGCATCTGGACTGGGGTATAACTTTGTAAATCACTCCTTATGCATCTGTACTGGTTTATACCTTTGTAAAGCGCACCTTATTCATCTGGACTGTGGTATACCTCTGTAAAGTGCTCTGTTGCTTCTCGAAACTAGGTCCGTGCTCAATAAATACCATAATAATAAAATGACAGGTGAGCACATTAGTTGTGCTGTATGCCCGAGGCTGGTGCCAAGAAGAGGCCAAGCATTGTTCGAGTTGCTACTGATTCATGAAGGTTAGCAGATGTTTTCTGTGTGGAAGCTTGACGTTCTGCCCACAATAGGCCTCTTTGCTGGTCATCGATTTTAAAAAGGAAGCTTGTTGTGGGCTCTTGGTTGAACATTGCACCGCTTGGTGCGCAATCAAGTCGCATTTAAGTTGCACGACCACAACTAAAACCTTGCTTTGTTTTGCAGAGTTTGACATTATTTTATCAATGGTGAAGTTCTTGTGATAGTATTTCTTTTGGTGCAAAGATTCCCATGACTTCCATTAGTGGTCTGTATAGGTGCCGTCCGATTTTCTTATTGTCTCAGGAGGATAGCTCAGGGGCAACGCCCTCACCGACGTAGAGCAACACATCGATCCCCGAGTCCGTGCTTAGAAACTTCTGGGTATTAAGCGCATTATAAATAACCAATTATACATTATGTGGACCAGGCAGACACGTGTTTTGCAAATACAATGCTTTCTCAAGGCCTAAATGATTCAGAATTGGGGATCTTCCACGTCGGCGCGTTCGAGCATGCGCAAAAGAGCGGGCAGGAGAGTGTAGGAAGAAAGTACTGGAAAAAGGAAAGGCCAGGAGAGTGGGTACAGATGGAAAGACTGCAAGGGGAAGGTTGACTTTTTAAGGAGACAGTGTGTGGGGGCGGGGCATAGTAGGAGGAAGAAGGAAAGGTGACGCTGGAGGAGGTTGGAGAGAGGAAGGAGGGGACTATCTGAGGCAGGGAGAGAGTGGGTTTGGGAAAAGGTCAAAGGGAAGGAGAAGGAGGAGGAGGAAAGCGGCAGACCGGTTCAAGGCAAAGAACAAGCATTTGCTAAATCAAGAGGGCCAAAAGCTGAGGTGCAGGTGGCCAAATCAGCGGGGCCTCTGTTGGGGTGCAGTCAAGGTACAAGGACTAAAGAGAGAGAGAGAGAGAGATAGAGAGACAGACAGACACACAGACACTCTCTCTAAAACTAGCTGGGAGCCACAATTCGGACTCTGGCAGGGCTCAACACTCCTAACTAGAATAACCTTGGATTGCCTGCACGCCCCTTGGATATTTGAGTGGGGGTGGACTGGTCTGCAGCCTGTCCTCCCTCCCCATTCTAAGCAATCTGAAAGGAGACACTGGCAGTTTTCATATATTGCAGCAAACAGAGTTTATGTAGAAAATATATTAAAAACGCACCTGTATCCATCGGCCTTTTATGTCCCAGTGACGCTCTACCCTCCATCCCTCGTGCGTGCTGATTATAAGTTCCATGCCCCTCGCCTCACCAGATCCCAAATTCAAAACCTGTTGGTTCTTCAATCCATCCATCTCCTTCAGCCAGCCCATAGGATGTCTGGGTGCCTATAACTCCATAAAGTGCCCAGTGCAAATGTACTACAAATCTAGACAAAGAGCCCAGTCTGGAAACACAGCAATCCAATGGCAGCACAGTCCACACATGCATTACCCAATCACAGTACCACACTCTGCCCTTTCCACCAATCAGAGGGACTGTTCTTTAAGGCAGCTCTGGGCTCCACCCCCTTCAGGAATGACATCACTTGCTCCTGTATTCTACACTATATGTTTTCCAATGGAGCCCTATGTCTAACCTCAGGGCGTACCCTCTGTGGTGCTCCTGGAGTTTTGCACATTAAAAGGACAGTTTCAGGAAAGTGACCCAGAAAGACCAGGAGAGCCAACTGCCAGATGGTGTCAGTTACGTTCCAGGTGGGGGGCTATCCGACCTGGTACGTGTATCTGTTGCAGCGCCCTGAAATAAGGCGTGGACAGCCGGGCACCAGTTATGTTTCTTTATGCACTTAACTCCAGCGCCATACTAACCCTACCCGTTGCAGGCTCCATGTCTTGCTCCTGTAATTTGTGCAGCTCATCTGCCACCTGCCTCTGGATCTTCACAGGGGTGCGTTGATTGTGTTGCGCCACAGGGTGCACCTCCGAGTTGATGTGTAGGGTAATCTGTCATTAAGCTTTCCTAGTCTTTTGAACAGTGTGGGGAATAGCTGTTCAATTTTCGGTGACGAGTCAATGCACTTGTGGGCCATGAGTCTGTATAATACATGTACCGGCCCCATGTCCAGTACTGTTCTAAAACGCAGGATGCATCCGCTGTCTGTGGCAGCTTCTAATACGTGTATGGGTATCGTCTTTGATTGGGTCTTGTATTTGCAATCCCCCATGAAATGCAGTTTACACAGTAGCAGGGTCTTGGATCCGTAGGGGTAAATGTTAACCTCGGCTGGTCTGAGTTTTGGGGCCTGTGGAATATCACTGTAGACCCCCTCACTGATCTTGACGGTTGCTCTTGTGTGGACTAGGAATTCCGCCGACAGACCGCTGACCTGTAGCAGTAGTATCAGGCTCTAATCTTTTACAGTGAGATTCCCTAATGCAGAGGAAAACCCTTTCTTCTTAGGCCCTTCCACCAATGACGGGCTGGATCCATTCTCGGATTGAGACTGCTCGACCAGGTAGCGGACGTATCTCCTAGGGCTTCTCTTCACTCGTGACATCGACGAACAGTGTGACCTCCATTCCAGCGTTACATTTTCTTGTGTTCTCCCTTTTTCCTTTCTCTCCTCATGTCTCTGTGGAGGTGTCTTGTAGAATCGACTAGTCGCCGGTTGGGAGCCCATGGGCTACTCTCTGATGTGCCCAGCCTTTGCGCCACTTTTTTCCCCTCGTGCCTGGCTGCGGGCCATTCGGTAGACAGCTTTGAAGTGGTTGTCTCCCCCACACACTGAACACTGTTATCCCAGGGCAGGGCATGCACATTTGTCTGGGAATTCATATGCGCCGCGATTGCAAAAGGTCTCTTCATCGCCCTTATGTGATGGGAACGATTCCATCCTGTTGACCACCTTCGACTGCCCTCCACTCACTTTGACATTGCTCATGGCATCCACCTATTGTGCCAATGCCTCATCCGACCATGCCAATCGCAAAATCTCCTCCAGTGAGCGAGGCTTCTGGAGTAGTCTCTTCCTAAAGTCGCTGCACTTGCATCCTGTGATAATTTGGGACCGTAAGGCTTCCTCAATGGAGTAGTTGTTAAAATCGCAGTGTTTGCTGCAAATATGGAGGCGCATCACGAAGGCACCCATCGGTTCACCTTTTAGTTGTTTGGTCGTGTGGAACATGTGGTGTTCGTAGTCCACGTTGGTGTGAGGTGTGAAATACTCTGTGAGGGCAGCTCATAAACCAACATAGGAGTCTGTGGAGCCTGTCGGGTAGTCATCTGCAGTGTCTCTCACGTTGGGGCCTATGGTTAGCGTCATTAGGTCGTGTTTCTTTTCTTTATCCAAAGGCCCTCTGGCCCTGAAGAGGTCAAAATGGGTTGGTAGCTGCATAGAGTCCTGCAGTCTCAAGGCAGAATCCCTTGTGGCGTGACAGGTACAGTGAGGTTTTCATTGTCAGACATGGCTTCAGAACGACTTGTGTGCTTTGTTCTTTGTGCTTGGTGGGGCCCTCCCCAGATGCTGCACAACAAATGCTGAGGATGTGCTTCCTTTTGTGCACGTGGCCAGTGGCGGTAGGGGTGAGGCTGGTGTGACCACGTGCCCTTGCCTGCGCGTGTGCACAGGCCTCTTCACTGGCTCCATTATCATGGATCTCTAGCACTTATGAAGGAGATGCAGGCAGCCCAATATCCTGGCAATGCCTGTGTGCGTTCCAGCAGGCCTCCCTAGTGACATGTGCCCCCATTTGCCTAAATGTCCTTCAGCGGGCCCAGAGCGTGTCTGGCAGCCTGCCAGGTCGTGTACCGCAGCTGGGTGCCTCCCAGTCGGTCTGTTCACCTGCACCTTTACTGTTGTTATGAGCGTGGCCTCCGCAGGGCGTGTCACGCTTGACTTTCCCCCACAGCTCTGCTGCCCTGTTCGAGCCTCGCACACTTGGGGATGGCTGAAGCCTCGGCGCCTCTCTTCTGTTGCCGTTTCGGACTGCAGAGCAGCACGTGTGCAGTTCATCCTGCAGCCCCCTTTGGGCCGAGCAATGGCACGAATGGGATCGAACTCCCTCGTCGCCAGTGCTACGTTCCGTTGGTGGGGGGTTGGGGTGGGGCGCTACCTGACCTGGTGCATACTGATTTCACCCCGCTCCTTCCGGCTCCCCCTCTCCCCGCACATGTGAGCTGGTCCCCAACTTCATAACGTCCTTGGCTGTAGAAAAATAGAGAGCAGAGGGGGCCAGTGTGACAATCAACTGATGGGGCACCAGTGGGTATCAGTTTCTAAACCATAAATCAGGCCCACACCCCAGTACATCAGAAGGGATCTGAACGGATTGGAAACACAAGTAAATTAAAAACTTCCTTGTTCAATTTTGGTAACTTGGACGGAACGGAAGGCTTTCCTCCACAAGGTTGTGGGTCGTTGGTTAGTTGCAACACAGCGAAAATACAATTATTACCCAATGATAAAAGGGAATGTCCAGTCAAGGTTGTATAAAAATATCTACTTTATTATTATTATTACAACAGACAGTTCTAGCACACTACAAAATACAGGTCACCCTTTAAAGGAACACAGAAGACAGACAGTTTCACGAAGGAAAGGGATGCACTCTGGATAAAGCAATCAGTCTTAACTGTTCATGGTTATTTGGTTTCAGCACCAAGGAAGCAAGGGGTCATAAATGTCAGTAGGAGCCTATTGCAGAAGGACCAGTGGGACAGAACCACTACGCGCATGGTGTTTGGGATGATCTTGATGCTGGACAGCATCAAGTCATTTCCAGGACGCTTTGCAGCTCCTGCGACAGAGTTCAAGACTGGAGACACCTGCGGGTATCAGGCGGCAGGCAGTTTAGCAAGCAAGGCTGGATGGACGGCTGCTGGAGGCTGGATGGAGGTGCACGGCGGCTCAGGGTCAAGAATTGTTGTCTATGTGCCGGTTGGTGGATCTGGAATGATGGTCGAGGCGTCTCGGACGGCTTTAGTGACTGCAGCGTGACAACAGTCATTGGTGCTGCTGGTCGCGGTTCGAGGGCACGACTGCCTTGAAAATGTCCTTAAAAGATGTATGCTGGTTGATGCTTGTTCTGACACTCCTCCTATCTTCTTTGCAGGGCTTGTGTCATTCTTCAAGGTGGACGGGCCAAAGCTGAAGAGAGTATTTGCAGGCAACGGCCCTGGCCTTTGTTCTGAGACTCTCTGGCCCTTACCACCTAGGAAGCCTGCTGGCAGAATATAGCAGATAATGCAGACTTCTGTTTCTCTCAATCACATACTTCGTCCCTCTGAAAGGCCCTCCCACCCCCAGCAGGTAAATACTGTAAATAGTTGTCCCAGACATGCCATTCACTCACTGCCCTTCATACAGAGGGGTGGGAGCTAGCTTCAAGTTGACTCATTGCATATGAAAGAGGTGTTAGTGTCCTGCCCCCTTCTGTCAGTTCTGTGCTCTGGCCTGTCGCAGGCCTGTTTCAATGAACTCTCATCAGTATGAGCTGCCACCAGCAGAACGTTAGACAATAGAGAGGGCAGATCCATGGGGCCTTTTCTATTTTATTTAGGCTGGCCATGGCCGGAGGAAGGTGTTGCCTTCCCCCTTCCTGAGATGCTTTGATGTACCTGTGGCTGTCACTTTCCAGCTAAATGTGACAGGGAGGACGGTGCCTGTAGGCTGTGTCCCCCCAGTGTACACTTGACTATGTGGTTGTTGTGTGGTGAGCAGAGGAGTGTGCGGATTAGCCCCACAAATTTTTTTAGGTTGAACTTCCATCATTCATTTTAATTACAAAATTTCAACAAAAAAAACAGGCGAGCGCACACACCCTGTGTGAATGGTTGAATTCCTCACAGCCAGTCCAAACTGCTACTGCCATCTACCCGCTTTGCACTGACCAGCCAGGGCTTCATGTACACTTGCTTTTTTCAACTGTGCTGGGAACAAGAGGCTCCTGGAGGCAGGGGCCCATAATCTCCCCAGAGAATATGCGGCTCAGCATTCTGCACTCAACCATTGCAAATGACCAGAAAAGATAGCATATTTTCAGTGTGACAAAGCCACAGGGTCAACCCTGTATGCTGCCCACTATCTGCCTGAGAAAGACTGAAAGTTCACGCACCCCAACCCGACCAGTTAAGCATCCTGCATATTATCCAGCGCAAGTAGAAAGATTAATGCATTGGAGGGGGAGGGCCATTACAGACAACTCCACTGGATACTCCCCGAAAGACCCTATCGGAGAATCTCTCTAGATCAGACCCAGGATAATAGGCAGCCCACCCCGAGTTTATTGCTGAATTCCCTGAGAGGACAACTAGCTAGTAATTACCAGCTCCCAAAGAAACAGAATGTTCCGGACTGCATCTTCCAGGGTGTATCATGTTTAAGCTCCAAAACCCAGAGCAGATATCAGAACGTCTACCTGGGATTCAGAGGAAGATATGCTATGGGGAAAAGCTAGCACATTGACATAGACCTTAGACAACCTGTGTGTATCCTTGAATGGAAAGGCCTGACTGCTTCCAAGTTCATCCATTCCTGGTAGCAGTGCTTGTGAAGCAGAATGCCTTTCCTCTCCTCTGTAACTGCAGAATCTAAAGGGAGAAGTGTTTCCTTCCCCTTCCCAAAGGACAAGTGATTTTTCACAGGCCGCAACTTTATCAGAGGTTTTCCTGGACCTTATGAAGGCCTTTCAAACACTAGGCACCCCCAAATGAACCTCTTTGCAGGGGGACAGCCAGAAGACCAGGGAGGATCAACCAGCAGGCAAATACAAGCTCCTGCACTGGAAATAAACAAAGGAATCCAAAATGGCAGCAAGCCTTTTAAAGTCTTCTGTCCCCTGGCCTGGACTATGAAACCAATCATCTGAGGTATTTAAACATGAGGCTAACAATCACAGACTGAGGTGAGCTATTTGTTGAGGAAGTTGGAGAGCACTGGAAAAGAGGAATCCTTGAGTTCAGAAGAGGGGTGTGCTCCAGTGAGGAAGAAGGGAGGCCCTGAAAGCCCAGAAGAGGGATGTTCTCCAGTGAGGGGGAGATGAGTCCTTGATACTCTAGAAGAGGGGTGTGATCGAGTGAGGAAGAGGCTAGCCTCTGGTACCTGCAGAATAGGGGTGTGCTCCAGTGAAGGTAGAAAAGCCCCTTGGAACCTGAAATGAGGGGTGTACGCCAGTGAGGAGAGGAAGAGCCCCATTAAGCCCAGAAAGGGGGGCTTCAGTGAATGGGGGGCCTTGCAGAACAGCCATGAGATACCCAGAGACATTTGATCCCCAAGGGGAGGGGATGAAAAGTAGAAAGTTCGTTGATCCTCAGAAGATGGGATATATAACCATAGAGTAGAGTCCCCTGAGCCCCAGAATAGGGGTTGCTCCAGTGGGGCCCAGAAGAGGGATGTTCTTCAGTTAAGAGTCTGTAACTTTGATCTCTAGAAGAGTGGATGTGTAACAAGGGGGAGAGCCCTTGGTCCTGGAAGACGGGAGAAAGTTACAGAGAGAAGGAGAGCCCCAAGTAGGGTGGACATTTGGTACAGTTGCTGATGGGAGGAAGCTGTTAACCCTGAGAGAGGTAGTGTGGCCTTGTGGTCTCTGGATGAAGTGATGAGGACTGAGCTATAGAAACAGATAAGCAGGAGACCCTGCTATCCAGAACTTTCTGAAGCCTTTTTGTTTGCTGCCCTTTGTACATAATCCTGAGTTCAATTACTTTCTTTCCCACGAGCCTTTATGTTTACAGCTATCCCGAAACAATTTCCATGAAATAGTTAGTTTTACTGTTGCCTAATAAAATCCTTTACCACTATTCCAGTGTCAGCAGTTGTGTGCTTTCTCAGTGTTGTGGCATCGCTCCATCTTAGAATGTGTGTTACAGCCATGCAAGCCACTTGCACGCATTTGCTACACCGCTAATTATGTATGTTTAATGCACTTCTGACCATCATCACACATAGGTTTGTAAGATCTAAAATAGGGTCTCTGAACCCCCAAATCTCTCTCTCTCTACCTTTTGCCTTCAGACACCAGTGGCACACATAGAGCAATTAAAGCTGGAGAGGTCTAAAGCATGTCCATATGCAGTCGCTTGAGGAAACTCATGCCTCTTATGGCCAGAAGATGCTTCCCCTCGCTTCTTGAGTTTTGAATTCGTTTTCTGGGAAGAGCATGGAGGCTGTCCTACACATAAACCAACTTCTACTCAAATGGGTTGATCATTGAGAAGCTAATATAGATGGTGCTGAAGAGGGAGGGGCTACTTCATGAACTCTCCCTTGTGCAATACTGTTCCATTTTGGCAGTGCCCACATCTGGATTATCTAGGGTGCTTGGCGAGCTGGGCAAGCATTGTTTGATGGCCCTCTAGTTGCCAGCCATCTCACAGCATATGCCGTCATTCACAACAACCAATGGGTTCATGAAATTACTCATCTGCTATATATGATTTTAAGGGGAATGTAACAGTTTTGCCACTTTGTTGGTCCTCTTGTTCATGTTGTTTTCTCTAGTGCACTGCAATATACTGCATTGGTACAAATCATTCCTGGGCAGATAATTATCCCAATATCCGTCTTTGCAGCATCTAGACCCGTTTGGGAGGACATCTACAGCTAGGTTCTTCTACATCATTTGCTGAAATAGTAGTCCACTGTGCACAAATATCCACACCTAACACGACTGCAAGTCTCTGGCCTTTAGTTCGTTCAGCACTTAAAAGGTAAACTAGCATGGTTGTGACTAGAGTACTGGGCCCAGTCAGTAGAGGAGGCACAATGTGGTCCCTGCCGTTTGCTCCACCCTTCGTGATCAAAGCAGTGATGGTGGCAGGATGGTGAAGTACAGGAAAGATCCTGAGTCTGGGGCTTGGCCGGAGACATCGGGTCAATTTCAATTCTCTTGGCTTGATGAATTTTGTTCCCGTTGTCCTCCAATGCCAGTTTCACATGTCATTTGAATGGGAGATCTAGCATGCCCACACCATGTTCTACGTAAGTGCCACATGATACGGGGACTGTGACTGCTCTAATCACTTGCTGTCATTCCTCTGGCAATGTTCATGGTTGTCACTGCATCAGTGACTTTAAATATACTTTTTGTGCCATGCAACAGGTATATCTATCTATTGCCACGCTGTCCCATCTACGGCAGCCAATGGGGAAATATTTCACTTTGGGACAAAAACTGATTCTCTGTATATTGGTCAATGCAGTAACAGATCACTGGTATTTGTTCTTTTGACTCTAGATGAGGTCCACATTTGTTTTACCTTTTAAGTATGGACCCCAAATTCAACAAATTAGACTCTGCCATAGAAAACGAAGATCATAATTACCCCTTGGAAGATTAAGCTGATGAAATTGCTCAAGGATTCAAATTAACCAGCAGAATTTAAACTGATTAAATTCCTGAATTGGGGAAAAGCTTGACATATGTTCGTCTACTTGACGTCTCACCCTTTAAAACTTGTGGTCTATTCCTGACCCACTGCATAGCAGTCCACACTTTTGTTTCCTCTGTCAGAATGCTGGAATTTTGCTTAAAATTTACGTATTCTTGTATAGCTTGCGTCACACACTTCATTATATCTCATCCTGATCAGCTCTTTCTGGTCATCAGGTAAATACCATTTTTCTGATGTTCTATCTACCGCTCAGGCCCTGTTTTTTTCTGGGTTTTCCGGGCCAAGCACTTCTTTAAGGTCTTACTACTAATACTCGATGTTTTGAAGGCAGTCCTGTATTCTGCTCTACAATTTATCAGGGAATCGCGAAAATATGGTCTTATCACGCCTGGGACTTTTCTTTTTACGTCTGCACGCCCTCTCCTAGTATTTTACTGAACCCTTTGGGTGCTTTTATGATAATTATATATTGCTGGATGCCTGCTTAAGCACTTGCAAGAGGTGGTTAACTCACTGGATAGCATTCTCCACCTACAAGCAGGTTTCCAGGCTGGCAAGAGTACGATAGATCAGGGCTTCAGACTTGTTCTTGTTCTACAGAAATATGTAGTTTTGAAAAAAGTCGGGATATATGCAGTGTTTATCGACCTGACCACTGCTTTTGACGGCGTCCCAGAAGATCAGCTTTGGCAGGGGCTAAGGGGCATATATTCCAGGACAGCTGGTACTGTTCAGCTTTTATGTACAAGTAATCAAGCGGCTGTCCGTTGGGGTTTGGTGGGGGAACTGACCAGACCCTTAGACGTTACCAAGGGAGTTGGACAGGGATGTGTACTAGCCCCACTTCTTTTCTGTGTACATATTAACGAGGTCATTAGTGAACTAATGGAAAATATCTTGGATCCACCTAGATTGGGTTATGACCGTAATTCTGCTTTTTATTTTGCAGATGACGCGGTGCTCTTGTCAACGTCTGCGATGGGGATACGGAGAACTCTGGACAGCTTGAGCGGTAACTGTAACATTTTGGGCCTAGAGATCAATATAAGTAAAACCAAGGCAATGATCTTTCGACCCAAACCTACCAAGAATTACCCATTGAATATAAGTGTGGATGGGAGTAGATTAGAACAAGTGACATCCTACGATTACTTTGGCATTAGGTTTGCTGAAAATTGTCTTTCGGGTGCCCAACTTACTAAGGCAGGTATTAGCTCAGAAAGGAACAGTGGGTCGGTGAGGAAGGAAATTTGGACAAAGATGTATGGTGGTGAGGCCGTGTTGCCAGCCGCTGAGCTATAGAAAATACAGGCTAAATCCTCTGCATTGTATAAGGCAGACATTTGGGGATATTCCAACGCCCAGGACTTAGCTACAATTGATTGAAAATACCTTCCTAGAGAAGTTGCCTGTGCTCCGCCTAAGTTCACCAAACTAATTGGTGCATATAGAGACCGATTTCAGACCCATCACTGAGGAAATGGGACTTAGACCTGTAATGTATGGGGTTCTCCCAATTTGACTAGGTATAAGGAATCCTTATTATATGTCATGTCCCCGGGGGGAGGGGGCGCTTACTTCCACGACTCTTGCATATTAAGAGTTGGTTGGCGGCCTTCGTTCAAGTTGCGATAATCCACACTCAATTAAAATCGAGTCAAAGTCTGTTCTAAAATAAGCAGCTGTTAATCTGTCACGCATTAGGATGGAGGCATCTTGTTTACAGCTGCCATCGGGCAAGTGTGTAACCCGGAATTTGGATGTGAAGAATTTCTGGACATTGTTTCTCCTCCCTATGCATGTGCACTTTATCTGAAGTTTAGTCTTGGAAAGCTTTGGGTAGTAGTATTTGCCATGTTTTTGGGAAGAGGAAGAGACGATGGCTCATTTTATGTTTTTATATGATGGGATTAGGGATCTGAGGATTAGATATCTAAAGCCGTTCCTCAAGCTCCTTAATATCCGTAGGCTTAATCAAGCTCTGAGTGTGTGCAAATTGATCCAGAATCTTAATGTAGTCCATTTTGTTGCAAAGTATCTCTTAAAGTATTATCTTAAGAAATGATCTGTTAAAGTAGACAGTATATAACCAGAGACTGGTGTTCTATTTATGCGTTTACATTTATTTTTTGTTTCACTGTGGAATTGCTGTGAAACTCATATGACTTTAAAGGTGATTAAAGCTAATCTCTATATGATAATGGATTGCTATCTGCGAGGGTATGAAAGCCCTGGCTTTTTACATTTTTATTATCATTAAAAGATGCAAGTAATTCTGGCTCTGAAAGGTGGGGTTCTGCTAATCAGACCCCATTTCACGATTGCTCCATGTCAACATTATAGTGCACACATGTGCCTCTGCTGAGACAGCCTCATGTTACCCCCAGCCCTGCACTGGCATAGGGCAGGTTCATAGGTCACATGTGCGTTCCTGACCACTACTGGAACACAATGTTGGCTTCTTAATCTTCTGCACCTCTGTTTTCAAACTGAATAATTGTATACCTTAGTCAGTCTGGTGATACATACATCCTTCAACATAAGTCATGCCTGGTTGTGGTGAATACTAAGAGAACACAATTATATATCCACCACAATTTGATCTCACACTAGTGTCTGCTCTGTGAGAAGGGCCCTTGTATGACAAGACTGATGTGTAATGGTGTCTGCTCTGTTTCCATATCTGCCTTGTGGAGCAGAACAATGGCTAGGATGCTGCCTCTCTGATCCCCAGAGAAAGGCAAACGCCTTCCTCCCAGGGCACAAGAACCTCCCCACAATGTCACCTGGGAACCAGTGCTATAAAGGCTGCACTGAAATAAAGCAACGCTCACTTCAGGCTGCTGGCCACTGGAGTGCATTTGAAGTCTGCAGTCATGAGAAGGGGCAGAGGTAGTGTAGCCAGTAAGGAGAGGCAGGCCGAGAGAAGGGTTCCACCAATTTGGTTTCGGTTGGGTCTCTCTATCTCTGCCTGTTTCGCTAAACCCCCTCCACATACACACTTCCAGCAGGCAATGCACTCTGGGTATGAAGTCAAAGGGCAAATGGCACTTGTTAGAACAGCCTGGATTGGACACCTTGCAGTAGGCTTGCTTTCAATGCACTGTGACTTTTGCCTTTTAGAAGAGGCCTTCCTCTCCTCCTTTGATACATCTTTGCACTTTCAAGACACAGAAGATTATTCACTGGACCTCTATTGGTGATACAGCCTTTCCCCAAGGCAGAAGTGAGTTCTGTCCCATAACTACCCCCAGGGAGCAGTGGGAGTGAACTGATGTGGACCAAGGCATCTCTGCTGGCTGTGCACTGGAGCAAGGATCCTGCTCACTGGAGGTGAGGGATCCCTCTAGGTGCCACGCCACTTCCTGGAGTGGAAGTGCAGACCCACAAACTCTCTTGGCCACTGGAGAGCCTGGACTGAGTCTTCCAGAATGCCAGAAGTCCGGGAACATGTCTGGGCCCTGATCCTTGCACTGAACAACGTGTGAGCTACACCGACCCAGACATCACCTACTTGCTCCAAGCTTCTCCGTGCCACGTGCCATCCGTTGCTGCTTGGACCACACTGTGTGTTGCAGCCAGTCGGCCAGCTCAACAGCCCAATACCAAATCACTGCCTCGGGAAGCAGAATGAAGCTGCTGAACCGCCAAACACAAGAATCCAAAGCTTTGGTGAGAAGGCCCTGTGCCCCCAGTCCACTTTTTGGGGCCATACGGACTTTTAAGCACCCCTGTCCTCTGCCTTTTACTACAAGAACATATCCTAGAACAGTGATAAGGCTGACAATCTATTGTGTGAATACCATGCTCATGTCCCCTGAGTGCCCTTTCACAAAAGTCTGCATTCTCTTTGTTTCTTTTGCCAGGATGAGGTCTTCTAGTGTTTTCTGATTATTTCATTATGGTTTATTGTTTGATTAGAAAGTCTATATTTGTATTGACTCTTGATTGGACACTCGTTTATTTTGGATCCATTGTACTAAAGCTATTTGGGGTGCTCCTGTTATCAGTTCAAGCCTCTCCTGCAGGTATAGCCTGCCTTCGTCCATTGCTAGCACACAAGGCGAAGGAGTGATACCTGTAGGGCTGTGCCTGCTTCACCTTTATGCTAGATTAGTAGTAGTGTGTGGCCGAGTAGGCAGTGTTGCCACTACTCACCCTTGAATCCGTGCAGAGCAGCAGTCATTTCGTCACAATATGTCTTTTCCGTTTTGCCACAAGTAGAATTTATACATAAGGGTTTTGGGGGGGGGGGTCAGTAAGCTTTGTCCTCCCATTAAAGTCTTGTGGACCCGCAGACAACACTTATTTTTGGATCTGGCCCTCTTGACCCTTGGGGACAGGCACTCTAAAATATAAGGGGTGTTGCGTTATTTTTAAGGCACTGATTTACAGACAACACATCTCGGTTAAGCTAAATTTTTCGAGATTTAGTTATCGAACCAGGAGTGAAAAGACTGGCCATTGCAGTTCAGAGGGTCAACTCTCTCCGCTCAGGCCTTCTGCCATGACTCTGCAATGCTGGAAATCCCTCCCTCTTAACATCAAACTTCCTGCTGATGGATTAGCTTTTAAAGTCCAGCTCCTACTCTTTCCTTGCTAATTCCTTTCATTTGTGTTATTCACTGGATGCTTCTTTTAATATTTATACTGCTTTGTCTTATTTATGTTTACACTTTATTTCTGGTCGGTTCCTTTTACTGCAACCTGATCCTTTCTTCTAATGCATCGTATTTAAAGGACAGTGCCCTTTTGCGGCCTATATGGGCTACTAAATGCCTGCATCTTGGGTGCTACAAAGGTGAAGGGCATTTAACAGCTGGTTTGGGCACATGAGGCTAGTTTGCACAGCAGGCTGCATACTAGGCATGAATGCACACTATGTCAAATGTTTGCCCTCTGAACTCAATGAGCAGACAAAGCGTGTTGGCATGCAGGCAGACCTAAAAACCTCTAAGCGATGGTCACCACAAAGTCGTTGGGGTATTAGAAAGGATTGGTCCTCAATATCTCAAGCTGGGGATACAAGCACGACCCCTTCCAGCTGGTAAGGTATTGTGATCAAGTCCTTGTAGTGACTTTGTCTGTTGAGGACTCTGGGAAGCAGGAAACCCAACCTCCTGCGGCCTTCGGTCTAGTGCTGTGGCCTACCCAAAGGGGACATGGTTGTTAACCGCAGTCATCCCCAGTACCTGAACCCTCTATCAACTGGGGACAACACAAATGTGGACCGGAGTAGGATTTCTTTCTCCTGGTCTGGTTCTCCATTTTTTTAGGCCCATAACCGCGCTCCTCTACCATCAGCCAGAGAAAAGGGTGTGGGGAGACGTGCAATAAGCACACGATTGACATTTTTCACCAGCACTTTGCCCAGGCACCATATTACATCACCTGTGCTGAATGGATGCCTAACTGGCCCCTAGCACTTCCCTCCCAGAGCCTGCTCACCAATATGCACCAGAAGACCTGCAGTGATGGATCACTGTTGGAGATGTGTGCACCCCCAAGAAATGCAGGGAGCAGGCGCGGAGCCTCATGGGGCAGGCAGGATTTCTGCCTGTCCCTAAAATGGCCACCAGGCCCTTTAAAGCATCAGTGGTGTACGCCATGACATGACTTTAGGTGGACAAGATTACCTGATTAACATAGTAAACCAATCAGCATAACCAATACCAAGCGTTTTCATTTCGAAGTGAACACACAGCCCCAATGAGACAGGAGCATGTGTGTCCGTTATGAGGAGCTGACAGTGAGCAAGATGCCAGGAAGAGAAGTGAAGAGAAGCACAGGAGGGGAACTGTTGGATCTTTCAAGGTTAGTCTAATCTGATCTACCTGCGAATGCTGAGGGGCCAGAGGAGGTGGGAGAAAGAAACTGCTGGAAAAACCTAGAGACCTGGCAGTGGCCTGGAAGGTCTACGCATCCTCTTGCACCTGTGGGATGTTAATTCCTTGAGGTAAAGCTGCACACGGGAGCCTCTCCATAGAAGAGAAAACCCAATCACAGGGTACGAGGATCAGGTGCTGGCCGTGAAGGTTAGCAGGGACTAAACCCCTAAAGGATTAGTGAGCATGGCACTATACCCCTAAGACTGTCAATAGTGAGCCTGGCACTTTACCCCTGAGACTGTCAATAGTGAGCATGGCACTATACCCCTAAGACTGTCAATAGTGAGCCTGGCACTTTACCCCTGAGACTGTCAATAGTGAGCTGGGCACTATACCCTTGAGACTGTCAATAGTGAGCTGGGCACTGTACCCCTGAAACTGTCAATAGTGAGCCTGGCCCTGTACCCCTGAGACTGTCAATAGTGAGCCTGGCACTTTACCCCCGAGACTGTCAATAGTGAGCATGGCACTATACCCCCGAGACCGTCAATAGTGAGCCTGGCACTTTACCCCAGAGACTGTCAATAGTGAGCATGGCACTATACCCCCGAGACTGTCAATAGTGAGCATGGCACTGTACCCATGAGACTGTCAATAGTGAGCATGGCTCTATACCTCTGAGACTATCAATAGTGAGCTGGGCACTATACCCCTGAGACGGCCAATAGTGAGCTGGGTACTATACCCCTGAGACTGTCAATAATGAGCCTGGCATTACACCCCTGAGACCGTCAATAGTGAGCATGGCACTATACCCCTGAGACTATCAAAGTGAGCTGGGCACTGTATTGCTGAAAGTGAGCAGGCCACTTTATCCCAGGGAGTTTACAAGGAGGGAGCCGGGCGATATAAACCTGGGATTGTGTGCACCTGCCAAGAAGCATGCTGGGCGCTATTCCCTGGCACTGTGAAAGGGAGCTCAGGCTGAGAAAGAGAGAGGCTAGTATCCCTGCCAGATGGCAACATCCTAATGTACACTACACTATTCCTGACCTACGCCTCCATTTCCCCTTTGGCACAAACATATTAGCCCTTCAGCTATGATCTGCTTCACTGTTGCGTTTGCTGTTCTTTCACACTGCTTAGGGTTATACCGCTGTTCTATTCAGAGCTTTTCCCAGACACAAGTCAGTCTTCCACCCGCCGACGTGTATGACATTGATACTTGTGCAGTTGCTAGCAACTGAAAGGAAGGTGAACTTGACTGGTTCTGTGTCTTCTTTCAATTGTTGGAATACTGATGCTCCATGGTCACCAACATTGCCACAATATCTCATGGTAAGGCTTCAATTAAACATGGAATGCTTGGAAGTATTGTTTTCCCATGGTAAATGCACAGCCTTGCATGCATGTAAACCTAGTTAAACATGACCTGAAAATTCATGTTGACACATATAAAATGGATACCTCCTGCTCTCCAATGTTGTAATTTATGTCCACACGTTACACTGATTGTTAACCCTTGAATCCTATCAATGGCATGGCTTTGAGGGCATTAAACACAATTAGTAACCGTCGGGGGGGGGGGCGCATTCCAGGCTCCGAACAGGGGCGTTACCGAAGGGGGGTGTTACCAGACGGTAATCCTGTCGCTCGAAGTCTCCTCGGGGCTGGAAGCTGCCATCTACCCCCGCCGGGGAACGAGTTAAGTGCTCCATCACCCCCTCCCACCTCATCCACAGATTCCCCCCCCCACTTACCTTCTTTTTGGTTCCTTTTCAGGAGCAGACGCGCTGGGTACACTTCTGCCCCCAGCATGTTCGTTCCAGATCTGCGACACATTGCCATGGAAAGGAAGAAGGGACTGTGTGTAGTCCCTTCTCCCATTCCATGGTGGCCATTTTGTTTGTTTACTTTTTTAAAACTATTTTTAATGTCCGTCATGGAAAGGGAGAATTAACTTTGTTTCCTCTTCTTGGCAGCCTTTTTTTTCAGTTGCGAAACGCCAGAGCATTTCACAACTGAAAAAATTGTTTATGGGCCGAGGTACTAATAGCAATAAGCCCCTCGCAGGGGAGGCATTACCGCTTCAGGTAATGCCCAAGGGCCTGCATTAAGTATGGGCCCTGGGCATTACCTGTTGCGGTATTGCCATCCCCCTGCAAAGGGCTTATTGCTTAAGTGATTAACCCTTAATGCGCCCACATAAATATCTCGTAGTTGACATTTTCATATTATTTTTTGCAATGACACCAGCAACTGATGATCAGTCACATTTAGGTTTAAGGTGTCATGTCTGTCTCTTCCAGAGTCAATTGTTTTCATCCTTTGATTTCATTGGGCACATGAAGATGTTGACATTGCACATGAACCCGGGTCCAATAAACCCATCAATTTTCAATGCTCTTAGAATCACTGAATTGATGTATGCACTCGCCTTGGGTGCTCCTTTTATTCGGGGGTCAGAAGAATGAGAACCCTGGTCAGGTTTGGTTTGAGCTCCATCAGGGAATTTCAAGAACAAATCAGAATAATAGACTGTATTTCTTCTAATACCACTTTATCTTGTTAACATTGTTACCGGTAAATCGGGGCTCATGTTTTTATACCATTTGTACCAGACTTTGGATAATGTGTCCTCATTCGTTCGAGTGTCTCTTCTGATTTTTACTATGATGGTAAAATTGCAAAGTTCACAAATAGTGAAAGTATTCATTTAGATAATTTTGCATTGAATTGTAACCTTGCAATGTCTTTCATTTTCTGTGGGGGTGTGGTGTTTGCTATATGCACTGGCGGTCTGATTTCTTTTCGTCATGATTAATTTTTACCTCCCTTGCCACTGCACTTTTTCTCCTCTTCCTTTCTTTATCACTATTTCCCTTCTTTATATTTCAATTGCACTTTGTGATGAATCAAGGGAACTTGTCTCTTCTCCCCGGGGCTGGGGGGGTGGGGCGGGAAGGGGGCCCTGCCTTTGAGGCTAGGGAGGTGAGCCCATTTCGCAATACCCTCCCTTGGGGTAGATAGAAATGGGACCTCAGAGGGAGATACTCCCCCTTAGGGCACAAGGACTCCCGTTCCTGTGAGGAACTCCATAAAGCTGTACGCATTCTGGCCTACATGGGATACTCTCAAATATCAGATACTTTTCACATCAAGACTGGGATGAAGAAACTCTGCAGAGAGGCCATAATCTTATGAGCCAGAGACAGAGATAGGAGAGAGAGAGAGGAATGCAGATGTTGGCCCGGGAAGGCCATGAGCTGCGTAACACCTGCAGGAAGCAGGAACAATAAAGCCTGCAAGCTTTGAACACACTCAACAGTAGAAAGCAGAACGGCAGAGATATGGCGAACTCGAAGTGCGAGAATCCAGCAGGGCAGAAGCCCGAGAACAGATGACGGTGATACCAAGAAGGAGGATAAATGGTGGTCCGCAAAACGTTCCCAATACCACCGTGAGAGTGAAGCCACTGGGTGTCCGGTCCCACATCCGACCACCAGAGCAATGAGAAGAGACGAGAAACCAGGAAGAGAGGTGGGGCTTCGAGAAAGCAAACACTGGTGAAGGAAAAGCACCTGCGTTGCAGACCGAGTGAGAAGGATTCCGAGGAACCCGACTCCAGAAGATATTTTCCCTCAAAGACTAAGGTAACCAAGAGGACGAGAGCCACGGGTGGCCTTAAAGAGGGTCTCATGATACCATACAGCCAACTCGTCTGTGTTGGTCATGAAGCAAAGTTTATCTTGAAGCAAGTACATTTAAAGTCTGATACTACCCAAAAAACACATTATTGAAAAGCTAAAGAAAGAAAGAGAAGAACCAGTGATCACAATACCCTGGGAAAAGGTAAAAGAGGTTAAGTTTCACTTGAACTTAACCTGTGATAACACAAAAGAGCAAATTATTGAAAGCTGAATAAAGAGAGACAACCAGTGATAATACTACCATGGGAAAAGGCCAACGTAGTACAACAGAGACATGGTCAAAAAGACCAAAGTAAACTGACCTATAGTAAACCAAAGGGAACAGCCACCCCAAGCAACAAATGTATCCAGGGATATACTGAGAACCACAACCAGGAGTGTAAAACATATAAGAGGTCCATAAAGAAGATTCCTAAAGGAGGAAAATTCATCAGTCCATTTGAAGAGTTACAGAGACTGATCAAAGAAGTTCCGAGAGGCTTTTTAAGGATTCTATACTAATCTACAGACTGATACTAGAAGTATCCTAAGGAGAAGGGAGCCATTCTCCGAGCCCAAGTTAGTTTATATAGTGTAGGGTCAGTGAGGATAACTTTGGACAGCAGACTTGTTTATTTGGACTTCCACGATAGACTGACGGACACCTTAGTAAGATAGGTAGGGACCACCCATAGTTATAGGGAAGGTTAGGCCTTCTAGTTCTTACTTTAATAAATCATCCTGAAGAATGTCACCTGAAGGTCTGTGTTCTTCTGACTCGCCACAGATTTCACTCATCCCCTCCCTGTTTTTCCAACCTTGTGTTTTACTTTGTCTTCTTTGCTGGACCATCCCACAAGAACACTTCAGCACCACAAACAAAATACTCTTAAGTCCCAACTCCTTTTCTCCATACATTTGGGAGTTCCTGCTGTGCAAGGATGTTACTGGAGCCTTAGAAAGCCCTGGTGCGTTTTGCCTTCAATAGTTTTATGCACGGCGGAAGACCGCCCAATGCTGTGCGCAGCCATACCCTAGCCTCTGCCCGTGTGCTCATTCCCCTCAGTTATCTTTCTGTCATATACAGGTCAGACACCTGATGCAGCTTTCTTATTTTTTCTTTTGCCACTGCTCCACAGTACTTATTGCATTTCTTTTTTCTTGTGCCCCCGCTGTCTCCAGTGTATGCCGGGAAAGCAGGGTTTTCAACCTGCACTGGGACCTCATGCTGTGTTCGGTTGGCAGAGTGGGAAGAGGTCTTCTGGTCTTCCCCTCTAGATTACATAAGAAGATTTGCTAAGGCTAAGAAGGTGAGTAAACCCCAAGCCCCTTTTCCCCTATTTCCTCAGTATCTTATTCAGGCGCCTCCCTTTGGGAGGTTGATCAAGTGAGGTGGATTCCTTCAGAAGCCTAACCTAGCCATTGCATTAGTGGCCTTCACATGAGGTCTCCTGAGGCCAATCCTGTTCTGCTGACCGGGCCAGTGCTGAAGAGTCCTTGGAGGCCCATGGAAGCGGTAGTCCCCATGCTCTGTCCTTCTGGGACCTAAGTGGCAAATACATTTGCCAGTTCCACACCTGAGTTGTGGAACCCAATGGTGCACCATTCTTCTGCCATTTCTGTGTCCGGCTCCGACTCAGAGCAGTCTTCGGCGGATGCCTCACTGGCAACGTCGCAGCTTGCAGGAATGGGTGACTTGGATAGATTCATTCTGGCCCTTCCCACTAGATCCTTGTCCAACTTATCCCCCCGCCCCGTTGGAATGGCCAACAGTGTGAAAGAGAGGACATAGTTTGTTTTAGATGTTCTGGAACGTCATGCACTCCGTTCTGAAGAGGCACTACTTCAAGGACCTCATGTGGCCAGTTGTGCTCCCTCCCTGATCCTCAGCCAGGTGTTTAGCAGGATACGCCTCGACAGGCTCCACAGCCAATAGCTTTGACTGGTTCTTCACAGCCAGCCCCTGCTCCTTCAGCAGATACCAGGGCACTCCCTATGGTGCCTTCCCCTCCTCCTTTTCTCAAGGACTCTCCCCACCACCACTTTCGCTGCTCCCATATGACGCAGATGAGGTGCCGATGTCAGCTAAAATGTTTCATGGCCAGGTGGGATGTGAAGACCACATTCTAGACATGACCAGAAAAAGGGTCCACCAGAATACAGTACTAGGTTTTAGGCAGGCAAATGCAGAGGCAGTTATATTGGCTGACAATCTAAAATGTTGGAAATATTTAAGGGATTGTGATTCTCTCCTCCCTCCTGACTGGGTTTCCGTTTAGGATTAGCTGGGGCTCGTCAAGTTCCCCAAGACCTGATAGAAGCCTCCTACCATCCCTTGGATACAACTGCACGATGCATGCCCATGAAGGCGGCTCTTTGGAGACAGCCGCTCCTCAAATCAACAGAATTTCAGTCTGATGTCCAACAATGTAGCTTGAATTTGCTGTTTAGTTGTATGAAACTATTTAGTCCAGATATGGACGAGGAACTCAATAATAAGATGACCGGTGTGCAAATGACAAAATCTTTTGCTTCATTCACGGAGCCGCAATCCACAGTGACTCTTCAGTTCTGCATGGACAATCATTCTCCTTGAAAAAGTCTGGAGAATTCAGGGGGTATCATGATCAGCAGGATGCACTGGACAAACCATGTACTACCCCATTCATAAATAACCCACTCCTTTCTCCTAGGAGAATTTTCTCTCAGCCGCACCCCTCTTCAGATCCTAAGCAGTCTAAGGGATGTGAGGGTGGAGGTTCATGACTTTCGAGTGAGAGGCAGGATCTGTTATCTTGTGGAATGGAGGAGGCTTACCAAAGTCCATTGGACCCAGTTGAAAGTAAGCCGGGGATATCACCTTGCTCTACCCTGCTTCTCCCCCTTTTTCTGAAATGCTTAGAACCACTCTTGCAGCAGCTTCAGAACGTTTTACATATGAGGCAATCGAGGGGGTTCTATCTTTAGAGCAGAGAAGGGGTTGGGTTTCTACTCGAGGTGCTTTACCATTGTGAAGAAAAACATGGCTGGTCTGTGGATGGTTCTGGACCTCTTTCCCTTTCAATGTTTGCTTAGCCCCGAGAAAAATTCAAGATGATACCTCCTACTTTCATACAAACCTACCTCCAACTAGGCAACTGGAAAAGCCACAGACTTGCAGCACGTATATTTGCATCTCCACATTTGACTCCCTTATGATGTTACCACTGGTTCTCCATAAGAGGGGACCATTTTCAATACAGAGTTTTTGCTTTCTGTCTCAGTTCGGCCCCAATGGTTTTTTACCAAGTTCATGGTGGTGTTGGCAGCATTCCTTCATCTGAGGGGGTATACACATGTATCCCTATTTTCATGACTAGCCCAGTTTGAGCAGCCTCCCACCTTCAGTGCCTTACGTACCTCATGTTCTGTCTGGGTCTGTCAGTCAATGTAAACAAATCCACCCTGACACCAACGGAGAAACTGGAGTGTATAGGGTTCCTATGGGAGTCTTCTTTAGGCAAGGTCTTTTCTACGGAGTCAGGGATGTCTTGGAGACAGTATCACTATTTCTGTGTCCTTCTCAAATGATGGCCTGATGGTTCCAGCATCTGCTAGGGCTGCTAGGGCTTATGGCCACCTGTGTTCTACCTGTCCTCGGGCTATGAATATGCTACATGAAGCTTAATTTGGTGCCATGTTGGGACCATACATGGATCCCCAATCCAAGGTGGCCCTCATTCCAGGTTGGCTCTGGGAGGACCTTCTCTGGTGGTTAGATGGTGAACATCTTCTGGTGGGAACTAGCTTTCAGGATCCTCTTCATCACCTTACAGTGGTGACAGACTTTTCTCTGACATGGCGGGGGAGGGGTGCACTCTGAGGAAGATTCAGTGGAGCACATAAACCTCTTGGAGCCAAAGTGGTCTTCCTAGCCATGCAGGCATTCCTGCTAGTAGTGAACAGCTTCAGTGTACTCCTTCTCACAGACAATGTGGTAACAATGTTTTGCATAAACAAACACGGGGTTGCAAATCTGAAATAGTGTGTGCTGCGGTAGCACACCTGTGGGACTGGGCCCAGAGGATCAATATTTCCCTTCAGGCAGGTCACCTGGCAGAAATGAACAATGATCAAGCAGATGCACTAAGCAGGAGGCCTTCAGCCAATCATGAGTGGGAGCTCAAGGAATGGGTCCTGTTGGAAATCTTTTCCAACAAGTGGACCCCTTTAGCAGATCTGTCTGCTGTATGATTCCTGAAAGGGAAGGAGGCGACAGAAATGCCTTTTCGATCCTCTGGAACAACTTGTTCACTTAGCCTTCTCTCCTCTCCCCCCAGTTGCCAAGATTCTTCTTAGGTTCAGGTACTCCAAGAAATGACAAGATTCTCCTGATCAACCCATTAGCCCAAGAGGCATACGTTTTACGACCTACTGATCATGGTACTCCGACAACTCTCCTTCTCCCCTTCCTTCCAGACCTGATTCACCAATGAGGCAGGAAGGTGCTATATCCTTGCCCTCAAATGCTTTCCTTATCCACCTAGTAACTGAAAAAATGAACTAACTTTTGTCCACCTTGGTCTATCAGAGGATAGTCTGACATTAATGGATGTCACCAGGAAGCCTTTCACTCGGTGTGGAAATAAAAGCAAGTAGCTAGGATTTTGACACTCGATGCTTGAAAGATCCCAAGACCCCCTACAGGCCTCAACAGATGATGGTCTCTCCTTCCTATCAAGTCTTGATCCATCGGGGACTCGGGTCTCCTCTTACAGAACATACCTTTTTCTCTCTTGGATGATGACAGAATGATCTCTTTCATGCCCAGTTCAATGCCACTTTGGGGGGGCTCTTCCTTCTGGTTACCCCTATGCATAGACCAGTCCTTTTGTGGGATCTTCATGTTGTATTAATGACATTGACACATAAACCCATTCAAACCTATCAATAGACTTGCAACTGGTGTTGTGGAAAATAGCTTTTCTAGTGGCAATCACATTGAGTAGTAGAATCAGTGAATTACAAGCCTTTTCGGCCGTGGAGCCTTCCCTCTTCTTTAACAAGGACAATAGGTCCTGTGGACACATCCTTCTTTTCTGACGAAAGTACTCTTGGGGCATGATTCATGGAACGTTTTCCTATGGGATTGCACTATTATAAAACACTTCCATGAATTAGGTACTTGGTGTTTCACATGGATCATGAAATCTCCTTAGCAGTCTTTTTTCCTGATCCCCCAAACAGAGACTGTTCGAACCCTGCCCTGTTTGGATGTCTGCCAGGCTTTGAGGTTTTATCTCTAGAGGACCAGACCTCATCGACCCTCAGACAGATTGTTACATTCGGTGTTGTCCATCTGTGCAAATAGTCAATAAAGGCTACCATAGCCAGGTGGATAGTTTCTTGTATGTCACATGCCTATCATTGCTCAGTCTAAAGACCCTCCTCTTGGCCCTCATGCTCATCTGACAAGGGCAAATAGCAGTGTGGTGGCCTTTTAGAAGCATGTGCCATGGGAAGCCATCTGCATTGCAGTGACTTTAAATATACCCAACGGGTCAATCACCTTACTTAAGTCTTTCGTAAATCAGCCTGCTAACTGTTAGTTGGCTTAAATATATGTATTGATTACGGCAAACCAATTTGTAACCTGGTCCCGTCACAACCTATTGTACTTCACTTCAGACCACTTTGTAACCAGTTCCCTCAAACCACTCACTGTACTGTATTATACTCACCTCCTTTGTATGTGCAACATTCTGTAACCACTGTTGATCTTCAAGATTTAGCACCCAGTTATCTTAGGTTTCGGCTGCGCTTTACAAATAAACACACTAAACTAAACTAAACTTGGGCCTCCCTGTTAGCTTTTTACAGACATTATTCTCTTGACGTCATAGGGCAGACATTCAGTTTAGGCAGGAAGTTTAGAGAAACATTTTTGCAACAGTGAAATCCCCCCACACCTGCTGCCTCCCTGGGGTAGACCAGTGTTTGATACTCTCCCAAAAGTATGGAGAAAAGGGGACAGGACATAGGAGTAAGGAAATGTTGTTCACCATAGAGATTACTGTACTCCTACTCTAAAGTCCCCTTTCCACCATACGCCTGGCCTCCAACCAACTGAAATAGCATGTAGTCCATCCGGTGCTCTTGGCGGATCACGGAATGAGCGTAGCGGTGGCGGGTTGGGCACGGAGTGCTATAGCCACTAGATTTGCGTAAATCTGACATGCATGTGGCCAAGCAGTGGAAGAAGCAGAATTTAGGATTCAAAGCAAAAAATGTGACAATTGGTAAGTCTCTTGATGGTCCATTGGACTGGTCTCTTCCGCTCCAAAGCTAGTAACTAGAGTTTAATAACTGTCTTATAATAGACTCCAGATCAGCATTGCTTTGCCAGGTCAAGATGTCTCCGGCCAAAGGTCATGTAGACAATGACCCAATCGGAGGCCTTCCGAAAGCAGCCATAGGTGGGTAAATATTGTTTAACAAGTACAGTAATAAATTGACATTGGTTAATTATTTTATCATTAACAGGGTTCACATTGTATGCCACTGATATATTTTCATTGTTCACTTTCATTAACAGCGAAAACAGACTGTCTTTTGAGGTACATTTACTAAACCTAAACAAGGACCTGCACATTTAGTTAATTCTACCAACCAATGCTTACACATTTCCTGGTATTGTGGATGCTGGTTTTATTATATTTTTTGATGTCAAAATGAATTTACTAGTCTGCTTAGAATCAAACTATAATGAAGTAACACACTCCTTACCCAATGGAAGACTTTATAGATTGCAAATTTGGATAAAGTTTATAAAGCTGGACGTTGGATGTCCAATTTTATAAACCAACCATACACTTTCCTCCATTAATGAGAACTGCTTCCAGCCTTCACCTCCGAAGCAAGCCGGTATATTCTCCATCAGACATGCCTTAAACTTTTTTAACCAATAAAAACACTTAGCATACACCTTGTGTCTTTAAGAGCAAAAGATACCTTCTCTTTAATAACTTAGCAGAAAACAAAATATGTAAGATCATATTTTTTTCAAATACATACATATATAATATATATATTTATATAATATATCATCTGAGTTTACTCTCAAAGGTATATACATGGTATAATAAATAATATTTTAAAAAAGAGCCATTTCTGAATATAAAATATTTCTTTTAAAGGATGAACAGCTTCTACGAGTTCCATACAAAGCTTTGGATGCAGCGGGCCCTTGAGGGGAAATCTGCGGTGCTAAAGTTTCGACCGGCAGGTGGGAGACCTGCAGGGTTAAATACCTCTGGCGTGATGCGTCGATCAAATAGTGGATGGCGCCCTCAAAGTTTGCATGATCAAAGTCACTGGCCGTTTGTTAAAAATGTGCCTGGTTAAGAGCAAGGTACTGAAACTAAGAGTATTGACGCTAACATATACAAATAATGGGGTGCCAATCATTCTGGGAAGGTGGCCCAACTTGAATAAGACTACACTCCACTGCACGCCGTAGACTGATTTCTATCTCTTTCTCCAACAGCCATGTGGCCTTACAGAGGAGCGTGCCTTTTTTTTTGTTTTTGGATCCACCGTTTAGCTAGTCAGTAGGCTACCCGTTACGAGCATGTCGCGCACGTCCACATAGCAGTGCAGGATGTGCTCTTAAGCGCTTTTGTTGGCGTCTCTGTGGGAGAGGTTCACAGTCGCAGAAACTGAACTGGGGCCACCATTCTTGGGAGACGGAGTGTGGGAGTCGGGTTTAAGCAGGTTATTGCTTAGTCTTCCCTATGAAGTGGCGGTTTCAGCTCTAGCTAGTCTTGGCTCGATGACTGCATCCAGATGCTTGCACTCCATTAGATGGTCGTCCTCTATTCCAGATGATCATGTTCAACAAGATTGAGCTACTTAACTTCAGAGTTTCTGGAGGAAGAGATAGTGAGAACACCTGCTACAGGCGACAGGCGAAGTCCCTCTTTTTCATTGAAGATTTTTCTGGCTTCCTGCATGGATACAAATGAATCTCAGAACTTCTGAGTGAACCCAACCCCATTTTCTCTAATTAAATAAACCATCTAATTGATAACAACAGAGATAAATGGTTATGACTGCGATCACGTGGGAGCAAGCCGAGGAGTTCCGATGGGTTTGTCAAAGCATGGTTTTAGCTACGCACCCTGATGTTGACCCATATCCAATGGATACTGAAGTGGGCTTGGTCTGCTTGGCCTGTCCAGCATTGGTCACATTCTGTTTAGAATTTGACGGTCTCCTACTTGCGCTTATACAGCCAGCATTAAGTGTGTCCAAGTGATGAGCCAAAGCATTAGGCCATGTTGACGTAATGTGCGTCTTCCTATATCTGCCTATGGAAGGAAATTACTCAGAGCCGATTGTCATGCCAGCACAAATGGACACCTCTAATGGAATCCAGGAATGGCAAATCCTTTTTCTTACATGACATATTTATACATCTGCATAGCTCTCTCTTTCACCCATCTTTCTTTTTCCGTGCCAAGAGATCCCGGTCAACAGGAATGCCCTCCTTTTCCAAAGCAGAATTTCCAATGTGCAGTCCCACCGAAGGATGTTCAGAATGTATTTTAAGGTAGAGGGGAGGGTTTCCAGCAAGCTGCAAGACGCTCCTGCTTTGTAGGTAAGGCCCAGCTGACGTCCTTCCATACGACTCATTCACGTCTCCTCCAAAGTCTGCTTCCAATGGCTTGCAAGCCAATGAAGTTGGATCCAAAATGCCAGCGGGGCTGTGGCCTTTATTTCCAGTTGTTCCTGTTGCCGTCTCCCAGGAGACATCTGAAAGACACAAACAACATGGTTTATTGCATTTACTTCTAAAGATTCTTAGTCATCAACCAGAGATAAACCAAAATAAATGTAACCCCAGGATAGAATTCTACAACCTTTGGATCTACAGATGTTTGAGACTACTTCTCCCATCAGTTCTAGCTGGCATATTCAATGGGCAGTATTCCTGGGAATTTTAGTCTAAAACATCGGGAGAGCAGTAGGTTGCAGAGCCGTACAGGGGATAGAAAGGTATGTGAAATAACACAGTCTAAAGGGGTTATGCCGGGGACAGAGCACGGCAAGTTAAGCACCTGCTTCAGTTACAAGCTTTCAGTTACTTTCTGCAGTCACAAGCTTCAATCCGGGTAGGGCCGACTCATTCCATAACCCTTCTAAAGACAATGTATTGAGTACCTTTGAATTGGATAATAGAACCCTTAAATACAGGGTTTAGAACTTAGAGGGAGCAATCCATCATGAGGTGTATATGAAAAATGGGTTCTGTGTGAAGTGCTTTATTTCTGTTACTGGCCCAAAAAAGTGCACTTAAAAATGATATACAGTTCATCGCAAAAATATCAATCCAACCTGATAAAATCACAAAATGACTTGTGTCATGAAAAAGTTGAAACAGTTAGAAACAATCGCCTAATCAGTCATTGCTTTCAGAGGTTCCAACGCAGGTCAATTTCCTTCTGGCCCGACAGGCCTTGGTTGAGTAACTTGATATTGGAAATTCGACGTTATCGTGATATGACATTTTGTATAACACATATGCATCCCGGGATGAGATAGCTTGGTGCTTGCATAGGATCAGAAAGAACCCCCTCCTCCTTATCTCTAAATGCTTTGCACATTCCTAAAGAAAAGGAATTAGAGATTCTGTCACAGAAGAGCACAAGGGGCAACCTATTGAAGACAGATCAGACCACCTGTGGGATAGTTCTGCTTCCGGGAACACGTTTAATCGAAACTTTACATACCGTGCTCTATTGATAATTGGAAATACTTTGCTAAAGTAGCTTTCTGGTCTAATGCCGCTTTTAAATATTATATAGCCAGGAAGGCGTGTTTGAATGATTGATTCTGGCATGTTCGTCTCTTGATAAAGGGCGTCACGCCTGGAGCTGGCATCCCCGAGACTATCCCCTGAGATTTTTGAATCCTTGGTATGTAAACGTGTAAGGCTTATTTTTCTCGGCAGGTCGGCTATATGTCTGAACCCTTTCCATAATTTAACCCCCATGTAAAGTATTATGGCCCATAACATCGCCTTAAACATTTTCATATGGTCTGATTTGTGTAGACGTAACCCTAGAAAAGAGGTATATACTGGGCTACGAAATGTAGAGATTTCATGCCTGCTTCCACGAGCAGTGAGATAGGTGTGCGGGGGGTGGTAGTGCTGTTTCACAAGGGATCCAGTCCTTCTGTGCCCCAGAGTTCACTGCCATATAGACGACCCCGCTTGAGCCTTGAAGGCTTCTAGCGCTTTCAACGGCGATGGACTTCCCAGGGGGCAGCTCAGAGTGCACAGTGCGCCAGAAGGCTGTCTTAACATCATTTCACTCTTCTTAGACTGTGTAGTCCATCTTATGCCATTTTGTTTTTTATTCATGAACTGGTGTTTACAAAAAAATGACACATATCCCCAGATAATCGTACTTTGTTCCTGGAGTAACTCACCCTCAATTGTGAGGTTTTCCCTACACTTACAGACCATTGTTCTTGAAAGGTTTATTGATAGATAAATTGATGTTTTTGCAGAATTGTTGTACAATATCTACCTGCTTCTGGAAGGCCACCTTTGTTTTGGCTCTCGGTGGAGTGTCTAGACTTGCAGTCAGAATTTTCAGCGTCAGGTCATTGAGGTAGATGAGAAAGAGCAGGGGTCAGGGGGGGCAAGGATACAGCCTTGACGCAACCCACTGGTCGCTGGTAATGCGTCTGTTCTTGCACCATCCTGCCCAAATATAAGCGCATCTGGGTTGTTTTCCTAGAGCGTCTGGATGGAATTAAAGATGTCTGCCGGGATTATTTACCTGATAAGGATTTCCCACAGTTCACTTCGATTCACAGAATCGAATGCGATTTTAAAACCTATGAAAACAAAATAGAAAGTTGCTTTCCTTAAAATCACATTTTTACTTAAGATTTTAAAAAAGACAGACCGCTTGATCCATGGTGCCCATCCCTGGTGCAAAGCCTGCTTGGTGATCTGTGATTATATCCTCATCCTGTACCCAAGTCCCAGTACTTTACCACTAGGGTGACCAGATTTTCAAGACAAAAAACCGGGACAGCGAAGAACATAAAAGAAGGACACACCCCTAACAAGAGCTCCCACCCACCCCATTCCCACAGTATATGCATACAAATTGTGCGGCTTGGAGTGTTCATAAAAGCACGTAAATACCAAGCATGAGACTGAGTGAATGATGTATTTAATGTTATATTTGTACAATGAACTTGACCGTTATTGGTATTTAGTGCCAAAATTGTGAGCATCTCAACTATAACACACTAAAACATATGTAAATATTAATAACAGAGGTACTTTTTCTCGGTTGGACATTACATATCTTGCTATGTACTTTCCTCTCAGCCTGTCTCTGTGGTGCAAGCAGTTAATGCATAAGGTGAGGAACGTTGGGGGTTCGAACCCATCCTAAGATGGCAACATTCTCAACATCTATTACTGTTTATATAGTTGATCATTGTTTGTGATTAAAAATAAAACGGGACTGTCACTCTCTCCTTGGCTAAAACCGGGGCAGGTCCCAATCCCAGTACTCTCCCAGCAAACCCGGGCGTCTGGTCACCCTACTTACCACAGACCTTCCCTAAATGATCGATTAGGCTAATCCAAACCCGGACGTCTGGTCACCCTACTTACCACAGACCTTCCCTAAATGATCGATTAGGCTAATCCAAACCCGGACGTCTGGTCACCCTACTTATCACAGACCTTCCCTAAATGATCGATTAGGCTAATCCAAACCCGGGACGTCTGGTCACCCTACTTACCACAGACCTCCCCTAAGTTATCGATTAGGCTAATTGACCTATATCGTTCACTGGAAGATGCCGATCCCCTTTTTTGAGTACAGGGGCAATTTTGGCAATTTGCCAGCTAGTTGGGGAAATTGTTGGCTGCGTACAGTCTATTAATTAACCGGGTTAGACAGGGAATCCACACTGGATGTTGTACTTTTGGTAGGTTGATAGGAATGCTGTCCGAGCCAGATGCCGTGCCATTTATTTTGCAAGTGTATTGCCTTTTCCACTTCTGCCTTTGAGATCTTGGGCAGGTTCCATTGGTCTTGCTGTTAGGCTATATGTATTAGTATATTCTCTGGTCCGGATCTATACTAGTTGATAAAATGGGCAAGCCAACTACCCTGTGTTGTTGTCAGGGCTATTATAGGAATGTTGGCTCGTTCAAAGTCATCTCACTTAACTCATTGCCTTTTTGGTGTTAATTTTCCCTCTGCAGAACTGCCTTGTGAGCTTTATTTGAGAGCCGTGACCTTGTGTGTTGGAGGCTTCCTCAATCAGGCACTTGGTCCTGCGTCAGAGGTTTGTTAGCATGATTCCCTGGGAGAGTGGGGGCAAGGAGAGGGAGAGAGAGAGGTGTGGCACGGGCTGGACATTGAAAACATGAAAACATGTACTCTGGGAGTCATCTCCTCCTTGGAGGGGAGGGGCTGTGGGGAGGAGAAGTCAGGGCCGAGTGGATTGGCCCCGGGCCAGGTCACACAGCACAGCGTCTCTTCAGAGAACCCAATCCTGGTAATTTGCATAAAAGCAAGGAGCATTATGGGAACATAATGCCTACAACTTAAAATTTGAAACATGTCTGTTAGTGATTCAGCAAAAAACGCTTTTGAGCAAATAATGGAAGTTGCACTCTGCTGTTTTCATTGGTCACAAAACTCACTCTAACCAAAGAAATGTCTGTAAATTGAAAGCCCAATATACCAATTTGGACAGCTGCAAAACAGTATGTGAGGCTTTGGCTGTTTCTGCATTTAGTCTCCAGGGCCAAGTCTTCTGAAGCACGGGCTCCTCGCATGCCTGATAGCTTGACTTGAAAACAGATCTGGGTGTTTCTTGGGCTAGCCACTGGACACAGCAGCGCTATGGCAAAATAAACTTTGTTCAAGCTCTCCTCCATCTTGGTCTGGCCCATTTCCTGCCCTGGGCACGGGTACATCCAGCTTAGGCTGCTGGTTCTGTGCTTTCACATTCGCCATTTCTTTTCAGATAATACCACACCGGATTTGCCTTGGTGTCATGGGCCTTGGCTTCATGGTGGTGTGAATTATGTGAACAAGGCATTACATTCTTGGGTTGTGACTCTGTGACAAGCGTTCAGTTCTCTCCGTTCGGTGACCACATGTTGTAAGCGGGTTCTATTAAATTATCCACTGGCTGCCTCAAGTCAGCAATAGGCTAGCTTGAAAATAGGCACCTGGCTACCAGGAGCAGATTCATGGTAAAGTGTTATCAATTCTATAGGTTCTCAGTAGTGTGATGAAGTTGTCTGCCTGACCATGGAGTTGGACTGTGGGGTCTCCAAGGCAGGATGTATCCCCGCGCCAGCCACATGATGCTTGCCCAGGAGCGGCATGGGTTAGATACCCTGGCTACCCCAACCGTGCCATGACCAGGAGGCAGGAATTGCCACGTGAAGGACCCTTGGCTCATTGTCTCTTTAAGGGACACCATGGTATGCTGCATAGAGAATCTGGCCACCCCTTACTGGGGAATAAGATCTCCCAAAAGCCAGCAGCCTTTCTGCTTCCCAAATGTAGATGCTGCCGCCCAAGGAGATCCATCCAGTTATTGGCACACACTATGCAGAAGAAAAGGGTGGGCAAGAGCAAGACCCTGCTCACATTCTCACCATCTGAGCATTAGTAAGTAGAGTACCGATAGCCGCGCGACTATGGAGCGTGGAGACACAGTAAGCCCAAAGAGAGCCAGCATGATGTGACCCCTCACACAGTGGGAACAGGGAAAAACAATCCAAAATGTTAACCCGCCCCAGATGTCGGCCCATGGTGATGCAACGGGGAAGTCTGCATAGATGCGCACACCTGAGCTGTATGAAGGCAAAACACCACTCGGCCAATTCAGCATCCCCATACCAAATTCCCATAGGAGAAACCAGTATCATTGTTACATTGACAATTTCCGGCTCTTGTAGGGTAAACATGTGAGGCTGATTCCGGGCAGTGAAGGTTTCTGGGGACAGTTCATTGGGTGAAGACTGGAGGAGTGAGCAGATGGGGCGAGGGCAGGAGGCAGAGAAGAGGAGTAGGGTGTGAAGAAGGGAGAGTTGGAAAGGAGAAATATCAAGAGTTGCAAAGAGGAAGAGGTGGGTGAGAAAAGGGAAGAGGATAATAGGCTAAAGAGCAAGAGTCAGAGATAGGAGAATTGAGGAACTGGGAGCTAGCTGGTGGTGTCACAAGAGTGAACAGAAGAAGAGGAGGAATAGCAGGAGTTGGAATGGGGAGGAGGTGGATATGAAGAGAAACACCAAGAGAGAAGAGTCAGAGGATGGAGAGAGGACACGCTAAACCCTAAGGGGGTTATGATGATCGTGTTGAAGAGAGTTCAACCCTGTGACTGACCGGGGGGAACCTGGGAAGAGTGGAGGAATGAGCAAGTAGCAGAGCGTTGGCGGCACCAGACAAACCAGCACACAAAGGAAGAGGATAAGGTGGTAGCAGAAGGTCCTCTAGGTATGAGGATGTGGAGTGGGTTCCTGCAGGAGGGAGTGCATGGGCTGGAGGGCCAGGGAGTCGGGACCCTGGGAAAGAGAGGAGACACCAGGCTTAGGAGAAAGCCAGCAGAAGATCAGGGGTGGCCTCCTGCCTGCTCATGACCCAGGGCACTTGTGAGGGTCCGGCTTCAACCCAGCACACTGGCCCAGGCCCAGTGAGTGAGCATCACACCAGCACTGGGAGAGCCTAAAAAGTGGATTCCCAACTACTCCAGTCACCTATAGGACACCGCCCAGGAAGGTCAAGAAAGACACAGGGTACTCAAGGACCTAGCGAAAGGGGAGGAGCGCTGGAAGAGGCATTTCCTTTCCTTAAGTTTGCTGCCTGCCAATCTCCATATACATTTCTTACATCTAGTTGGATGGGGTCAAGCCGTCGGTGGAAGCCAGAACCCGGGCTTGCTCAAAAACTGCAGGACTATGTTTTGATCTTGTTTTGCCCCACCCGGAAAGATTCTAATGCATTGGACCACCCTAAAACTTACCCTGCGTGTAAAGGAGTAGCCCCTGAGTAACTAGCATCCTGAGAAGGAGTAAGCTCATTACTGTTCATTTTCTTACCCCCCAGAGTTTATACATCGCTCCCTATGAGAACATTCTAAATAAAGAGTTGTTGAGAGAGGATTCTATGTTGAGCCTTTCCTTGATACATGTTCCCTTAGTGACTTTATTCTACACAATTGTCGATATGAAATAAAATGTATTTAAACAGCATCAATCACAGGACCGTTTACAAATACTGCTAAACATATGAAACACACAAAACACTGTTACCGCTATGTATAGGCCATATGCTTTTATGTTTCTGCCCTGGGAGGATAGCTCAGCGGCAACGTGCTTGCCTTGGAAGCAAGACGATATGAAGCAACACAGGTTCGATCCCCGGGTCGCGCTTAGAAACTTCTGGGTATTCAGCGCGTTATAAATAATCTATCATGTCACTATGTTGAATGGGTGTTCAAGATAGAAGTCTTACACTGCCGGCTGGTCACATGCCCTCAATTCTCCCATCTGCTTCCGGATTTGTATTGTCATTATCTGCGTTAGATTACATGCTCGAGAACATTCTTATGGGCATATGGCATCAATTTGCCCCTAATCTACTCGTGAAGATACCCCCAGTGCACTGCATGGAGGGACCGTGCAGCCTTCCACTCTGGTCACCACTGGAGGAGATCTCGGAGGCACAGGCCCAGCATTAGGCAGACAGTTTGTTTTGGAGGATATGCCATCCTTAAATGTTTTTGGTGAAAGGCACAACTCATTACTATTTCGTTACCTTTCCGAAATTATAGCGTTGATGACAACCATATGACCGCGAAAGAGGCCAATGTTCCTATAGAAGTCAAGGTGGGAGTTAGCTGATTTGACTCCTGTACTGAGTAGATCTTCAAAGGATGTCATGTGATTGACAGTAAGGAAGCATTATCATAGAAAGGTATGTCAAGTTTGGTGGAAACTTGTGCTCAGCATGGCACCTAACCAGAGGGCCGACAATTGTGATCACACAAATTGCACTAAAAGGGATTTACCCTGTTGTGGTAAATGGAAGGGTTTTAGGTTTGTGTTATTGTCTTTGTGTAAAAGTATCATATCTGGGTGGATTTTTGTATTCTAGTATACATTTTTTGTGGGTGGTATTGTTTTTATAGAACTGTTTTAGATTTATGTCTAAAAATATACATCAATTTGTAATACCATTACATTTGTATTTTTACGTACATGCTAGTGGGTCCATTTTTTCAGGATCTTACTATATGTTTCGAATGAGAATCAGTCACCAGTTTGAGTTGTACACTGCATTTTCCTTTCTCTTTTTTGTGCATATAAATTCTGTAGAGCCCAGGCAGTAGCGTAAGGGGACCTGTTTCTGGGTCTACTTTTGGGGACAGAATTACCTGTTTTTTTATTGGTACCTAACCAGATGACCGATTTTGGCACTTTGTGCCATGGCTCCTTTTCTCTTGATACAGTAACATTTAATGTTGTTAGAATGGTAGTGACTTGTCAGGCTAAACCTGACATGGAACAACATTGTGAGTGTGAGTCTATATATATATATATCTATATATATTCATGCTTTTAAGGGGCAGTTAAGGTGATCAGATTTCACGCAAAAAAAACCTTGAAATTCAGTGATGTGGGAAGTGATGGTCATTTTAACTCTGCGTCCCTTAATTAAAGATTGTTCAATGGATTTCAAGGCTTTTGATATACCAAAGTTTATTGAAGGGCCACAAGCCATGGCCTTCGCTCCTAGCCACAGTACATGTTGCACCAATAGGTTTCTTTAGGGTCCATTAGTCATGGTCTTCAGCCATGGCCACTGCACGTGTTCCACCTATAGGTTTCCTTGGGGCCTGCTAGCCATGGCCTTTGGACCTGGCCACCGTATATTTTAATACACTAGGGTTCTTTCTAGGGGTGTACCGAAATTATGGCTTTGAGTAAGTATTTGGGTGGAAATTAGATGTTCAGCTTTGGCCGAATACTTAATACATTTTCACTCAAAGCCGAATAGTTTCTCCAACAAGACTTTGGGCTTCATTATAAGTATGGTGGTAAGGTAACAACAGTGCTGGTAGCGCTACCGGCACCGTTGCTACAGTACTGCCACACTACGAGCTGTGCTCGCGGGCGCCTGTCAGCCGGCCAGGTCTGCCCTGGTGGGCAGAGCTGCACCCGCGAGCACAGCAAGTTGGATGCACCGGCACCGTTGTAAACCGCGCTGGTGCATCCGACGCCCCCATTCCCATTGAGCCCTATGTGGCTCAAATGGGAATGGGGATGTACTGGTTCTGGCACCTGCGAAAGGGCAATTACCGGTGGGGCCGGAATACCGCAGTAAATGCCCATTCACGGGTGCCGGACCCGGTTGCGAGTTTGGACTCATAATGAGGCCCATTAATTATTTCTTTGACTGTGCTTGGAACCATTCAGGCATTTCGTGTTATTCCTTTAAAAGGATCATTAAACAAATTGTGATGTCACTTTTGTAATTGAGTACAGACAGGGCAAATGTCTGAAAGTGCAAATGAAACCTTAGCCCTTCATGTGCTGCACATACAGGATTTTATACGGTGGTTTGCTGGGGAGTGGTGAGCTGAAGCAAAACTCTCAATATTTTGAATGTGTAATGAGATGGCTCTGGTCTCCCCTGTATTTTGCAGTTGAAAACCATTCAACTGGAACAATAGTTTACAAAGTCGCTATTGGAAAATTGCATATTCTTTAGGGGCTTATTGATTTGCTGATGACCTCTGTGAGCAATCTGGAAGTTACAGGTTCCAATCCCACCATTTCCCAATCTAAATAAAATCATTGAGTGGATTAATATGACTGCTACAGGCATCCCGGGAAGTTCCAAACCCTGACTACGAGGTAGTGTGCCTGCAGCAAAGAACTCTATTCAGCCTGCAGACCAAGGTTGTAAAGAAAGTAAGGTGGCTCAGTGGGCAGTGTGCCTGCGGCAGAGATGGAAAGTGTGTAGATGAGCAATAGTATACAAAGTCGCTATTGGAAATGGTATTTTCTTTTGGGGCGTATTGATTTGCTAATGACCAGTGTGAGTAATCTGAATATTACAGGTTCCAATCCCAATTCCCAATCCAACAAATATAATTAAGTGGATTAATTGTCCGCTGCAAATATACCAGGAAGTTCTAAAGCCCCAGTAAAATAGCTCAGGAGGTAGTGTGCCTGTAGCAAAGAACTTTCAGCCTGCAGGCTAAGGTTATAAATCAAGTAAGATGGCTCAGTGGGAAGTGTGTCTGCGGCACAGATGTATTTGTAGTATCGAACCATGGGTTACATTTCCTGCCCTTCAACTTTCTCATGTTGCCAAAATGAGTCCCTTTGAATTGGGTAAAAGGGACAAATGTTACTACTGAATGTGACTACCCAAAAGACTGAGAATTTCACAAAAAATATGTTTAACTAAAATGCCCTAGTCTGTAGCAGCAGAAATATTCTTCCTAACATTAGAGAGTTAGAAAAGAGGGATATTTGTGTAGTAAAGATGAGGAGATGGGATAGATTACTCACCGTATTCGCATTTCTGATGCTTGTTTCTGCTTAGATTCACATGCTGTGCATAGGCCGATATCTAGTGGATGCTGCGGAGTATTACAGTTTGTTTTTCGAAACTCGAAAAGGGGCGTCGAACTAGGGCGTACCAGTAATACTATCCCTAGCTTGACATCCACTGTCAGAAAATCAGCACCGCCCCTTCCCTATGAGATCTTCCAAGAACCATGGAGGACATGGCATTCTCCATATATTTTTAGCTGTTGTCTTTTACCATGCCCCAAAACATCACAAACATACCACACCCGAAAAACAAAGAAAAATACTATCTATTAAGGAAAAGAAATGTTTTCAAATGTCTCATCTCTAAGTACCGCAGGTTGAAAGTATGGCTTTAGCATCCCACAGGTTTGAAATCAGTAGCAATTCAGCGGTCAGCAGGCTGCTAAATTGATGTAATCAATCCTTTTGTGTTTCAGTGCCTTGCTGGAGCCAGAAGGCTAAAGCTGGGCAGGCCCAAAAGGCACATTTGAAAGGACAGGTAAACACATCCCAGTCTCCCCTCACAGTGATTGCATGCATGCTATACTATACTTTTGGGATAGTCTTAGTTACTTGGGCCAACATGCGACAGCTATGAATGCACAAAAATGCAAACTCTGCTGTTATTGAAGTTTATTTTCTGATCATTTATACTCTCCATGGTTTACACAAACATCATCTGTAGACAGCAAAGATGAGTAAAACAATCAATAATGGCTGTACATATTTTAAAATTTTTAATTTACGAAGTGTGTTTCTTGTCTACATTACTTTATTTGTTAAAAATGAAACTATTTGGCTCTGGCCAAATACTTGTCCAACTATTCGGTTTTCGGCAGAATCTCCTATTTAGTACACCGCTAGTTCTTTCAAGCCCACTCGTCATGACCTTTGGCCATCGCCAGTGGCCTTCAGCCATGGCCAGTGCACGTGTTCCACCAGTAGGTTTCTTTAGGGCCTACTGACCAGGGCCACTGGCACAAAGACCCATTTCGCCCTGTTTAGAAGATGTGATCACAACAGATGTCACCCCCCCATTTATTTATTTTCCCTCAGTTTTCATTCCCACGATAATTACCACAGTAATCTTGCACTAATTACCGCAATGCTGCTGGTAAATTACAAAGTCCTCACAGGTGTTCCCCATGTGCCTGCTTCCTTTTTCCTGTGTCCTCCCACCCACCTCAGTTTATTTCTACCTCTCTGGTTCCCTCCGATTACTCCCTTTCTCTCTTTGCTTTGTGTGGCGCATTTTCGTTCCTGAGCGTGTCTTGTGTTTTTGCCGCTTTAATCTCGCGATATTCCCTTGGCATTACCCCGACAATGCAAAAACATCCGAACTGTAACTGGTTCCCCAGACCAACCCCAACTCCACAACTTCACATGATGTCCTCTCCCCCCCAGTCTGATGCAATTTCAACCTTTTCCCTCCAATTTATTTGTGCTTTTTGTTTTCACATTCCCCAATATTACTAAGGTAGTCACTCATTTCAAGCAAAATGGCAGATTTCATTTCTGAAAAGTCTCACTGCTACAATGCACCATGGGAGTTACAGCTATCTTTTTGGGAGAAGGGGGCACCTCTTGAACTGAATAACCCAAAACCTGTCCCGTTAATTAAGTCAATGCATTTTTTGTGCTTCGGCTTGATAAAATGTGGACTTTTTATCTATGGGAAAATGAATGGGAGTAGGCCGAAAACCGCTTTCTCTTGCTTTCTGAATAACTTTTACATTTTTTAACAAATCTTTCCAATCATTTCCAGGCTGGGGGTGGGCCTTCACAATCTTTCTGTTGGGATGTCAGTCAAATCTATCATGCGACTCAAAAGTTATTAGCAATAGAATTTTCGAATTTCCCATGGCTCATGCTACGCACCTTAACTATAGTGAAAGTGACTGCCGCAATATAATATATATATGTGTTCCAAAGAATGACTAGGTTCTACAATTGGTGCTCCCCATTATTGGATAATTTAATTGTATAGTCGTTTAAATCATGTTTTCTTTCTTTTAGCAACATAATGGTATACATCGTATTTTGCACGCTTACCAGGTCTACGTTGGAACCATGTACACAATGTGATCCATTACATACTAATCAGATCCACCTCTGTGAAATCCTTTGGTCATGATGAAGACCTTCTGCAGAGACTTCCTTTGTCTCCAAGTTGGGAACCATTTGCTTTGTTTTACATCTATTTAAAGCAAGAAGCTGTGCTTTCCTAGCCACAGTCGAGACTCTTTCTCTATTTGTGTTACTTGTTTGGCATCATGTTTTATCGGTGTCCAGTCATAATATCGAAAAAATAAAGTCGAATGACAAAAAAGTCGAATCAATAATGTCGAAAAAAAAAAAGTCGAATTTGTTTTTTTATTATTTATATATTTTTTTTGGGTTTGGTAAGTAAAAAAAAGGGGTAAAATAAAAAAAAATAGAAAAAAAGGGGGGTTGGGGGGGAACCCCCCCATTTCGAATAAAAAACGTATTAAAAAAAAAATCGACTTTTTTTTTTTCGAGATTATTTTTTCAACATTTTGACTTTCGATTTTATTGATTTCGATTTTATGTCTAGGAACCGTTTTATCCTGTGTAAAATTGACAGGCTATAGTAGGTGGACAGAATACATACTATGGGCTCAGGTTTATTTACGTCCTTTCTTTCCTCTTGATTACATAGCTAAGATTTCATGTGAAAATGTCTCCCGAAAAATGTCGTTGATAATCTGGACAACCCAATAAGGCTCTTTCTTTGCGATCTTAGGATATTTCTTCTTCTTTTTCTTTATGGGAGATTCCCGCTTTACCATGGGGTTTATAACACAAGAGATGCATTTATAGAGCACACCTTCACCCCTGCGGGGCACCATGGCAGTGATATGTATAAGATCACGAAACTCAATGGTACTCATTTGATCGACCTCAGAAAGAGGAAGGGATGGAGGAGAGTAGAACTTCCACGGGATTTGGACCTAGGAACAGGAGATCAAACACAGGCCCCTGTAGTGGATACATTAGTCCACTGAGCCGGTATCGGGTCATAATGTGCCCATACATAATGCCGTTGGAAAAAGCCATTGGCAACATTATATATGGTGACATTATGTATGGGGACGGGTTGCAAAGATGTCCCCTACTCCCCTTGTAAAGTAGGGGACATTTGCTGGGTTGTCCCTCCATGTTCAACGTAATAATGTCCGCAAAAAACACCGACTAATTTCTCAGGAGACATTTTTGCGGGGACATTATTCCATGGAACCACAGAGCCACAGACCCGGCCTCAAATGCCGCAAAACAAGCGCGCTGCTTAAGGGCTATGTTGCTACTGCTGCCCTAGACGAGCCTGGGCAGGGCTGGAAATCTGCTCTGCGCAAGGCAACCAACAGCATCTATGCCTGCATCACATTTTCGTGTGGCGGCGGAGGCTGGGATACCTATGAATTCTACCTACATATTCAAGGGGCACATGAAGCCCATAGGGATCCTATCCAATGATAACCGCCATGTTTGATGGTCACTATAGTGTGTTTTCGGCCCCAGGGCGGATAATCCCCGGGGACCTCCAGGCTTTTCATGACATTTTCCTTCCAGCTGGACATTTCTCACTATCCGGCAGAGTGAACTGCGGGGACCAATACGGATGCAGCCTGGGTCCATTCCACCGGTTACTATGGAAACCATAAAAATGAGGCCATTTGTAGTATTGCATAGGTTTCATAGAAATAAGGGACTCTCAGCTGGAGCCTGTGCCCTTCACAAATTAGCACATGGAAGCGGCCCAGTTTTTTTTATATTGGGTGCTTGAGGGAGACAATAGACATCTGCTAAATACAATATACACCAATGAGGTACCTTGTATGACGTCTTGACTCCCCGCACCCTAATGTGTCAAGCATTCCAAACTTTCTGTTCAGAAAATATACACCATCTTAATGGTTTTGGAGAAAGCATCTTTGGTCTGCACACCCCAGGAACAGATATAAAAATCATTTTTATTTTATCAGATTCATAAACATTTTGTGATAAAAACATCTCATTACACAGGTTACACATATGACACATCATGTTTGATTGAAACATCTGGTCTCTCTTAGACCACCTTCACTTTTGTGCGAATTTATGTAAGCAATTAATGTGGAAAATGCACACCTAATATCAAATCGATATGTCAACACACTGCGTTTCGGCCCACTTGTAGCTTAATTTCCTCCTCCTCCCTTTGTCCCTGGGCCTTCATCAGGACAAACAACGACTATCTATGCACAATTAATGAGTTCCCATGTAACAACACAGTATCATCACCACATTTTCAAAAAGTAGTGGTTGCCCAAAATGCTAGGCGCCCCAAGAGGACACCTAATACAGAGTAGAGGAAATAACAAGTATATTGCATCTTGTCTCTGGGTAATAATGGATACCCAGGAAATTTCTGATATCATGAGGAGAATACATCCTATTACAGTGAGTATCACAATTGAGGCAATATGTTTGCACTTGGGGCAAGGACAATGGGAGCAAGAAGAAAATATGCTCCAAGTGGGCTGAAACACAGTGGGTTAACGTATTGATTTGATAGTATATGTGAATTTTCCACATTAGTTGCTTACGTAAATTCGCACCAAAGTGACTGAGAGACCAGATGTTTCAATCGAACACGAAGTGTCATGTGTATTCCATATAATGAGATGTTTTTATCAACAACAAAAAATTATGAATCTGTTCAAATATTTTTTGGGATCTGTTCCTGAGGTGTGCAGACAGAAGATGCGTTCTCCAAAAACCTTTAGGGTTGGTGTATATTTTCTGAATGGAAGGGGTGTGAGTCTTGACATTGATATGTTGCCACCTGCCAAACACATACATCCTCTCCATATAATTGGTCAGCACGTTGGACACCGCCTACTTCTCCTGCCAATATACTATCCAGGTTGTTTCGGGAAATGATTCCATTGGTTGCTTTCGAATGAACTTCCAGCTGGTCCCAAGATTCGTGAAGAATGTTGCATCATAAAAATATAGCTTTCCATATGAAGGTCATTCTACACAGCAAGTGGGTTGTAAGCAACCCAATTGATCAGATCAAGTAAGAAAATTTACCAAGCAATCCGTAGACCTTTCTACATATTTTGGGGGCGGGGGGCTCTTTATGGATAAAACCACACTTTAAGGGTTACCTACCAGATCTACTTGCAGGTGTGGACGTCGTAGACCCGTATGCACTCTTGGCAGCTCACGTAGCAGCACCAGTGGAAGATGCAATGGCACTTCTCCTTGCGCTTCTCTGTTCGCGTGTTGTGGCCCCGCCCGCAGCAGAGCAGGTCGCACCCATCAATCCCATGGGAGGTCACATTGCACGTCCTGTCCTTGGTCCCGAAGGAGCCTGTTTCTGGGTTGGGTTCACAGAAGTTGGGAGACCCTTCGTAGTAGACCAGGTCCCGCTCAGTTGGGGGTTTGAAGAGGGCGTACCTCGCCCGCAGAGTCTCCACCCAACCCCGCGACTCGCGGTGCTTCTCCACCGCCATCTCTGACGCGCTGTCATACTTGTCTTTCAGGTAGTCTCCAATTGCCCGGAAGTCGGGCTGCGCCCACCAGCAGGTCTTCACCTCGCAGCTCCCGGAGAGGCCGTGGCATTTGCACTTCAAGTGCATGTGATCCAGGATGGTCTGTGGGAGGAAACAAAAACAGACCACAAATAAATATATAAATAAAGCAAATTGTTTTATGTTTTCATTCCCAACTAATTGATGCTTTTTTCCTTCTGATCTCGCTCTCTATCTCTTTCTCTCTCTCTCTCTTTCTCTCTCTGTCTCTCTCTCTTTCTCCGATGCTACCATTCATGGTGGTTCCATTCCAATGAAAAGTTGGTCGAGTTTTTAAAACGCTATGGGCCTGATTAACAGTACAGCGTGACGTACAATTCACTGGCAGAAAATACCTTATTTTATGTTTGAATTAGACTGGCTTTACACCAGTTTTCCGCCGGTGTAAAATCTACCGGTCCCCATGCACTGCAATGGGGAGTGCCAGATTTTCTGCTCACATTCTGCCAGCAGAAAACTGGCGTAAAGCTGGTCCAATGCAAACTTAAAATAGGGTATTTTCCGGCAGCAGAAAATCAGCAGATTTTATGTCACGGCACGCTCTAAAATAAGGCCCTATATATTTCCTGCAGGCCGCTGAAGGGCAGTCGATTTATTTATTTCTACCTTTATGTAGCGCACCTAACCCTGAGGCATGTAGGCGCAATTCTCGACAGGTGTAGTGAAGTTACAGCACTGATCTAAAAGATGATATTAAAGTAGATGGAGCCAGTCAAGGAAACGGAAATGCCAACAGCCCCTAAGCTTCCTAAGTGGTGTGACCAGCGATTCTTGCTTTGGCCACGAGCCCTTGGGGTCCGCTGCGTAACGAGGGCACCATTGTACTTGCTTGTGTACAATGCGTATGCCTGACTGTTGCCAGCGTCACGAGCAGTGATGTGCACTGCAGATATCCTTGAATGCACACTGCAGGTCATCTTTAAAAGATTGCAGTGGGAATCAAGTGCATGTGCAGCCCTCAACCCGCTGAGCTCCAAGATGGGCAGACATCTTGAGAAGGAGTCTCTTTGAGGCATTCACTAGCTAGAAGATGGGATCAGTGCTGAAAATGGGCCGAGCATCTAATGTCGGGGCGTACTCTGATGACGAGCTTCAGGGGCTTCTAGGTAATTTACCAGAAGGGCATGGGCCAAAGGGCCTGACACCGTCACCTGGTACTTTAATAGCACTCAGGCCCAAACACTGCAGCCTATTGAAGTTGTCCTTTTGCATCCTGTGGCCAATCAGGCCATGGCACCACAAGGTACCACGGCCTGATTGGCCAACAGATACCATGACCTGGTGCTTGCATGTCCCATCTTATTCCTTGACGCCTACTTTCCCTCATTGTCAATCGGGGGAACACATCCTCATATTATCAAAGACTTGCCCTGGATTAGAATCACTAATTTGAAATCGGATCTTTTTCTTCCAGCATGGGATCCTGATTGTCTATTGCTCAACACCTTAACCACTTAAGTGCCAAGGACGAGTATGCTCGACCTTTTTGCATAGACTTGCATAATAACCACTTCAGTACACACGCGCCCCCGCGCCCCTTGTGATTACATGCACTCGGCTAATGAACCAAAGGAAAAGTAACCTGCATATGGAGTCAGAATGTATTTTGCGGGTAGCGTTAAAACAGTGTGCAGTGTTAGAAGTGACATTTGCTCTCTTGATGAGCCCCAACAGCTCATGAATGGGCTTCCCAAATCAGTGGCGGAGCAAGGGGGAGATGGGGTGGCCGCCCCCTTGGTTCACCCTGGTGCCCTGTGCACCCCCTAGAATCCCACTGGTGCCCTACCATCCACCCCTCCACCCGCACCAAAAGCTGCCTCTGCTACGACCCAAACTACCACTGTCCAGCCAAGATTTGCTCCTGCCTGTAAATGACAAATTCATCCTCGAGCCCCTCACCGTTCTGCCCGCTTCATTATTGTGCCGGTTCATGGCGGAGCGGGCATCTGGGCGGTTCTCCCGGGCATCAGCGAACTCTCGCGAGACCAGCACACCAAATTCAGCATCTTCACTGCAGCCGCCCCACTTCCATCCCTCTCCTGGGGGCCCCTTGTGGTGCGAATCGCAGCCGCAGATGGTTGATGTGCCCTCAGCGCAGGATCGGGTGACGGCGAATGCCACCCCGGCTGAAGCGATGGCGTGGACAAATGCAGACTCTCGAGTAGCTGCAGCCAAGGGGTAAAGGAAGAAAAGGTATAGTCAGTTCATTCACAACAAAATCTTAATTTTATTTGCGAATAAAGTGGAAGTGTGGTAGGCCAGCGCAGGTTAGCATCAGTAAGCAGGTTAAGTCATTTAAAAGGGTTACAATCTGGGTCTGTGTCAATGGGAAGTCATGTTTCCAAATTGAAGTCTTCCATTTGAAAAAGCTCTGAATTTGAGAAGCTATAGTCATGGTTCAGACTAATTGGTTGAAGCACCAGACTTCTATTATTTGTGAAAGAACAGCCCAAGACTAGAAGCATATCCCAGTGACGCGCATTCATCTGGCCATGCTGTACCCCAGGGGTCTGCATCTGCAACTTTTAGCTCATCAGATGTTCTGGACTACCACTCCCATCGGCCCTGGCCAGCATTGGCAATGTTGAGGGATCATCTGGAGAGCCACAGGCTGCACACAACTGCTGCACCCACACTCACCCTGCTGAAATCGAGCGTTCACCTGCTAAGTTGACAAGGAATTGTTCTGCACCGACATTCCCCAGGCTCTCACCTTTCTCCCATGCATTGAACACCCATCCCTTAAAAACACGCCCCTGAAACTGATCAAGCGCGCTCTCCACTAAATCCTTCAGACTCTGTGCCCTGCACCTCACACCCACTCTGTTTAACCACGCCCACATTTCAGGTGCAATCCTCCACGTTCCAATGTTTACACAAATGTTGGGGTATTTGCAGAGCACATCTTTGCCATTTTCCCGGCTTTGCGGTGCCATTGAAGCTGTGTGGTGAGCCAAGGAGACGGCACTTGATGACTGATGTTTTCAGTGTATTGTGGAACAGAAGGGGTAAGCCAATCCGTTCGTCCCCCTGCAGCACCTTTGAAATGGCTTCTCGGTGGTGTTAGGCTTTGTACAAGCAGCAAAGAGACCAGCATATGAGGCTCGATTATTTAGGGCCAGAGAAGGCGGGAAAATCTTACTATCTCACACTGAGGACCAGAGGAAAATGAAGCAAAGCGTGTCTGGGGTTTGGTTTTTAGAAGGGGCCCAAGGGGTGGGTGCAAAGGAGTACAGAGGGTGGGGGAGATGCTGTGGGCAGGGAAAGAATTCAAGTCATTTGAAAGAGAGATGGCCGCACCAGGTACCGTGCTTAAGCACTAGCTTTGAGACTGTGGCTACAAAGTGCTGTTCTATATGTCAGAGACAAGAGAAATGGAAGGTGGCAGAGGGGAGAGGCGAGGCCTTCAACAAGACTGCCAGCCGACTGGGCGAACTGGCAGAAAAAAGGGGCCTGATGAGAGTTTCCAATAGAAAGCAGGCTTCAATAATAAGGGCTGGGGGGAAAAACACAAGGAGATGGAACACTGAAAAGAAGGAAGAGTGAAAGAAGACAGAGAGAGAGGGACTGAACATGTGGGCAGTGAGATTGGGGGTCTGCATAGAGATGGGGTGCAGTGGCATCAATTGTTGCCTCTGGAACCGGCAGTGCTAACTTGCAGTGCCAGCTTCACCCCTAGTACACACACCCCATACTACCAGGCAAATCAATATCCCTGTTCACCTCGGTTCTGTTTTCTGCAAAGCTGGAGCAGGCTCAGAAAATAGGCGGACCTATGCTATAGAGCGCTTTAAAAAATCATATATATTCGCATTGAACCAATGAGGAGCGAGAACCTGGAGAAGAAACATCAGACAGAGAAGATGCAAGACATAAAAGGAGGACTATGCTGTAGTTCTGAGACTTAGTTGTCTATTTGGAAAGGGGGATGAGAACTCGGATGTAATTATCTGGGAAATGATAGTAGAATTCAGCACTCCAATTCCGTTCACTAAATCAGGACCTCCCTCCTCGCATCGATCCCATTTGTGGGATCTGGCCAGAATCAAGTGCAAGGAAGGAAGGGCTTCCTCCGATTGGACTGTACCCACTCTGTTCCCAATTGCTTGTGCTCTTGCATTCTTCAGAAATCAGTCAAGAAATGGTGTCCATCCAGTTTCGAGTCCTGCCATCTTCCTGGAACTTAAATACCCTGCGAGCACCAGGATGTCTCTAACTCATGGTGCCTTAGAAAAAGCCTCGCCTACTCGGTGACCCATCTGTCAGCTCAAGGCTCAGACACCAACTGTAACTAGGCAAGCTACGCGGGCGAGCAATCTCTTCCCTTGCTTCCCAATCAAATGTGCGCAACCTCATCCCCTGATGCCCAATCCTTGTATACATGTGTGCAACCTCATCCCCTGATGCCCAATCCTTGTATACATGTGCGCTACCTCATCCCCTGATGCCCAATCCTTGTATACATGTGTGCGACCTCATCCCCTGATGCCCAATCTTTGTATACATGTGTGCAACCTCATCCCCTGATGCCCAATCCTTGTATACATGTGTGCAACCTCATCCCCTGATGCCCAATCCTTGTATACATGTGTGCAACCTCATCCCCTGATGCCCAATCCTTGTATAAATGTGTGCAACCTCATCCCCTGATGCCCAATCCTTGTATACATGTGTGCAACCTCATCCCCTGATGCCCAATCCTTGTATACATGTGTGCAACCTCATCCCCTGATGCCCAATCCTTGTATACATGTGTGCAACCTCATCCCCTGATGCCCAATCCTTGTATAATGTGTGCAAACTCATCCTCTGCTTCCCAGCTTCATCCCCTGCTGCACAATCCTTGCATAAATGTGTGCAAACTCAGCCCCTGCTGCCCAATCCTTGTATAAATGTGCACAACCTCATCTCCTGATGCCCAAACCTTGTATAATGTGTGCAAACCCAACCCATTGCATAACCTCACCCCTGCTGCACAATCCTTGTATAATGTGTGCAAACTCATCCTCTGCTTCCCAGCTTCATCCCCTGCTGCACAATCCTTGCATAAATGTGCGCAACCTCATCTCCTGATGCCCAAACCTTGTATAATGTGTGCAAACCCAACCCATTGCATAACCTCATCCCCTGCTGCACAATCCTTGTATAATGTGTGCAAACTCATCCTCTGCTTCCCAGCTTCATCCCCTGCTGCACAATCCTTGCATAAATGTGCGCAAACTCAGCCCCTGCTGCCCAATCCTTGTATAAATGTGCACAACCTCATCTCCTGATGCCCAAACCTTGTATAATGTGTGCAAACCCAACCCATTGCATAACCTCACCCCTGCTGCACAATCCTTGCATAAACGTGTGCAAACTCATCCCCTGCTGCCCAATCCTTGTATAAATGTGCGCAACCTCATCTCCTGATGCCCAAACCTTGTATAATGTGTGCAAACCCAACCCATTGCATAACCTCATCCCCTGCTGCACAATCCTTGTATAATGTGTGCAAACCCATCCTCTGCTTCCCAGCTTCATCCCCTGCTGCACAATCCTTGCATAAATGTGTGCAAACTCAGCCCCTGCTGCCCAATCCTTCTTATAAATGTGCGCAACCTCATCCCCTGCTGCCCAACCTCATCCCCTGCTGCCCAATCCTTGATATAAATGTGCACAACCTCATCCCCTGCTGCCTAATCCTTGTATAAATGTGTGCAAACCCATCCCGTTGCCTAACCTCATCCCCTACTGCCCAATCTTTGTATAAATGTGTGCAAACTCATCCCCTGCTGCCCAACCTCATCCCCTGCTTGCCAATCCTTGTATAAATGTGAGCAAACTCATCCCCTGCTGCCCAACCTCATCTTTTGCTGCCCAATCCTTGTATACATGTGGGCAACCTCGTCCCTTGCTGCCCAATCCTTGTATAAATATGCACAACCTCATCCCCTGCTGCCCAATCCTTTTATAAATGTGCACAACCTCGTCCCCTGCTGCCAAATCCTTCTATAAATGTGCACATCACCCCCTGCTGCCCAGTCCTTGTATAAATGTGTGCAACCTCAGCCCCTGCTGCCCAATCCTTGTATAAATGTGCAAAACCTCGTCCCCTGCTGCCCAATCCTTCTATAAATGTGCACAACCTCATCCCCTGCTGCCCAGTCCTAACCTCAGCCCCTGCTTCCCAATCCTTGAATAAATGTGCACAACCTCATCCCCTGCTGCACAACCTCATCCCCTGCTGCCCAGTCCTTGTATAAATGTGTGCAGCCTCAGCCCCTGCTGCCCAATCCTTGTATAAATGTGCATAACCTCGTCCCCTGCTGCCCAATCCTACTATAAATGTGCAAAACCTCATCCCCTGCTGCCCAGTCCTAACCTCAGCCCCTGCTTCCCAATCCTTGAATAAATGTGCACAACCTCATCCCCTGCTGCACAACCTCATCCCCTGCTGCCCAGTCCTTGTATAAATGTGTGCAGCCTCAGCCCCTGCTGCCCAATCCTTGTATAAATGTGCACAACCTCATCCCTTGCTGCCCAATCCTTGTAAAAATGTGCACAACCTCATCCTCTGCTGCCCAACCTCATCCCCTGCTGCCCAATCCTTGGTATAAAGGTGTGCAACCTCACCCCCTGCTGTCCAATCCTTGTATAAATGTGTGAAAACTCATGCCCTGCTGTCCAACCTCATCCCCTGCTGCCCAACCCTTCTATAAATGTGTGCAAACTCATCCCCTGCAGCCCACCCTCATCCCCTGCTGCCCAATCCTTGTATAATGTGTGCAAACCCATCCCGTTGCCTAACCTCATCCCCTGCTTCCCGATCCTTGTATAAATGTGTGAAAACTCATGCCCTGCTGCCCAACCTCATCCCCTGCTGCCCAACCCTTGTATACATGTGTGGAAAATCATCCCCTGCAGCCCACACTCATCCCCTGCTGCCCAATCCTTGTATACATGTGCGCAACCTCAGCCCCTGCTGCCCAATCCTTGTATAAATGTGCATAACCTCGTCCCCTGCTGCCCAATCCTTCTATAAATGTGCACAACCTCATCCCCTGCTGCCCAGTCCTAACCTCAGCCCCTGCTGCCCAATCCTTGTATAAATGTGCGCAACCTCGTCCCTTGCTGCCCAATCCTTCTATAAATGTGCACAACCTCATCCCCTGCTGCCCAGTCCTAACCTCAGCCCCTGCTGCCCAGTCCTTTGTTTAAATGTGCGCAACCTCAGCCCCTGCTGCCCAATCCTCGTATAAATGTGCGCAACCTCATCCCCTGCTGCCCAGTCCTTGTATAAATGTGCACAACCTCATCCCCTGCTGCACAAGCTCATCCCCTGCTGCCCAGTCCTTGTATAAATGTGCACAACCTCAGCCCCTGCTGCCCAATCCTTGTATAAATGTGCATAACCTCGTCCGCTGCTACCCAATCCTTCTATAAATGTGCGCAACCTCAGCCCCTGCTGCCCAATCCTCATATAAATGTGTGCAACCTCATTCACTGCTGCCCAATCCTTGTAAAAATGTGCACAACCTCATCCTCTGCTGCCCAACCTCATCCCCTGCTGCCCAATCCTTGGTATAAAGGTGTGCAACCTCATCCCCTGCTGTCCAATCCTTGTATAAATGTGTGAAAACTCATGCCCTGCTGTCCAACCTCATCCCCTGCTGCCCAACCCTTCTATAAATGTGTGCAAACTCATCCCCTGCAGCCCACCCTCATCCCCTGCTGCCCAATCCTTGTATAATGTGTGCAAACCCATCCCGTTGCCTAACCTCATCCCCTGCTTCCCGATCCTTGTATAAATGTGTGAAAACTCATGCCCTGCTGCCCAACCTCATCCCCTGCTGCCCAGCCCTTGTATACATGTGTGGAAAATCATCCCCTGCAGCCCACCCTCATCCCCTGCTGCCCAATCCTTGTATACATGTGCGCAACCTCAGCCCCTGCTGCCCAATCCTTGTATAAATGTGCATAACCTCGTCCCCTGCTGCCCAATCCTTCTATAAATGTGCACAACCTCATCCCCTGCTGCCCAGTCCTAACCTCAGCCCCTGCTGCCCAATCCTTGTATAAATGTGCGCAACCTCGTCCCTTGCTGCCCAATCCTTGTATAAATGTGCATAACCTCGTCCGCTGCTGCCCAATCCTTCTATAAATGTGCACAACCTCATCCCCTGCTGCCCAGTCCTTTGTTTAAATGTGCGCAACCTCAGCCCCTGCTGCCCAATCCTCGTATAAATGTGCGCAACCTCATCCCCTGCTGCCCAGTCCTTGTATAAATGTGCACAACCTCATCCCCTGCTGCACAAGCTCATCCCCTGCTGCCCAGTCCTTGTATAAATGTGCGCAACCTCAGCCCCTGCTGCCCAATCCTTGTATAAATGTGCATAACCTTGTCCGCTGCTACCCAATCCTTCTATAAATGTGCGCAACCTCAGCCCCTGCTGCCCAATCCTCGTATAAATGTGTGCAACCTCATTCACTGCTGCCCAATCCTTGTAAAAATGTGCACAACCTCATCCCCTGCTGCCCAACCTCACCCCCTGCTGCCCAGTCCTTGTATAAATGTGCACAACCTCAGCCCCTGATGCCCACTCCTTGTATAAATGTGTGCAACCTCGTCCCCTGCTGCCCAACCTCACCCCTGCTGCCCAATCCTTGTTATAAAGGTGTGCAACCTCATCTCCTGCTGCCTAATCCTTGTATAAATGTGTGAAAACTCATGCCCTGCTGCCCAACCTCATCCCCTGCTGCCCAACCCTTGTATAAATGTGTGCAAACTCATCCCATGCTGCCCACCCTCCTCCCCTGCTGCCCAGTCCTTGTATAAATGTGCGCAACCTCAGCCCCTGCTGCCCAATCCTTGTAAAAATGTGCCCAACTTCATACCCTGCTGCACAACCTCATCATGTTGCCCAACCTCACCCCTGCTGCCCAATCCGTTATAAATGTGTGCAACCTCATCCCCTGCTGCCCAATCCTTTTATAAATGTGCACAAACTCATCCCCTGCTGCCCAACCTCATCCCCTGCTGCTCAGTCCTTGTATAAATGTGCACAACCTCAGCCCCTGCTGCTCAGTCCTTGTATAAATGTGCATAACCTCATCCCCCGATGCCCAATCCTTCTATAAATGTGCACAACCTCATCCCCTGCCTCCCAGTCCTTGTATAAATGTGTGCAACCTCAGCCCCTGCTGCCCAATCCTTGTATAAATGTGCGCAACCTCGTCCCCTGCTGCCCAACCTCACCCCCTGCTGCCCAATCCTTGTTATAAAGGTGTGCAACCTCATCTCCTGCTGCCTAATCCTTGTATAAATGTGTGAAAACGCATGCCCTGCTGCCCAACCTCATCCCCTGCTGCCCAACCCTTGTATAAATGTGTGCAAACTCATCCCATGCTGCCCACCCTCATCCCCTGCTGCCCAGTCCTTGTATAAATGTGCGCAACCTCAGCCCCTGCTGCCCAATCCTTGTAAAAATGTGCCCAACCTCATACCCTGCTGCCCAACCTCATCCCGTTGCCCAACCTGACCCCTGCTGCCCAATCCTTGTTATAAATGTGTGCAACCTCATCCCCTGCTGCCCAGTCCTTGTATAAATGTGCGCAACCTCAGCCCCTGCTGCCCAATCCTTGTATAAATGTGCGCAACCTCGTCCCCTGCTGCCCAACCTCACCCCCTGCTGCCCAATCCTTGTTATAAAGGTGTGCAACCTCATCTCCTGCTGCCTAATCCTGTATAAATGTGTGAAAACTCATGCCCTGCTGCCCAACCTCATTCCCTGCTGCCCAACCCTTGTATAAATGTGCGCAAACTCATCCCATGCTGCCCACCCTCATCCCCTGCTGCCCAATCCTTGTAAAAATGTGCCCAACCTCATACCCTGCTGCCCCACCTCATTCCCTGTTGCCCAACCTCAGCCCAGCTGCCCAATCCTTGTTATAAATGTGCGCAACCTCATCCCCTGCTGTCCAATCCTTGCATAAATGTGTGAAAACGCATGCCCTGCTGCCCAACCTCAGCCCCTGCTGCCCGATCCTTGTAAAAATGTGCCCAACCTCATACCCTGCTGCCCAACCTCATTCCCTGTTGCCCAACCTCACCCCTGCTGCCCAATCCTTCTTATAAATGTTCGTAACCTCATCCCCTGCTGTCCAATGCTTGTATACATGTGCGCAAACTCATCCCCTGCTGCCCAATCCTTGTTATAAATGTGTGCAACCTCATCCCCTGCTGTCCAATCCTTGTATAAATGTGCGCAACCTCAGCCCCTGCTGCCCAATCCTTGTAAAAATGTGCCCAACCTCATACCCTGCTGCCCAACCTCATCCCGTTGCCCAACCTCACCCCTGCTGCCCAATCCTTGTTATAAATGTGTGCAACCTCATCCCCTGCTGCCCAGTCCTTGTATAAATGTGCGCAACCTCAGCCCCTGCTGCCCAATCCTTGTATAAATGTGCGCAACCTCGTCCCCTGCTGCGAAACCTCGTCCCCTGCTGCCCAACCTCACCCCCTGCTGCCCAATCCTTGTTATAAAGGTGTGCAACCTCATCTCCTGCTGCCTAATCGTGTATAAATGTGTGAAAACTCATGCCCTGCTGCCCAACCTCATTCCCTGCTGCCCAACCCTTGTATAAATGTGCGCAAACTCATCCCATGCTGCCCACCCTCATCCCCTGCTGCCCAATCCTTGTAAAAATGTGCCCAACCTCATACCCTGCTGCCCCACCTCATTCCCTGTTGCCCAACCTCAGCCCAGCTGCCCAATCCTTGTTATAAATGTGCGCAACCTCATCCCCTGCTGTCCAATCCTTGCATAAATGTGTGAAAACGCATGCCCTGCTGCCCAACCTCAGCCCCTGCTGCCCGATCCTTGTAAAAATGTGCCCAACCTCATACCCTGCTGCCCAACCTCATTCCGTTGCCCAACCTCACCCCTGCTGCCCGATCCTTGTTATAAATGTTCGTAACCTCATCCCCTGCTGTCCAATGCTTGTATACATGTGCGCAAACTCATCCCCTGCTGCCCAATCCTTGTTATAAATGTGTGCAACCTCATCCCCTGCTGTCCAATCCTTGTATACATGTTCGTAACCTCATCCCCTGCTGTCCAATCCTTGTATACATGTGCGCAACCTCATACCCTGCTGCCCAACCTCATTCCCTGTTGCCCAACCTCATCCCTGCTGCCCAATCCTTGTTATAAATGTTTGTAACCTCATCCCCTGCTGTCCAATGCTTGTATACATGTGCGCAACCTCATCCCCTGCTGTCCAATCCTTGTTATAAATGTGTGCAACCTCATCCCCTGCTGTCCAATCCTTGTATACATGTTCGTAACCTCATCCCCTGCTGTCCAATCCTTGTATACATGTGCGCAACCTCATCCCGTGCTGTCCAATCCTTGTTATAAATGTGCGCAACCTCATACCCTGCTGCCCAACCTCATTCCCTGTTGCCCAACCTCACCCCTGCTGCCCAATCCTTGTTATAAATGTTCGCAACCTCATCCCCTGCTGTCCAATCCTTGTTATAAATGTGTGCAACCTCATCCCCTGCTGTCCAATCCTTGTATACATGTTCGTAACCTCATCCCCTGCTGTCCAATCCTTGTATACATGTGCGCAACCTCATCCCCTGCTGTCCAATCCTTGCATAAATGTGTGAAAACGCATGCCCGGCTGCCCAACCTCAGCCCCTGCTGCCCGATCCTTGTAAAAATGTGCCCAACCTCATACCCTGCTGCCCAACCTCATTCCCTGTTGCCCAACCTCACCCCTGCTGCCCAATCCTTGTTATAAATGTTCGTAACCTCATCCCCTGCTGTCCAATCCTTGTATACATGTGCGCAACCTCATCCCCTGCTGTCCAGTCCTTGTTATAAATGTGTGCAACCTCATCCCCTGCTGTCCAATCCTTGTATACATGTTCGTAACCTCATCCCCCGCTGTCCAATCCTTGTATACATGTGCGCAACCTCATCCCCTGCTGTCCAATCCTTGTTATAAATGTGCGCAACCTCATACCCTGCTGCCCAACCTCATTCCCTGTTGCCCAACCTCACCCCTGCTGCCCAATCCTTGTTATAAATGTTCGTAACCTCATCCCCTGCTGTCCAATCCTTGTATACATGTGCGCAACCTCATCCCTGCTGTCCAATCCTTGTTATAAATGTGCGCAACCTCACCCCTGCTGCCCAATCCTTGTTATAAATGTGCGCAGCTTCACCCCTGCTGCCCAATCCTTGTTATAAATGTGCGCAACCTCATCCCCTGCTGTCCAATCCTTGTTATAAACGTGCGCAACCTCACCCCTGCTGCCCAATCCTTGTTATAAATGTGCGCAACCTCATCCCCTGCTGTCCAATCCTTGTATAAATGTTGCGCCACTGTACTGTACTTGGTGCCTGCCTCTATTGTTTCTCCTGGGTGATGATGAAACTCAGGATTAAATAAATAAGAAATGAACTCTTCCAAGCCACTTCCGACTTTAACGCTGAAGGAGGGAGCACAGCGGTGCCCACGGCTTCCTGCGGGCTCATAGAGAGGGTGGGCCACAGGAGGGGGCGGCGGCAGCGCAGGGTTTGGTGCCGTGATGCAGCTCCTGCTCCCTGTATGTTTTTTGTTGTTTTAGAAAATAGCTTTGCCTGCCTTTTTTTTTTATTTAAATGTTTTCAGATTATTGATTTGACAGGCAGCTAAGACTTGATGAAACAGTAGCGAACAGAATGACGACCTCGTGGATGCTTGAGGCAACTACATAGTAACATTTTTATTTTTGTTTTCATTTATGGAGCACTTTATGCCAAAGCACTTAAAATGATAAGGCGGTACCAATCGCGTGCAGGTAATGTTAGGGTGAAAGATGGCCCTGCTTGAGGCGAGATCGGAACTGGATAGGAGGGACAGAGTCACGTGACTAAAAAGCAGCAGGCTCTACTGCGTTGGCATTTCACTGCTAATAATATTACATATTGTTGTGGCCGTCGAGGGGGTGGGAATGTGTATTTAAAAACATGTTAAATGCGAAGAGAGGACAGGAGGGAGGAAAGACGGCGGAGAGGTGGGGGTGGGGGAGGCATGATGACGTGTTGCCAACTTTTAAGACGCAATCCATAACTCTGGGTACCAAAAGGATGGCAGACGGTTGAGGAGTGTGTGGAAAGTGGGGAGAGCGGAGAGCAGCCACGGGGACGCGAGAGGCCTACAGGAGGAAGTGCTCTGGGGGCGATGGGCGATTAGGCTTGACGCAGTTGTCTGACAGTGCTGTGGGCGGCTGTCCCTCCAGCCATCCCCCGTTACCTGCTGGGGTTCTCACTCGGCCTTTGTTCCCTCTGTGTCACAGTGCATTACTCCAATAAAGCAGGACGTTTCCTGGGGCCGCCGTAACCAGCCCGGAGAGCTGGCATTCCCTGGCCAACCCTGGCAACGGGCAGCCCGCGGCCTGCCCCGCCGTCCCCTCGCAGCCCGCGCAGCGCCCTGCTGGGAAATCCCTGCCCAGGGTCCTTTTTTTCTTCCTTTGGATCACAATCCGGGTAAAGGGCGTGTGAATGGCGCAGTGGATTGAAACGACCGGGGCTCTGGGAAGATCGCGCCGGCCGCGCCTCCCAGCGGGGGGGACAGCTTAGCCCCCTTTCATGGCTCCTAAACCCATTCTACGGCTTCCCTCCTCTCTCTTCAGACCCCCTGAACGAGATTTAAATTGTAACTAATCTCTCGCAAATGCAGGAGATTCTGGGATCGGTGGCACCGAGCTCCCAGTGCAAAGGCTGCTCCTTTAGTTGCCCGTGCCATGAAACTCGCCGAAGGCCACTTGAGTGGCAGCTTTAAAAAAAAAAACACAAAAAAACAGAGCAGGCTGGCCGAAGAGGATGGCGACTTTCTGCATCTGAGTCAAGGAATGCAGAATTCAGGGGCAAAATATGTCCTGGGATACCACAGTACCACCAAGTAACCATGCAAATGGCGGTGGAGCGCGGTACAAGACCCAACAACATAACATAAATCGGTGCACAAGACCAGCGGAAGAGACGAAGCAGCGGAGCAAGTTATCAGGGCAGCCATTTCATCGTAGTGGCCACCAAGAAGCAGCCTACTGCAAGTGGGCGTCGACCAAATTGTCAACCACCCTATGTTGCGTAACAGTAGTGAGTTATATAACAATAACACCTGTGGCGGTAGGCTGGATTGGCTGGTAATGGCTCGGGTCTAGGCAAAGCAAAAGCCATAACACTCAGCCCCAGAGCCTTTGGCTGGCGATCCGGCACGCCGCAGTGGGTGTCATGGCTATTAGTACTTTGGTCGCAGGGTAGAGTTGGAAGAGCCCCCATTGTGCGTGCAGGTCACAGTTGACCTGGAGGCGCATATTACATTTCTACGACTGGCTGGCGGCAGAGCGCGGAGAAGTGGAGGACCAGAGGTAGCGGAGCAGGTAAGTGCAGGTGGCCGGGGTCGGGTGAGGGAGGAAAGAAAGATTTAGGTGGGAGCGAGTGGTAGGTGCCATTGAGAGGGCTCCGGGATATGCCGGCAAATGGAAACTCAGGGAAGAAGTTCCAGCCATGGGATGGAACGCGGGCGTGGTTCAGAAGAACCAGCCCACGCTGCTGACAATCTGATTGGCTGGAACCTTCATCCCTGGTGCTAATATAGCTATGTGGCTTGTTCCTGTTAGGTTTACGAAGATTTAGAATTGGATTAGGGTAAGAATTGGAGTTTGTGGAAGAGTTAGGTCTGGGGTTGCCGGACATGTTGATGTTAAAGGATCTTTATACTGCGCACTATCACCACCCAGAGTGGTCCCCTGGCGCTCTGGCGGCTCTGAAAAAAAGAAAGGTGTGGGTTGGGGTACCTTAGTAGAAGAGAAAGAGCAAGAGAGCTGTGATGTGCTGTTGGCAGCTTCAGTTCGGTTAACACAGCTGAGCTTTTTGGTGTGGTTTCCGGTCGGTATCCGCCTTGTGCTCTTGTGTAAGGCTATGTGTGGTTTGTTTTGTTGTTGCAGTGTAGTGAAGTGTGTGTGGTTTGCTGTGGTTTTAGAGGTATGGTTGGGTTTAGTTAGAGCTTGAGAGGTGTATGCAGAGGGGTGAGGTTTTAGTAGGGTTGGTTATTTGCATTGTTGTCTGACGACACGCACAGTCATTTTGTGGGTCTGTCAAGGTTTAGACACATGTCCTTCCTTACAGTGATCGTGTTCCGGCATGACACACGGCTGTCCCTCACCTCTCTGTCCATATGTCACGCTAGTCAGTCTCTGCAATTCTGTCTGTGTTGTTACTCAGGCCAACCCTCACACACGTGACCATGTCTGCTGGAGTTCTGTTGCTCTTTCGGGCAATTGATGACCGGACAGTCCACCTCTGGTACAGTGGCACCGAGCGACCCAAATCACCAAAATGCTGCTATTAAAAGACACACAACAAAAGCATGTCTCGACAAGAAGGTACACAGGCTGTGACTTTCCTAAGCACAGTGCAAGAGCTTCAGGGCGAGCTGCTCAAAGTTGCAAAGTTGTGGGGCCAAAACCAATTTGAGGGAATGGTGCATAGCTGGGGGGATAATTGCGGAGAAGGGGTTGTGAAGCAGATGATATATTTATTCTTCGGTAGGACAGTCATTTTCATGCTGTGTTAGGGTAAAAAGCACGTGCAATGCGCACATTACTACCGTTCTGCGCTTACAGCGCTATTGTGTTATTCAGAGCTTGTTTAGCGCAGATCTATCTGATTGCTGCGAAAATAAAATACAGCAGTCGAAAATGTGGATGTTTATTTTTCCTTTTTGCATATTTCAATGCAATTATATAGGGGGAGACACCCTGCACTCACCCCCATACCCCCCTCACATTATTTATTGCCCCAAAAATCCGCATTTTCGTCTGCAGTATTTTCAGCTGCGCAGTAATGGGGTGATAGCGTGTAGCGCCACGTCCAGCAGTAAGGCTGTTTCAGGGCACTATTGATTTTACCCAGAAGGGATTTGCGGGTGATTGGTCACTGCTGATGGCCTTGTTGCCTTAGCTCACCCTTTCATGTTGAATCCGCTTTTCTTTCAAAGCCTTTCTGAAAAGTGTCATGTCAATGTGCCCTGTTTTGTACATCATCGCTAGTGTTCAGTGCATTTTTAAGAGCTCACAATGTTGGCGCACTGCGGAACTGAGGCAGCGGGAAATTGTGGTTTGTTTAAGATCGCACAATGTAGTCAAGTGGGAAGCAGAAATGAAGAACTCTGTTTTATTCTTTCCCAGTAGCTAATTGCACCACGAGGATAGCTCAGGGGCAACGTGCTCGCCTTGGAAGCAAGACAGGAGCAGCACAGGTTCGATCCCCGTATTAAGCGCGTTATAAATTACAAATCGTATCTCTCCTTCAGTCACCGGCATAAAGATGAATGCACATTTTATTTTAATTCTAAAATCTATAAAGTACACTGTGGACCCGGAGTGTAGTGGACACTGTCCAGTAAAATACACTATTAAGACGCATACCAGAATGAACATATAAATAAATCAATAACTAGCTGGAGAAAATAAGAAAGCAGAAAAACAAAATAAAAAAATCTAAGGGGAAAAAACCAAATGCAAGCTATGGTAATACAGCACTATAAAATAGTGGAAAACACCAAGCGTGTTAATTAAACAACCAAGTAATTAAGATTCTAAAAAGGACAACACAAATTGTGAGTCATTAACAATTTCTGAAAAAGACACCAAGGGCAGGGCACGCCTGTTTCTGGGTTTAGAGAGTTCCACAAAGGGGGAGAGGGGGCAGAAGCAAAAAGGGGCGAGCTCGATTACTTGGATAGTATGAAATGTCGGACACCAGTGTCCGCAACGCCTCGCTCCGGCTCTCCCTAAAGCCCCGGCGATTCAGTTCTAGCAGGCTGGGTGCTGGGGGTTGCTTGTATAGTGCTCCCAAGGCACTCTCAAAGTGCTGGGAGGGAGAGGGATATTAGTAGAGAAAGCATCCAAGGGAAAAGTCGTAGTGTAAGATCCTTGAAGGCAGTTCCGCTCTGTCCAGCCTACAACGTATGTTTCTGGGAAGGAAACTAGCCATAGGCCCCTACTGCAAAAACTCCAAGAAGCCCCAGGAGTAAGATTAATTAATTAATTTATTTATTTAACATTTATAAAGCGCTAACACAGCCCGTAGGCATCGAGGCGCTGTTACAGGAATTGTTTGCTTTTCTTAGTTGCGTAATTGTGTTCTTTTTGTCTTAGTTACGTATTTATAACGCGCTTAAACACCCAGAGGTTTCTAAGCGCGGACCCGGGGATCGAACCTGTTGTTCCTTCGTGTCGTCTTGCTTCCAAGACGCGCACGCTGCCGCTGAGCTATCCTCCCGGGACAAGGGCGATGGAGGTGGCAAGCTGGGCCCACATACGTTGGGCTAGAAGGGTAAAGCCATCAACCAGCTGTGTCGATGATTGGCAATCCGCAGATCGGACACCTCTCCGCTCTCGCTGCTCGAGCTGACGTTCTACTTCTAACCTCCAATGCTAATAAATGGGAAGGGACGTTCGAATCCAAATAGCAAAATGTGTCTGGCAGAGAGGGAAGACGGTCCCAATTTTCTTGGTCTATGGCCTGCTTAGGATGTCTTTAGGACACAGCACATCTGCCCCTTCTTAAGAAGTGAAGGTCTCCTGGATAACCCTAACGTCGCCCAGTCATTTCTTTTGAGGGACTTTGATACCGATATTACCAATCAACCGCAAGTTTTATTTATGGGGCTTGGTGTCATCAGGCAAAGAAGTCTAATAGCCCTGGAGCTCAGCGCCTCTGAGATGGAGAGATTTTGGGGGCAGTGAGTGAGGATGTCAGGTTTACCATGAAAAGACCTGAAAAAAATATACGTAATGAGAAATGACCACATTTTCTTTGGTCCAATTTTTTTTTAATAATGCGGGGGGAAACCCCCTGCCCGTCACTCCCCCCCCTACCTTCACCTATACCCTAACCCCACCCCCTGCATCTATATATTATTTTAAATGTACAAAAAGACCAAATAAATGTGGTAATTTTTCATTAGGTATTTTTGTGTTTGATTATTTCTGTGCATACCAGGATGTTACATTCTATGTAACGGTGGCCCTTCCCCGGTCTCCGCACTGGCAAAGAGCAACCTTTAGGCTTTTTTAGCTTGAGGAGTGTCCAACGCATTTTGATGCAATTTCACACTTTACCTGGAATTTTTAAGCTGAGGGTTACCAACATGTTCTTATTTAATAATTTTAAGACTCTAGTGATGTTATTTAACAATTTTAACACTGCTGTGGTGTTTTTGTCGTGGTGTTTACTGCATTGAGTTGTCTATACCATGTGTTTTTACTGCTCGTATTTTTTATGCTGTGACGAAATGCTTAAAAAAAATAGAAACATTACTTGTTTCTGGGTCAGGAGCAGGCTGGACTTTGTAAAGCGAACAGAATAGGAGTCACACGATTTCCCACAACCTCGGAGTAATGTGTGTTTTTATTTGGTTCCAAAATGTATGATACATTTTTGCTTTTCCAAAAGCCGAAAAATTAAACTTGATCTTTGAGCAAGAGATGTTGTCTAGTTGGTAAGCCATCTTTTGTGCCACCAAGAGCCCGAAGTTCTCATCCCAGCTTTGCCTGTCAATAGAGGTGCTCCTGCTGCCCCACATTCGACTTTCACTTATTGCTTTGTGTTGATAGGAGATTGTCAAGTGTGGACATATTACAAGATGGAGGTAAAGGAGCAAGGGTTGTATGAGGTGGTTAGGCTGTAATCTATGGCAGTTAGGTCACCATTTGTGGTCATAAAGGTCCTTAACTGTGGGTCTGGATGGAATGACTTACCATGACCAGTACTCTACAAGGGTGATCTGTAAGAAGAAGCTTGGTGGAACTTCTTGCTGTGGTCAGTGCTCTCCAAGCGTGATCGGTAAGAAGAAGCTTGGTGGGACTTCTTGCTGTGGTCAGTGCTCTACAAGGGTGATCTGTAAGAAGAAGCTTGGTGGGACTTCTTGCTGTGGTCAGTGCTCTACAAGGGTGATCTGTAAGAAGAAGCTTGGTGGAAGTTCTTGCTGTGGTCAGTACTCTACAAGGGTGATCGGTAAGAAGAAGCTTGGTGGGACTTCTTGCTGTGGTCAGTACTCTACAAGGGTGATCTGTAAGAAGAAGCTTGGTGGGACTTCTTGCTGTGGTCAGTACTCTACAAGGGTGATCTGTAAGAAGAAGCTTGGTGGGACTTCTTGCTGTGGTCAATACTCTACAAGGGTGATCGGTAAGAAGAAGCTTGGTGGGGCTTCTGGCTGTGGTCAGTACTCTACAAGGGTGATCTGTAAGAAGAAGCTTGGTGGGACTACTTGCTGTGGTCATTACTCTACAAGGGTGATCTGTAAGAAGAAGCTTGGTGGGACTTCTTGCTGTGGTCAATACTCTACAAGGGTGATCGGTAAGAAGAAGCTTGGTGGGACTTCTTGCTGTGGTCAGTACTCTATAAGGGTGATCTGTAAGAAGAAGGTTGGTGGGACTTCTTGCTGTGGTCAGTACTCTACAAGGGTGATCGGTAAGAAGAAGATTGGTGGGACTTCTTGTTGTGGTCAGTACTCTACGAGGGTGATCTGTAAGAGGAAGCTTGGTGGGACTTCTTGCTGTGGTCAGTACTCTACAAGACACTGACGGGTTCAATTCATTGCGAGAGAAAGGTGAACCATTTCTTTTGCTGTTTGTAACACAGGGTTTGTACATGTTGGATAAAAAATATTATAACAAACTGTCGAAAATAAAATATTTCTGGGGATAGGTGAGTGAATGGCAGGTAAATATTTGAGGTGGACTTGGTCTTTTTAAAATAAGATATAGAGAATGTAAATGTCCTATGGGTACCGCAATGCCTTATCATTGAGATGTTGCACCGAGAGATTCAGACACAATAGAAGTGAAATAGTCAAAGAAGGAATCTATCTGATTGGCGATAGATTGGTATAGTCCAAAATAGTCACCAAGAAGCTTAGAGCTGGGATGGGAACTGCTTAGAAACTACCATTGATCACAATATGCAGGAGGAGTACCCTTGATGGAGGCAGCAAATATTTGGCAGACGTCAATGATGTCTGGGTGGGAAAAGAGTAAGCAAATGCCACATGTATGTGGTGATGGGAAAGACCTTTTTGGGACACGCAATGGTGGGTCCTGGGGAAGGGACGGTTATGAAGAGTTGGTTTATAAAATAGGGTGAAGAGTGGGGAAATACTTGGCTAGTGCCACTAACATAGAGGGGAGGGCAACAATCACAGTACAATCAGGAGAAATATACACTCGTTGACCTAGGGGGTGGTAAAAGAGTGGTACATGCTAACGTGGTCTTTGCGAAAGAACATATGATAACAACAATGAGGATTACATTGTGGAGAAGAGGATGGGCAAATTATACTTGCCGGTATTGTGGAGAAGATTCAAGGTGAGCTTCTCAAAAGACAATTTCCCGGAATACCATTCCACACCTAGAGGCATCCCCTCTATCTGCAGCATCAGAGCAAGAGACCACCTGCGATTACAAAACATTGCTCCTTTGTCTTTCTCAAGGTGCAGGATCTTCACTCTAGTTCAGATGCACATAGGCTACGCAAATCAATTCTATCAGTCTCTTTCTGGCTGTCTGATCCGATAGATGGGCGCGAAGTCTAAAACACCTGACAATCCCTTAGCCCTTCTCAATGATATCTTCACTGGTTCTTCAAACACTTTACTGGCTTCAATGCAATTCAGATATTACATAGAATGAAAACACTTTATTAAAAAGGCATGGTTACTATCTAGCTAAAAAGTCAAATCTACAAATATTGGAAATATCAAGGTTAAGGTTTAAAATATTAAACTTAACATTAACAGTAAACATATCATGAAGTCAAAACTACATTAAAAACAATGCTATTTCCATTGTTTGCAGACTAATGTTTAGTTCTATAGTAAACTTAACTTAAAAAAAAATGATAATATTTATATACTTTAAAATTTTAGAAATATCGAAGACGACAATTTTGAGAAATTGTGTTCCAAAAAGCATTTTTGCTATTGTAATCCCCTTTCTAAGCAAATGAAAACATTTGACTATTTTAAACAGTATCGGGTAATATTATCCCCACCAATAATATCGCCACATATATATGGTCGATGGGAACGGCCATAAGCGATATTATTAGTGGCGATAATGTTTGGGGTAAATGGGAGCGGGGGTGCGGCGGGTGACCCCCGCTCCCTTGGAACATATATGGGGGTTGTGGGGGTGTCCCCCACAGGTTTAATGGGTTAATATTGCCGCATAAATATGGTGCCATTCTTGTATGGCGATATTTTTGCGGGGATATTAACACATGGAACCTTTTGAACTTCTCATAACTTTTGAACCTGTGCGTTGCTTTTTCCCAAATTTGCCATGCTGGATCGAAATTGTTTGCCAAATTTGGTGTAGATCCATCTACGGGATCAAAAGGTTACAGGATAAAGCATTTGTGTCATTGTCCGATGCAATCCTAACTATACAGCAGTGATCTGCAAGTTTTAGTTCGTCCAAAGGTTTTGGACAGCAACTCCCATCTGCCCTTACCAGCATAGCCGATGGGGAGGGAACATGGGAGTTGTGGCCCAAAGCATCTGAAAGATAATAGGTTGCAGACGCATACTATAGAGCCGTTAAGAGCACCAGGGTCCATGGGTTGCCGCGCCCTCCATCGTTGTTATCTATGCAATAGCAGCCAGTTGGTGGAAACTTGTAAAAAGGCCCGTGCTCGTGGTGCCTAAAACTATAACAATTCTCTCTGCATACTATAGAGCCATTGCCACAACTGTATGATATATATATATATATATATATATCCCATAGTCTACCATAACATGGGATCCCTTGTTTCATAAAGCATTGTGAGCTTCCATACAACCCAGTTTGTAATCTCTGCTCTTTGATCTCACTACTTCTCTTCATTTCAACCACATTAGGTCATCTTGCAACAGTCAAAGTGATCTGCACCCTACTGTCCACACCAAGAAGCCACGGTGTGGGCCTACACTACATGCAATGAGTGGGAAATGACATAGCAAGAACTGTAGCCCTATCTACGATTCTGGCAACGGTTTATCTTGGTATAGGTAATGTTAGCACTAAGCAGGTCATTTGAGGTCTTCCAAGTCTCGAAGTTTCACGTAAAGCTGTGTCTTCCGTCCTAGTCTAGCGCTCACTTTCTCTTTCTAGACCGCAATGCTCCTTCCTACCTTTGTCTAGGACGGGGCCGAAGATGGCAAGGCTGTCGTCGATGGTTGTGCAGTTCCACCGCCTGCCACGAAACTGGTGCTGGCACTCCTGGATGCCAAGCTTCACGCCCTCGGCCACACTGGGCATGATCTCGATGTAGTTCCGGCAGAAGCGAAGCTGCTTGGGGACGAGACCGGGGATCGAGCCGCAGAGGATTGGTTGCGAGCCCAGTGAGGTGTACTGCTGCCCCAGAGCCAAAGACCTAGTGGAGGAAGAGAGAAAACACAAGCCGTTAGTGTCCGACTGGCTCCATCTTTGGAGCTTCCAAGCGTCTTCACCAACACGCACTCTACAAAAGGCCATATGGGTGGCAGGAGCAGTCCACTGGTTGGTGCTTTACACAGACATGATAAAGTACCATAAGACCCCCCAACCCACCCCTCCTCGACCCTAATCGCCTCTAATTACTGATCTTGGTGCTTAACTGTGATCTAAGACAGCCCTGTTGTAACGTTGCACCCTAACACATAATCCTGTTAACCTCTGATGTCCAGCACATTCTTCAAGCTAGGTTTGCCCTCAATAAATACCCCAAATAAATGAAAACATGTGTATATAGGAGTTAAAACATTGAACCGGTTGTTGATGGGGAAGGTGCTGAAAACCATGAATACAAAGAGTGGAAGACCGTCTTTAAGCACAGTTCCATGTCATTTCATCGTGGGATGTTTTTTCGCTGTTTTTTTTACCGCAGATTTTTTAAATGAAAAAAATTCATCTAATTTTTTGTTTTTTTATTTATGTTAAACCCCCATTCCCCTAATATTTTATATATTTCCTAAGGCCCACACCCCAAATATATATTCTTCTAAACCCCCTAAACATTTCGATGAGTTTTGTTTGTAAAAAATCTGCTGTAAAAAACCCTGCCAAATCCTGAAGCCTATCCCTATGTAATGACCTTCATGTTACCAGCCAGGAGGTGAAGGAGTGCGGGCGGGCGGGATGTTGCACGGGGGGAACAGATCATTAAGGGAGAGCTTGGGGTCATATTGTGGGGTGGGTTGACTAGCTGATTTAGCTGTGGACCAAGAGGACAGCGGTGCTTGTTGCCCATTACTTGGTCAACATGGAAACTGACTGTAGTGGAACAAGTTCAGTACTTATTTATGGGATATAGAGATGGGCAACCCAACACAAACTGAATCTATGACCTTTTCCCCTTCTTGGATTTATGTCTCGTGGTGCAGGGGAATGGTACCGAATAATTCGCTACTAATGAAGCTTAGGAAATGGGCCTGAACAAGATGGAGAAGCGGCAATTGATATATGTTATTTATCTGACATGATAGGTTATTTATAACGCGCTTAATACCCAGAGGTTTCTAAGCGCGGACCCCGGGGTTGAACTTGCGGTGCTCCGTTTCGTCTTGCTTCCAAGGCGAGCAGGTTGCCCCTGAGCTATCCAGCCCAAGGGCTGGCCTAGGAAATGCCAATATCTGCTCCCAAGCCACGCTCTGGCACGGGCAGCCCGCGTTGCCGAAGACTCACCACAGAGTCGGGAGGCAGAAACATCCAAACCCTCACATACTGTTCAAAGACCGGCCACATTGGTATATATGTTCTGCAATTGGTCCTAAGTGACAACGTCGTTTTACAAATAAAAAAACTAAGGATCAAAAGAAGACTGGAGCCATGTTGTAGTGTGCAGAGAAAGGACCCACTATCTACACAATATTTCACATATCAAAAATCATATTAAAAATAAATATAGCACAGATTATTAAATTACTCAATACACCATCTCTTACACATACATAAAAGGGTGTCATAGAAATTCATTCATAACAGAAAACGTGCCTAAAGAAATATTTCCTTTACCAAATCAACAAATTAAGATACATATACTCATGAGAAACTAATTAAAAAATGTTTTTGGCAAAATCAACTCCCAATAGCATACCTTCTTGTTTTGCAAATAAGCACACAAGAACGTATTCTATTGGGAGTTGATTTTGCACCCCAACATTTTTTTATTACATTTTTCACAGGGCAGTCTATCTAAATATCATGCCCCTGTCGTACACGAGTGCGCGCAGGGGATGACCGGTGCGGTCGAGAAGAGCACAGGAAAACGGAAGTGACGTAAGTGGGTGTGTGTGTGTGTGTGTTTGCTGCCTGTGTGAATGTTGTGGGGTGGTGTTGGGAGTGTGTGGGGAGGGGGCTGGGCAGAAGGGTTGTATGGAGTGGTGTATGTGTTAGTGGGGTGAAGGCTTAGGAACAGTTATGGGGGAGATGGTGCAGGAATAATGGGGGATTTCGGTGTGAAACCCACACATTTAACAGGGGGGGGGGGGTTAAAACGTTATATTGGGTGAATATTAAAGGCTGCACCAAATCTCACGAAAAAAAATCCCTTTTTTTGTGTGCATCCTTTAATATTCAACAATATCACATAGAACCCTGACATTTACAGACATTGTGTTAGGGTGAGTATTTTGACCCTTAAAAAGAGCAGAGATCAGCTTCCATTACTTGCTCAAAGGTTTTCTTAATCAGTATCACAGACAAGTTTCACATTTAACATTTTGGGCATTCTTATGCTCCCAAAATGCTCTTTGCTTTTATGCAAATTCACCAGGCTTGGGTTCCATGAAGAGATGGGAGCTGGCCTGGGGGTCCGCACCCCTTGGCCAGCCCCCTCCTCACTGCGGCACAACCCCTACCTCTCCCCCAGGAGGAGAGCGTTCCCAGGGTAATTTGTTCAGCATCGCACTCATGTAGCCTGATTCTTCTTGTTTGAGTACTTAGCCCCGTTAATGACAGCAGTAGATACATTGAGTATTTCCCTTGGAAGTTCTCCGTGATCAAGAAATGTGCGGTGTGGTTACTGATGACACCTTAATCCAAGCCACAGGGAACAGAAACGTGCATTGGAGTATCTATAGCCATGCATTACACGTGGTCCTAGTCATTCCTTTAAGCTGATGAATGGATGGAAATGGGACACCCTCTGATCTTTAGCTGGCAGGTGCTGTAAGTGAGATCAGATGTAAACCTGTGTTAAATAGGGGATCTAAGTATTCACACAGATCCCCCTGCAAAGGGTGAACAAAAGCAATGGTGTTGTCAAATCATCCCCTATATATTGATACTCCAAACGGAGAGGTCAAAGATCGAAGGAGTATGCAGTGCCCTGAGTGCAAACTGTGGAGATGTGATTATTGGCTGCCCTTTCACTGCCCCCCCACGTCAATTTGACACAGGCTTGGTCTTTGGTGGAGCAGCAAGACTCTTCACAATCCACCAAATTGTGCTGACTTAGATGTGAACCGAATCTGCACGCTTTGGGCCCGATTCATGGAATTATTTGCGTGTAAAATAGGGTAATTGCGTGCCATTCTGCACACAAATCCCTGTTCGTCAATTCATGGCATGGAATGTGCAGTACTTTTCCTGGCCTTGCGTGGAGTTCGCGCAGGCTTGGCACGTCTCTGCGAGCTGTCGAGGGCCTTGCGTGAGACTCCAAGGTGAGGGTAAGCATGGCTTGTGCTGAGGGCTGAGAAGGGGGCGGACCACCAAAAATGGGGAAGAACTTGCTCAAAAAATGGGTGTTCCAAGGGAAAACCTGCAGGCAGTCCCTCGCAAGCCCACAAGACGTATTCATAGATTCAATCGTGCAACCTCTCGGTCGGGAAATGGCCACGCAAGACCTTCATACAATCTGCCACCTGAAGGCAGCCGTAAGTATATTTGCGTGTAGGATTTGCAACATGTAGGTCGGGTTGGATGTCGGATTTCGGGGTGCTTGTACTCAACCGGGGTTCCAATGTAACTTTGGGGTGTGTATAAGCAGTGTAGCGGGGTGCAGGAGCAGTTAACGAGGGTTTGACCTCAGATTTTCCCAGTTTAGACCGAGTTACAATTTTTCATACGCAGGTTGCCAGGAACAGTTACGGGGGCCCTGCGCAGGGTCCCTGAGATGCAGGATTGCTTGCGGGGAACCCCACAAACTGTTTGAAGGGTGCGTGTGGGCGTGTATTCGCGCCCGGGGGAGCGCAGAAATGTAGCTGATCTGGCTGTCTATGCTTTTCGTGGGGGCGTGTCGGGTGCGTTGCGGCTGCAACTTGCGAATACGGCTACTTTGTGCAAACAATTCCATGAATATGCGGGACGTGCATTTTTTATTCTGAGTTCGCGGCATGCAGCCCTTGCAGGATTTCTGTGCACATTTCCATGAATCGGGCCCTGTGTCACACAGAACGAGACCACACGTACATGCGTATGTGTGTGGCTGAATTGCCGGCCGTGATCCGCAAATTTCAAGAACATTTTCAGGCAAAGCTATTTTGGCTGCACATTTTCCCCCATTCAGCCATGCGAAAAGGCCAAGAGAGAGAATGTCTCTGCATAGGCTAGGAACTGAGCTCAGCACTCGGCCGCTTCGTGATCCCTACCTCGAGAGGCCAAGGACACATTTGCAGGACCTTTGCAGTGATATCCAAGGAGTCTTTTGGCATCCTTAATGGGCGGTGCCCCCCCCCCCCACACCATGGAGATGTCAGTGATTGGGTAGTCAAGAATGCTGGCCTTCTGGCTCCCTAAGGACCAATATGCAGGAACCTAGGCCACATGGTGGGGTGTAGCCTGCTCATGCCATACGTGCACCTCTCCTATAGATCAAGTGAGATCATCAGTGTTTGACTCGACAAACTAAAGCCATTACACCTCCGGTGGAGTCTAAAATTGTCGCATGCAGCACTATATAAAAAATGTGACATTAACATGATATTGTTGGTTAATTATTCGTGCCATGATTTAGAGGGTAATGTAGAGAACATTACGAATAGTTTACGGGTAGTTCTGCAATGAGGTCCTTTTGGAAGCACTCCCTTTAAGCATCAGTGATGGCCCAGACAGGAGACCTTTGACCAGATGTAATTTACGTCACTTTCCTTTGCAGATAAATAATGAAAAATGGGAAAAGATACTGCTTGGAGCCAGCGCCATTTTGCAACCACCATCCACACCCTGCAATGGGTTGAGATGTTACGTTTCTAGACCAGGGGAAGTTCGGACTCCCATTTTCCCTCACCGTTGACTATACTGGGTAGAGCTAATGGGAGGGGTGGACCAAAACACTGCAGAGTTGTAGGTTGACTACCTCTATTCTAGAGAAAATATGACACCTGGGGGTGCACCACCTGGTATTGGGCCTATTGGCCACCTAGAAGCTCCCCGGAAACAGCTTGAAGATTGCATGAGAGTCTATAATGTCACTAGCGCCGCAAGAACTATGCACTTTCCTTTCGTCTGTTGCACCTGTACACTACGAAGAGTTTATCCTTCCAACAATGGACCGGCTATTTTACGAAAGTTTAATATCTCAAAAGTTAAAACTCTCAAAATACTGCATAAGAAAGACACATTTTAAAAAGTTAGCTCCTGATTACTAGAACATTTTTTTTTTAATAAAGTGTCAAAATGTTGCCTTTTGGCTGTGTCTAAGGATTCTATGTAATTAAATCGAAAACAATTCAACAAATATGGTTTTGTCGAATTATTTTTTTCTTTAATTCAATTTAGCCACAAATACATACGGAGTAGACTCCCACACCCCCCGCATCTCGCTTCTCCCACTTACCCCTAACTCATTTATCACGATTGCTCACCCCCACCAGCATATATTTTAGGCCAAATTCGATTAACAATAATTCATTGAATTCGTATTTGACGAATTCTTCCAGATGTAACCTCCCTATAGCAAGTGCTTTGAGGTACGCTGCAATGCCCTGTGAGGGCAAGGTTCAGACAGTCACAGTAAACAGAGTGAGCACTAGTCCGCCTTACTGACTGCAGTTGAGGCTACAGACCTCTGATGAGGACCGAGGTGCTCGAATGCCCGGTTCTATACGCAGGTACCCAGACAGCCCAAACAATGCTAATGGACTCCAATTTGTAAGTTTCCAACAGAGTGCAATGTCTTGCACCTGCCCTCCCCGCAGCTGGTCTGCCCTGTCAGTTTGCTCTTGGGATTGGCTATGCCCAGGTGCTCACACCATTTTCCAGCTGTTGCCATCTTCTGGCAAGGTGGTAGCATGATATGATAGGTTATTTATAACGCGCTTAATACCCAGAGGTTTCTAAGCGCGGACCCGGGATCGAACCTGTGTAGCTCTGTGTCATCTTGCTTGCAAGGCGAGCACGTTGCCGCTGAGCTATCTCCGGAGGCTCATTATGGCAGTGCCCGGTAAATGTCTCTCCCATGCCTACACCAAAGCCCAAATGGTTGGCTTTGCAACTGCTTGCTGCGCAGGATTTCGGGCCTCATATTATTAGTCGCCCTCATTGTCTGATCGACTGATAATTAATACGTGATGATACACGGTGACATGTCATTTTTACGTACATTGGTTGCGTGCCAAAGGGTGGCACAGGCTGAGCCCTGAGGGGGCATGCGCTGCATTTGACGTGCTACAAAACACGATTCAAATAAAACAAAACATATTTAAATAGGCTGCCTTCGCAACGAGGCTGAGTGCCGCGCTGTGAGCACTCTCGGGGCTCCCGTCCTGTCTCTGTCACTGATGACCTCTGGCGACCTTCCTCTCTGCTCCCAGGCAGCCATTGTAAGAACACGTGTTTACGGTGCGTGTAATCACTGCTCCTGAAAGTTGGTGGGCGGTGAAAGACTTCACCCTTTCATACCAGTGCGGCGTTTTATTATGTTCGCCCTTTTTGGCGGGCTGGGGTGTGAGGTCGATTTATTGAGTGTTGTTGAGGGAAGATGTGAAAGGAGGCTGTGACACAAAGGGGACAATGGCGCAGGTTCGTGGAGCGCTTCAGCTAATGCCTCGAGAGAGAAAGTGGGAGGGGCAAGGGGGGGGGGCTTTCCATGCCGGCAACCTTGTTAGCCCCTCGGTTGGTTGTTTGAACACGTCCATGCGTAGAAATGGGAGGCATTAATGACTTCCATGACAAAAAAGTGGAAGTCATTAATAGTATACCTTCCAGAATGTAGAAACGCTTGTGTACAGGCGCGTTATAAATGCCACATGATAGCATAACCTAGTCAGAGGGGTGCGATTATGCACCAGAAAGTTTTGTTTGTTCATTGTTTTGATCAAAACTTTACACAATGTTTTTATCACACATAATTCAATAATTCATACCGAATTCATTTCAACACTAACATTTCCAAAGTTTAAACTAATTCATATAAAAAAAGTCATCACTATTCATTAAAACCTGACTTGGCTGATTCTACTAAACCAATCTTTTTTAGAAAATGTGATAACGCTAAAATCAGGGATAGAGAATTTTTCATATAAAAACAGTAGAAAGTAAAAAAAAAAATTAAAAAAATTAAAGGTTAACTGTGGGCTGAAAGAGCAGAAGTCACCCGCAAACAGTGGTAGAGTTGGTCGGTCAGGTGAGGCAGATCAGCCATTCTTATTGGTTATATCCCGCATCACCACAGTACCGTTTTTGCTTAAGATTCTTGACCACGCAGCTTACCTTCAGATTCAAGACTACCTGGAATCTACCTGGAATCTAATAATTTGCTAGGTCTACGACAATCCGGTTTTTGGCCCAGACACGGGACAGAAACTGCTTTAATAGACCTAAAAACCCAAATTTAAATATTGAAGGATAAGGGCAAACTAGCAATGCTATTAGTCCTCAACCTCTCTGCTGCATTTGATCTGGTCAACCACCAGATCCTATGTAGGCACCTCCACTCTGCTGCTAACTTCTTATCCTCGGCTGCGGCCTGGATCAAATCCTTTTTGAGCAATAGATCATGAGGGTCTTTGCACCATCCACAGCTGGGATCTTGCGTGTCACCTACACTTTATAACATTTTCACGAAACCACTCTTTGATGTGCTTGACTATCTGGGTGTCTCCTACACGAACTATGCGGATGACACCCAGATACTCATTCCCATGACAGGTGATTATCTAGCTGACACCAAGGCCCTCAACAACGTCTAGCTGGTCATCCAAGCCTGGATGGCCCAACACCAGTTATGCCTAAATGACGACAAGATGGAGCTCCTCATCCTGGGTACCACAACGCCTGAGCAAACTTGAGCCGTCCTATCAGTCTTTTACCATAGACGATAATACCATACGAGTTTCGAAATACACCAAAACGTTAGATTTTTACCTTGACGCCACCCTATCCTTATCCCGACAAATGCAGTCAGATCTGCCTCTGCATACACGTGCAAACTCATTGCAGCTTGCAGACAGTTTCTTACCACCACTAACAGTGTCGCACTAGCTAGAACTCTCATTATTGCAAACATTGATTATTGTAGTGCTCTTTACTTAGCTACCTGCCAAGAGAACCTCAATAAACACCAAACAACCCAGAACAATGCCATCCGTGCTGCCCTAAACATTCCCCGCAACCACCACATTTCAGAATCCAGAGCCAACCTAAAGTGGGTACCTGTCAAGCAGAGAATTTCATTAAAAACACTTGCCCTCATGCACAAATGCTTTGCCAACAAGGCCCCCATCTACCTCTGCAGTCGGCTGTCCCGCCATTCGACCGCCCGACCCCTAAGAACTGCCCAGACGCACTGTCTATCGATCCCTAGGTTTAAACTTCAAAAAGCGGGGGGCACTAGCTTCCCTGTCCTAGCCTCAAAACTATGGGGCACCCTCCCCGCTACAATCAGAGCGGAAGATTCTTTCAACACATTCAAGACCAAAACCAAATCTTGGCTATTTGACCAGCACTAAGAAATGTTCTGCGCCTCTGATTTACATACTCTAGCCCGCTGACCTCTGTTACTACTTCTGTACACCCTATGGGTATATCCTCTGTTAAGCCTAGCGGCACTGTAATCACTGTAGTATATGTAGTTAGAAGCTAATATTCTGTTTAATGTAACTGTTGTTAATGTTAATATCCTGTTTAATGTAATTTTGTATATATGCATTATTGTAACTCTGCACAAATTGCGCCCTGATGCCCCCCGGCCTGATGGTTTGCGCGTTATAAATAAAACAAATACAAATACAAATCAGGGCACAGGGCGGGACATCATCCGACATAAGAACACTTTTGGCATTGATATTTTAAACACACTGAAAGTGATTGGTCTTCCATGTTCTCAGTCCTGATTACAGCTGTGTTTTGTTGATGCTGCATGATCTGGACTTTCAATTGACATAAAAAGGTTTTAACTGCAGTCTTGCAGCACACGGCAGAAGACCGTGCGATGGTTATGCTACTGGGATGTATACCGTGCACTGTTGCCATTGGCATGGCCTCCAGGCGCTCTGGCGGATCTGAAAGCGAGAGGCTGTGGAGGGCGCTAGGTTAGCGGGGAGGGAAAGAACATGCAAGATAACTTTGCTGTTGTCTTGATGTGTGCAGTTGAGAAGTAGCCGGATACTATGTGCGGGTGTGTGTTCGTACTAAGAAGGTATTGTGAGAATAGCATGTTTATTGCATCTGGAAGACATGATGAGGATAGCAGGTGTATTGCATTTAGAAGATATGATGAGGCTCACATGTGGATTTAGAAGATGATGAGGATAATATGCGTATTGGTACTTGGAAGATATTGTAAGAATAGCATCCATGCTGAATTTGGAGGATATGATGAGGGTAGCATGTGTATTGCACTTGGTGGATTTTGCGAGAATAGCACGCGTACTTCAATTAGAAGATCTGTAAGGTGGCGATAGTGTTGCACCTGCAAGAATTTATGAGGGCAGCCTTTTGGATGCACCCAGAAGAGCTTGCAAGGGTGGCCAATGAAGTGCACTCAGAGGACTTAGCGAGGTGGCCATCCTTTGTGTTGCACTTAGACGATTTTTGGGACAGCCTTGCGTTGCTCATGGAGGATTTGTTATGGTAGCCATTGTCTTGCACCCAGACGAACGGTGAGGTTATCCTTAGTGTTGCACCTGTAGGAATTTGATGAGTGCAGCCAATGCATTGTACTTAAAGGATATATGAGGGTAGTCATTATATTGCGAATAGACATTTTTCATGTGGCAACCAATGCATTGCACTTGGAGGACCTGTGAGGGTGACAACTGAGTCGCACTTGTCGGATCTTGTGAGGGTAGCCAATGTATTGCACAGAATAGAGCCAATGCAGATAGAAGCGTATGTGACGTCCACTGTATTGTACTTGAGGAAGCCAAAGTGCTCCACTTTGTGGATTCTAAGGAGATGGCCAATGTATTGAATCTAGGCGATTGTAGAATGTGGCCATTGCACGGAAGGTAGATGGCGTAGCCATTTTATGTTCAATATAGGTTTTCCAAGGCAGCCACTGTATTTAGCAGACTGCACGTATAGTGTAACCACTAAACTCTGTCAACCCAGATGTATTTTAGAATTTTGCAGAATGTACCAAATCCAAGATCTCATTAGAGTGTGTCCCTTGTATTCAGTCCTCTCCCACTCCATGTTTATGTCGTCTTGGCGGAAGGAACTGCCTCTTTCATGCACACATCTGCTTTCACACACAACTCGCACAACACATTGCACCTCACTTCTGCCATAATGCAGCTACCTTTCACGACAATAATTATACTCGACCTATAGAACCCATGGGTATTAGTGGGTGCCTCTCAAAGCTGGAACTTTATGCTGGTAAAATGGCTCAGTGGCTTAAACGCTTGCTCCTGTGATCTATGCTTGATCTGCAGGTCGTAGGTTCGAATCCCGGCAAGATTAACTCAGCTTTTCATCCTTCGAAGGTCGATACACGAGTACCAATTCCGATTGGGTAATAATAGTAATGAATGTAAATATGTCCCATGTAAAGCGCTTTAGATTAAAGCGCTATTTAAAAAACTAATTATTATTATTAACTCCAGTAAGTTTCCGTTGTAGGCAAGCCTCACCCGACCCTAACACCGCTAAGAGGTTTAGGTCACTGATAGCCCCCTGTGCAAACACCGACCCACGGGACGGTCTTTGAGGCAGGCGTGCTGACAAAGAGGGGGTCGCCTCCCTCCCAGGATTAGAGCCCTGCTCCCAAGCGGCTCTGAGCAGGCCCTCCTGAAGCCGGATACGCTGCCCGCATTGCTGGCCCGGGCCTGCTGGTCCCTAGGACAACCTCATTAGAAAGGGCTTAGGGTCCCGCTGCCAGTCCCCTTCTCGCCCCCCATGCCATCAGAGACAATGAGGCCCGGTGCAGAGGATAATCCGGGAGAGAGGCAATCTCCAGAGACCCCTTGTAATCACCCCGTCCCATCCGAGGAATTAGGAGGAGAGCCTTGGCTGCTCAGCCCTCCCTTTCCCAAATCACTCTGGGACCCCCCTGCTGCCAACAGGGAAGAGGGCACGTCCTCTTCACCAACCTGATGAAATAGGGCTGTATAGGCCAGTGGTGGGTGCAGCACCTGTGCCAGGCGGGCAGGCCCCAGCAACCCCGGACTGCTGTCCTAGAGCACCCCACATGGTTGGCGAAAGTGCACCCCAGCCCTTGCCCAATACAAATTCTGCCATTGGCTCCTGCAGTCCTGTCCCCATTGGTGCGGTTTTAGGTGCGTCTATAGGTAGGTTGTCTGTATGGTGGCTTCTATAGCTGTTTGGGGGGCGGGGGGAGGGGGAAGGGGGCTATTGGCAAAGGAAATGAGGTAGGAGGGTAAGAAGGCTTGTCGCCGCCATTACAGCAGGGACTGACGATATTCTAATCATTCCAACCCCCGCCCCAGTCTACTGCCTAGCCTTCTCTCTGAGCAAGAAGATGGGGCGAGCCCCCAGTTTCTGTCTATACGCACAGCAGGCAAGGGGCTTGCAACGGACCCTCGCACCCCCACACTAAAACTCTGATGCTTTCCTTCTTGCATGCCATGTAACGGGATCTTGTGCACCGCAACTCCTGCTACTTTTGGGGGGGATCCCTCTTGGCACGTTGCCTGCAAGGAGGGGAGAACGCTGGGCGAGTTCTGTGTACTGCAAAGCGCTTTCTGGGAACTTATCTGCTTCTAGGCAGTGGGGGTTTAGGTGGGTGCATGCTACCAAGGTATCGGGTAATATTATCCCCACCAATAATGTCGCCATACATATGGTCGTGGGGTAAGGCCATAGGCGATATTATTAATGGGGATCATTTATGGGGTTATTGGGACCGGGGGCTGCGGGGGGAGTCTCCCACTCCAATTTAAAAAATGGTGGGGGTTGCAGGGCTGTATTCTTGCATGGCGATATTTTTGCGCCGGTAGTAATACATTGAACCGCTACCAAGAGGACACTGCGTTAACACAAATGCACGCTGATTATCACCTCTTTGTCTTTCAACTTTGGTTCCTCCACATCAGCCCCTTGCTGACAAAGAAGAATGTATAGCTTTTCAGTGGGCGTTTAGTGTTTCAGTTCCCTGCTGGCTGGCCGTCACCTGACAATAAGCGGCTATTAACGGCCAGGTGCATTTCTGTGCTTTAAATGTGGTCTTTGCAGAGCTCGTGTTACAAGCTTCAAGTGACGGTCTGAAGGGCTCCAGCAAATACAGCTTGTAATGCACACGCTGCAAAGCCCATATTGAATGCCCCACAAAGAAAATGATATGGAAAGGAATATATTGCTGTATTATAAGAAAGCTGACTGGCAAAATGGGAGCAGTTGCTGGGGGCCCCCCCTAAGTCTCGAGGCCCCTTTCATTTGAAAAAGTTGAAAGGCCCCGACACCGTCCCTGCCTTATGGCTCGGTGCTCCAATTTGCACATGGCACTCTGGGACAGCCTTCTCCACAATATTAAGCAACAGCTGAACCGCACCTTTTCTGTTTCCAGTCTACGTAATTGGAGCAGCCCATCCTCGCCTCCCCGACTCCCATCCATAGCTAGACGAAGGCATCATTGTCACACTAGAGGAAGGTTTGCAGTTGGAACAGTAGCACCTTGGAACAGGCTCTTTGTAGCTATTTAGCCGTGTTGTAGATCAATCAGATAAGCACTCGCCTCAGACACCTGTGTTCACTGTAATCACAGGTACACGCAGCGGTCGAGGTGGGCGGGAACTGAAGGTTCAGCGTTCCTCTATTTGTGAACTAAAGGGTACGGCGTTCCACTGCTTTTTTGGGAAGTCAACCAAAAGTTCCCTTATTGCTTTCTCTTTCTAAATGGCAGGAGAAGGGCACTTTTGTTTTTGCTGCTGCCTTGCTGGGGATTAAACCAGTGATGAATTATCTTGCAAATGCTTGCTTACTCTTGTTTATTTCACTAAGAGGCTTGGCACATAAAGGCATTTCCTCTAAACCAAAGGAAGACAGATTAAAACGGCAATACTTTTAAACAGTCGTACATTGCATGTAGTTCTGGACTATCCAGCGCTGGCCTGAGCGCAGGAGGTCATTCATAGTGCGCCAACTCCTCACACTTTTATTCTCGGCCTATTTCTAAAATGACCGGGTAGCCCTGGGAACGTCTTAATGTTGTAATTACTCTGTGTTTGGGAAAGCATTGCATGCTATGTCAAGACTACGGTCTAACAAAGCCAAGTTAGTCACAGCAATACCCTACTGAACGGCACTCAGCACTACAAAACCACACCCCTAGTGCTGAGCGTCAGCCAACACTACAAAACCACACCTCTGGTACTAAACGTCAGCCAGCACTACAAAAACACACCCCTAGTGCTGAGCGTCAGCCAACACTACAAAACCACACCTCTGGTACTAAACGTCAGCCAGCACTACAAAAACACATCCCTAGTGCTGAACGTCAGCCAGCATTACAAAACCACACCTCTGGTACTAAACGTCAGCCAGCACTACAAAACCACACCTCTGGTACTAAACGTCAGCCAGCACTACAAAAACACATCCCTAGTGCTGAACGTCAGCCAGCACTACAAAACCACACCCCTAGTGCTGAGCGTCAGCCAACACTACAAAACCACACCTCTGGTACTAAACGTCAGCCAGCACTACAAAACCACACCTCTGGTACTAAACGTCAGCCAGCACTACAAAAACACATCCCTAGTGCTGAACGTCAGCCAGCACTACAAAACCACACCCCTAGTGCTGAGCGTCAGCCAACACTACAAAACCACACCTCTGGTACTAAACGTCAGCCAGCACTACAAAAACACACCCCTAGTGCTGAGCGTCAGCCAACACTACAAAACCACACCTCTGGTACTAAACGTCAGCCAGCACTACAAAAACACATCCCTAGTGCTGAACGTCAGCCAGCATTACAAAACCACACCTCTGGTACTAAACGTCAGCCAGCACTACAAAAACACATCCCTAGTGCTGAACGTCAGCCAGCATTACAAAACCACACCTCTGGTACTAAACGTCAGCCAGCACTACAAAAACACATCCCTAGTGCTGAACGTCAGCCAGCACTACAAAACCACACCTCTGGTACTAAACGTCAGCCAGCACTACAAAAACACATCCCTAGTGCTGAACGTCAGCCAGCATTACAAAACCACACCCCTGGTACTGAAAGGTATTAACCACCACAAAACAACAACTCTGATACTGAACGTCAGCTAGCACTACAAAACCACACCCCTAGTGCTGAACGTCAGCCAGCATTACAAAACCACACCCCTAGGGCTGAACGTCAGCCAGCATTACAAAACCACACCCCTGGTACTGAAAGGCACTAACCACCACAAAACCACAACCCTGGTACTGAACGTCAGCTAGCACTACAAAACCATGCCACTGGTACTAAACGTAAGCCAGCACAAAAAACCACCCCCTACTGTTGAACGTCAGCCAGCACTACATAACCACACATCTGGCACTAAACGTTAGCCGACACTACAAAACCACAACCCTGGTACTGAACGGCACTCGGCAGGACAAAACCACACCCCTGATAAGGAAAGGCACTCAGCGTCACAAGACTACAACCCTGGTACTGAACAGCACTCAGGACTACAAAACCACACCCCTAATGCTGAACGTCAGCCAGCACGACACCCCTAGTGCTGAACGTCAGCCAACACTACAAAACCACACCTCTGGTACTAAACGTCAGCCAGCACTACAAAAACACATCCCTAGTGCTGAACGTCAGCCAGCATTACAAAACCACACCCCTGGTACTGAAAGGCATTAACCACCACAAAACCACAACTCTGGTACTGAACGTCAGCTAGCACTACAAAACCACGCAACTGGTACTGAAAGGCATTAACTACCACAAAACCACAACTCTGGTACTGAACGTCAGCTAGCACTACAAAACCACATCCCTAGTGCTGAACGTCAGCCAGCATTACAAAACCACACCCCTGGTACTGAAAGGCACTAACCACCACAAAACCACAACCCTGGTACTGAACGTCAGCCAGCACTAAAAACCACCCCCTAGTGCTGTACGTCAGCCAGCTCTACATAACCACACATCTGGCACTAAACGTTAGCCGACACTACAAAACCACAACCCTGGTACTGAACGGCACTCGGCAGGACAAAACCACACCCCTGATAAGGAAAGGCACTAAGCGCCACAAGACTACAACCATGGTACTGAACAGCACTCAGGACTACAAAACCACACCCCTAATGCTGAACGCTAGCCAGCACTACAAAACCACGCCACTGGTACTAAACGTCAGCCAGCACTACAAAACCACCCCCCCTAGTGCTGAACGTCAGCCAGCACTACAAAACCACACATCTGGCCCTAAACATCAGCCAGCACTACAAAACCACACCCTTAGTGCTGAACTGCACTCAGCAGGACAAAACCACACCCCTGACACTGAAAGGCACTCAGCAACACAAAACCACAACCCTGGTACTGAACGGCACTCAGCACTACAAAACCACATCCCTAGTGCTGAACGTCAGCCAGCACGACACCCCTAGTGCTGAACGTCAGCCAGCACTACAAAACCAAACCCCTGGTACTAAATGGGAACCAGTACTACTAAACCACACCCCTAGTACTAAATGGCACCCAGCACTACAAAACCACACCCCTAGTAGTGAACGGCACCCAGCACTACAAAACCACACCCGTGGTAGTGAACGGCACTCAGCACTACAAAACCACTCGCCTGGTACTGAACGACAACCGGCACTACAAAACCACACCCTTGATTCTGAACGGCACTCGGCAGTACAAAACCACACCCCTGGTACTAATCGGCACTCAACACTACAAAACCAGACCCATGGTACTAAACAGCACCCGACACTACAAAACCACACCCCTGGTACTGAACGGCGCTCAGCATTGCAAAACCAGATCCTCTGGTAATGAACAGCACACAGCGTTAGCAAACCAGTACCATGGTACTGAATGGCACTTAGCACTACAAAACCACACCCCTGGTACTGAACAGTGCTCAGCATTGCAAAACCAGATCCGCTGGTACTGAACAGCACACAGCGTTACCAAATCAGTACCCCGGTACTGAATGGCACTTAGCACTACAAAACCACACCCCTGGTACTGAACAGTGCTCAGCATTGCAAAACCAGATCCCCTGGTAGTGACCAGCACACAGCGTTACCAAACCAGTACCCCGGTACTGAATGGCACTTAGCACTACAAAACCACACCCCTGGTACTGAACGCGCTCGGCATTACAAAACCAGACACCTGGTACTGCACTACAAAACCACACCCCTAGTGCTGAACGTCAGCCAGCACTGCAAAACCACACCCCCAGTACTGAATGGCCCTCAGCACTACAAAACCACACCCCTGGTACTGAACGGCGCTCGGCATTACAAAACCAGACACCTGGTACTGCACTACAAAACCACACCCCTAGTGCTGAACGTCAGCCAGCACTGCAAAACCACACCCCCAGTACTGAATGGCCCTCAGCACTACAAAACCACACCCCTGGTACTGAACGGCGCTCGGCATTACAAAACCAGACACCTGGTACTGCACTACAAAACCACACCCCTAGTGCTGAACGTCAGCCAGCACTGCAAAACCACACCCCCAGTACTGAATGGCCCTCAGCAGGACAAAACTACACCCCTGGCCCTGAAAGGCACTCAGCACTACAAAACCACCCCACTGGTACTGAACGGCACTCAGCACAACAAAACCACACCCCTGGCGATGAAACCCTTTGTTTATAAAAACCCAAATAACGTGAGCTACAGAGAGCTAGCAAAAACAAAGAGGTGCTGGCTGGAAGTTTTAGAATGAATCTTAACAACTGGCGTTGCTTTGGGCAACCCTCCAGACCACCGTTCTTCGCCTGCCAAGCCATTACAGAAGGGGAAAGACCATATGCAAATCAGGCTTGGCCCCACCCCAAAACGGGCAGTGACCTGGACTGCTCCTTTTGGGGTGGGGCCAAGCCTGATTTGAATATGGTCTTTCCCCTTCTGTAATGGCTTGGCAGACGAAGAACGGTGATCCGGAGGGTTGCCGAGAGCAATGCCAGTGGTTAAGATTCATTCTAAACCTTCCAGCCACCACCTCTTTGTTTTAGCTATAGAGAGCTGGCCTTGTATTGCTTCTTTTAGAAGCACGCCCCTCAAACATGCACTGCTCGCATTTATAACATGGATAATAATAACGTGTCAATGTTTCTGTTTTCACTGATGTTTACACATAGTCACTGGAATCAATCTGTTTCCTCTCAGTATTTCTTAGTAGCAACTGAGAAACACGGGCATGTAGTTCTCGTGCTGTTTTCCTATGCTGCAGGACAATGGCTGTGCACACGGACAGTGCAGAGTGAAACGAAAAGAGGCCACTTCCCTTCAGGAGAGTTTGCTTGGACACAGAGGAGCGGCTCAGGCCGGAAGTAATGTCAAAGGTACCCGTTTCATTAGGACCATCGGGTTGCTTTCATGTGAAACCCGAGTTTTGCTCAATGTTCATGTGAAACCCGCGTTTTGCTGAACGTTCAATTCAGTTTGTTTGCGAGTATTTGTGTTTTTATCAGGAAATGCATGAACGTGTGTGTGTGCGCGCTCAATGTAATAAGCACTAGAGGGAAGGGAAGCGTCCCATAACCAGGAGAGACAGGGTCCAGCAGTAAATAAATAAACAAACACAACTGTCTCCTCTTATAGATGCTTTTTGTTCATCCTGCACTCCCAACAAACGGTCAACGGAAAACAAGAAGGCCCTGCCCAGCATCTCAGGACAAACTGATGATCAAGTCACATCATATACATTCTAATTTCAGCATTTAATGTCTTCCTATCAATGCACGCAATTAAATCGGTTACTAGTATTCGTCTATCCAGAAAAATGGAATACAATACTTGGATACAATACATCTGTAAGTACAAACACATTGTGATAGAGATATAGGCAAGAACAAACAAAAAGTCAACTGTAGAGTACATCTATCTCAAACATTCTCCTTGGGAAAAGCAGAAGACATTCATGCAATAGAATGCACGAATGAAGGATGTGCATCTATCTCAAACATTCTCCTTGGGAAAAGCAGAAGACATTCATGCAATAGAATGCACGAATGAAGGATGTGCAATTTACCAAATGAACACAAATGATAGGCACTCAAACACAAGGTCCACAACGCCGCTCCATCATTATAGAGCTATGTGTTTACATTTCTCATAATGATTCACAGCTCCTAAAGAAGTAGTTTCGGCGTTTCATAACAAGTCAACAAGACGCCTTCCTCAGGACCATAGGTGTATGTCTTGGAACCCCATTTGGATAGTTGGTGACTATGTAATGTCTGGGCAGCAAATATGATCGTCTACTTGTCAATGTATTACGTATTTCGCTAAATAGGACTTTGGCTGAAAAATCATATAAAAGAAAACATTCTTAAATTGTGTACCGGCTAAGGGTCGAGCAAGAAAGGGTAATGCTAAATTACTTGGCTACTTACAGTGGAAAAAAGAATATCCGAGCACCGGGTCAGAATCTGGGACCAACACATCAATTCACCGGAAAGTGCCCATAGGAGACAGATGCGTCTACTGCCATAGTCCATGGCGCTGAAGCACTATTGCCTGTCAGAGAGGCAAAGGAGAAGTATGATGGATTATTCAGTAGTGGTAAGGAGGAGAAAAGTCGGGTGGATAGTTGCCATCCTGGATCATGACTACTGTGACCACGGACCCTAGATCAGCCCAACTACACTGCCTCAAAGTCCCGAGGTATAACCGTCAGCAATCTGGAGGTAGTAGATTCCCTGTATTAGCATCCAAACGTTGGAACTCCACGCCCACAGTCCTAAGAATTGTACCATCGTTTTCCCAATTCAGGATAAGTGTCAAAAGCTGGATTGCCTCATTAGAAAAGTATTAACCGCCAGGATATCACTGTGGCGCGACTGCTTCCGCATACGCATTATCATGTATGATATGTTGTTCATGTAAATACGCCTTATTATATCCTATTCATGCAAATTGCCTATGATGTAAATATTATCTTATTATGTTTTCTGTATGTGCGTATGTAACCTGTAACTGTTTCTCGTTACAAATGTAACTGCCATAATGCGCCCAAATACCCGCGGGTTTGGTGCGCTATACAAATAAACAAACAATGCTAAGAAAGCAGCCATGTCTTCAGCAGTTGCCAAGCTTCTGTCCAAGGGGTCATAGTGCCCTGGCTCCAGTGCAGTCCGTGGTTCTACTCTTGGGTATTCTTGGTACCGAAACCTCAGGGGAGGTTTTGTCTGGTCCTGGACTTGAAAGGACTCGATGCCTTTGTCAGGGGGGTTTGGTTCCGGATGGAGTCTTTGCTGGATGGTCTCCTTGGGTCTGCAGGATGCCTATTATCATATGCCCATTCACCTGTCGCACCTACAGTTCCTCAGGTTCTCTGTGGGGCTGGCCCATTATCAGTTCTGGGTCCCTCCCTTTGGGTTGAAATCGGCTCCACAAGTCTTTACGAAGGTGGTGGCTCCATTGGTGGCTCATTTGCATCTGAAGGGGATCCAGCTGTTTCCTTACCTGGACAAATGGCAGGTCAAGGCGGCTCTCCACTGCACTGTTCATTCTCACCCTCCCCATGTCTGTCAGTCGAATTCCTGAACAACTAGCAGAAATCTCAGTTGGGCCCTTCCCAGGACCTGGTGTTCATAGGGGCTCAGCTCTGCACTCGGAGTGGGAAAGTTCTACCTTTCCAAGGTCCTTCATCGTCCCTGGGCTTCTGCACAGGAGCTTCTGGTGGTTCAGGGGCACATGGCTTCTTGTGTTTTTCTGGTCCCCTGGGCATGCCTCCATCTTCGTCCCCTGGTGGTACATCTTCTGCTTCACTGGCCCCCCTCCTCACAATCTCTCAGGCTGCAGGTGCCGATTTCAAGTGACCTGTGGGTTTCTCTGGGTTGGTGTTTGAGACATTCCTCCCTACTGAGGGAGGAGGAGTTGGACCGGCCCCCTCATGTGATTCTGATCACCAACGCCAGTGACTTAGGGTGGTGGGCCTCTCTGGGTTCTCTTTCTGCTCAGGAGCGGTGGGACATGGAGAGTCTCTTTCGTTACTCGAATTGGAGAGAGTTGGCTGCCATTCATCGGGCTTCCCTGTGGTTTGCTCCCCTCTTGCAGGGCTGCAGTGTTTTGATTCGGACCAACAATTCCCTTGCCATGGCCTATGTCAACAATCAAGGGGGTTCAGGGTTCAGGGCCCTGAATTCTCTGGTGGGTTGCATCCATACCTGCCTAACCTCCGGAATTTTTCCGGGGACTCCGGAATTTTAAACATTTCTCCGGGTCTCCGGAAAAGTCCCTTGAATCTCAGGAATTTTGAGATTCTTTCCCGTCCCGTCATATTCTCCACCTGATTGGCTGCCGCCAGTAGCCAATCAGGTGAAGAATATGACGGACCCGGAAACGGCGCGAAATGTTCGTGCCCACTGCCTGCACCACTATAATAATGCTGCTTTCAATCCATGTCATTGGATTGAAAGCAGCATTATTTCTGCTTCGGCGCCGCCTTCATTTTGCTTACTATAGCATCGAATGAATGATTTTCAATGCTATTGAAAGTAGCATTATTTCGGCGGCGGCGCTGCCTTCATTTTGCTTACCATAGTATTGAAAATCATTCATTCAATGCTATAGTAAGCTAAATGAAGGCGGCGCCGCCGCAATAATAGTGCTTTCAATCCAATGACATGGATTGACAGCACTATTATTTCGGTGCCGCCGCCTTCATTTTGCTTACTATAGCATTGAATGAATGATTTTTAATGCTGTAGTAAGCAAACTGAAGGCTACAACAACCGAGTTTACCTTTTTGACAGGTGGGTGGGGCGTGTGGGTGGGGCCGTGTACAAATGGGCGGAGTCTTGTGTGGCTGTGGGCGGGGCATAAATCTCAGGAATTTTGATTTTCAAATGTAGGCAGGTATGGTTGCATCAGGGTTTGGGCCGAACAGCATTTGCTTTCCCTGGAGGTGGTACACATTTGAGGGGTGGAGAATGTTCTTGCGGATCGTTTCAGTGGGGTGTTCCCGGTCTGCCCAGAGTTGATGTTGTCCAATCTGGTATTTGCTGGGGTTTGGGACTCATGTGTTGGATCTGTTTTCTGCCCCCTCCTTGGCCAAGGTTCCCAGGTTTTGCTCACAGTTCCCATCTGTGGGGGCATGGGGGTGAACACCTTCACTATCGAGTGGCCTCAGGGTCTCCTGTATGCCTTCCCTCCTCTTGCTCTAATTTCCTGGGTGGTCCAGAAAATCCACCAAAGTTGTTCTCCGCCGATTTTTGTGGTTCCCTTTTTGAGTCACAGGGTTTGGTTCCTGTTGCTTATGGATCTGCAGGAGTGGGAGATCTGGAGGATTCCCTGCTGGCCTTGCCCTCTTCGGGGGTTACGCGGGTGGGGTTGCCTCTGATCCACTGGTCAGCTGTGCTCCTTATAGGGCAAGGTTGTTGAATTTGAAGTTCCCGGCTCCGGGTTGAGAAAAACATTATCCATTCCAGGTGATCTAGTACCTTGAAGGCCTATGATAGGCATTGGGTCCATTTTCTCAACTGGTGTGATCAAGCTGGAATTTTCCCCCAAGGTTGTGCGGTTCCATGGGTGCTGCAGTTTTTTCAGGATGGTTTTGATAAGGTGTTGGCAGTGGCCACTTTGCGGGCTCAGTGGACTGTGTTGAAGACCCTGTTGGAGGGTTACAGTGGTCCTCTGTTGTATTCGGGTCTGGTGAGCCATTTCCTTAGGAGCCTGGGTTCTTCTAGGCCACCTGTGTGTTCAGGTTCCCCCCCCTTGCGATCTGCCCCTGGATTTGCGTTTCCTTCAGTCGGCTCACTTTGAACCAATTGGCCTTGTGGTTATTATGCAGCATTAAGCTCAAGACGGCCTTTCTGGTTGCCAAGTATCTCTGCACGTCGTATGGGGGATTGGGGCTCTCCTTTGCCATCCTCCTTTTCTTCATATCTTGCCTGACTGCTTGGTATTGCAGTGTGATGCCTGGTTCTTGCCTAAGGTGACCTCTAAGTTTCATTTGTCACAGGAAGTGGTCCTCCCGGCTTTTTTTACTGACCCGCTGTCCCTGGAGGAGGTGTTGTGGCACTCCCTTGATGTGCGTTGTGCGTTCCTGGATTACCTGGCCAGGATGGAAACTGTTTGGCGTTCTGACAGTCTTTTGGTGACTTTTGGTGTGGCTCGTGTAGAGAGGAAGGCTTCGATTGTTTTCATTAGTCGCTGGATCAAGTCGGTGATTTCTATGGCGTGTTTGGCCGCTGGTTTTTCTGTCCCTTTGGGTGTGCAGGGTCGTTCTACCAGGGGTATGGCTGCTTCCTGGGTGGATGCTGAGGGTGTTCCGTTACATGAGATTTGTAGGGCCGCTACTTGGACGGACCCCAATACCTTTATTACGCATTACAGGCTTAATGTGGGCAATTCTAGGGATGGTTCCTTTGGTGTGGGGGTGCTGTCCGTGGCCCAACTGTGATGTTCTGTTGTTCAATTGCTAAATAACAACCACACCAGCTGCACACATACCTGGTGCGCCCACGCACTTTACGACTCTCTCTCTCTCTCAACTGACTTGAACTGCGGTTCCCGAGGGCGTTCAACCTACCAGCGCCTTGAGATCATACCAATGATACATAAGGCGCTATACAAATGCAAAATAACATAACATAACATAACATAACAATAAATTTGGTGTTTTTGCATTGATTCCTGGGTGCCCTCTTGCTTTCCTGCTTTCCCTTGCACCCTTCCCTTGGTTTGGCTTGGGTATGCCTCATTGGTGAGTACTGGGATGAGGAAGTGGTATGTGGAGGTAATGCTCAGATTGCTTACTGGTAATCTTCATTACTCCTAGTCCTACTCTTCCTTGTCATAGTACTGCCGACCCTCTGCACCCTCCCGTGGTGTGGAAGGGCTCGGTGTGTCTGTACAGGCTTGATATGTACTGGTGTATTGTGGGTAAGTAGGAGGTTCCTGTGGGGGAGAAGGCCCTCATCAGTGAGTACTGTGACGAGGAAGAGTTGGACTAGGAGTAATGACGATTACCACAGAGTCATCTGAGCATTATATTCCCTTAAAGACCTGAAACCAGGATATCAGCCTCATTGTAGCCTGAGGCTCTTTGGGTAGACTCTTACTGAGGTAGTTTGAGCCTTTGGCGTTTCACTTCCCGGATACCCCTCCCTGTGTTCTTTCTCCCATCCTGCCACACCCCCTTCACTTTCAGTCCACCTCTCCATCACTGTCTGAGCTCTCCTTGAAGCCGAAATCCCTCCAAGGTGTATGATGCATTCCATTCTGGTGCCCTGCCCCGCCCCGCTCCCGCGACTGCCAGAATAAGACAGCATCCTAGTCACCCAGGGCTTCTAGTAAGTAGCATTACCGGTATATGGTGTCTAAGGCTGCCCCCATTATCCCGCTTTTTAAACTTTTAAACCCACTGGCCGCTTTCTCCATTTGCACCACTTTTATTGTTCATCTTTATGTATTACATGAGGTTTCCCCCTTTTTGCCCCATTATGCACACTGTTTATTGTTTAATTATTTACACTTATTTTTTTATTTTAATATGCTTTTATGCACTTGTTATATTTCATTGCATTGGACTAAATGTCTGCATTTTATTTATTGAGCATTTTCTAAGCGCTTATAGAACCGAATAGTGTTTCAAAGCGCCACAAGGCTAAATGGGAAGGGAACAGGGGAAAAATAACAATAGCAAAAACAGTAAAATACAGTCATGGTGCTATCAGGCCTTGTGGCAATCAGGCGTGCAAGTGCAGTGAGAAGTGCATATAGGGAGCGAGGGTTACATGTCTTTGCATAGAAAACTTTGCCTCAAAACATTTTTCCATCGAATTTTTTGCAACGAAAAAAAGTCCATCGAATGCATTTTTTAAAATGTATTTATTTTTTATGGACCCCCCCAACCCTTTGTTTTGAACCCTTAAAAACCCACCCCAAACCAAATTAACCCTTTACCCTACAAAAAGTTTGGATGGAACTTTTTCTGATGGAAAGACTGCATAACAGGAGGGAGGGCAGCAGGGAGTGGCAAGTGCTGGTGGAGGGCCCTGGGAGGGAAGTGCTAAGGGGAACCAGAGGGGAAAACCTCAGGTTGAGTGCTAGTGCAGGCGACTCCCAAGGGTGGGATGCAGAGTCGCCAAGCAGGGGCCTGCAAAGGCAGTGCTAGTGGAGGTCAGGGGGTGCTGGAATCGACTGGGAAGAAAGGCCTAGAGTCCTGTGAGATTCAAGAGGATCCATCCACCAGCCACAGTGGCAGTGGGGGTTTAGCAGGGAAGGGAAGGAGATGATTTGGACTTCAACTCCCATTAGCTCTAACCATCATGGTCAGTGGTGGAGGATCATGGGAATTGTAGTCCTAAACATCTGGAGGGCCACATGTTGAGTAACCCTAAAAGGCCAAAGACTGGACAGGTTTTGCATACATGCACTTTAGTTGAAACGTTTACACGAGGGAACCTCCAGACAAACTCGTCATAACAAATGCCAAAACATTCTAAATGCAGACACATATTAAAATTAAAAAGCATATAATAAATGAACACATACAATTTTTTGCAGACCAGAACGGCAAGATAAGGTTGCTCACTGTGCCCCTTGGTATTCGCTCTAATTATGGAGCCATTGGCGGAAAAGATTGGGAGAAATACTGTTATAAAAAGCATCTAAACAGGAAACTAGCAGAATAAGCTCAACCACGATCAGATGACTTGATTCTGTCCATGACTGAGCCGGGAGTCTCCGGGCCCGCACTATTGGAAGAACGTAGATTACTTGGGACAGTCTCAGGTTTTAAGATTGTATTTATTTATATAGCGCGCCACGCCCTGGGGCATCTGGGCACATTTCTTACAGTTACAAGCAGAGTAATTTACAGTTCCAAGAGGTGAACGTTGAGATCAACGAGACAAAATCAGAAATTCAGAATCTCAATATCAAGGCAAGGAATTTCAAACAAATATTTAACCGCATCCCATTTAGAGAGGCAGAGGAAATCATTAGATATCTAGGAGCAAATTTAGCAGCACGCCTTGCAGGGCTGCTTAAGGAAACCTACCCGGAGCTTCTCCGCACTCTCAAGAGACCTGCGGAAGTTAGGGAACTAGAACATACTGTACTTTTCATGGTTACGCCGAATTGCCCAGCTACAGATACCGGGATGCTGTGTCTCTTGCAGTCAATCCCCGTACAAACCTTTCCCAAGAAACTCACGGAATGGAAGGAACTACTTGTACAGTTTATTTGGGTGTGGCGGGGGCAAATGGCTGAGAGTTAAGAACAAATATTTAGTTAACAACGCAACCAACAGGGTCTCTGGTAGTCACGTCATTTGACCAAAATGCCAGGGGAAGTGACATCACACGACCCTCGACCTCTGAGGACATCACAGCAAGTGATGTTATTTGACCCTACCCAGAAGTGACATCACGGGAAGCGGTGGAACACAACCTTTCACCCTTTGGCATAACCGGAAAGGACACCACAAAGCATTGTTCCCAAGTACACTACGAAAAATATGGTTTTGATATCACTATAATGTGATATACAGTTCATACACGAATGGATCGCCATATGTATCGTTAATGTCAATGTGTAGGCCCATATCACCAAATTACTGGGAATGCAAGCAGACGCCCAAGGCCCATTGATAATGATGTGTTATTATAGGGGAGAGCAAAAAAGTGCCAAACTGCTGAAGGCAAGACACACCACTACCTAGTCTGTACACAGCAGCTCAGCATGGCGATGTTCTGGATTCCACAAAATAATGCCCTTAGAGCGGCACATGGCATTCCCAGGGGAGAACACATCTCAGAACTAAAGAGACATAACAAGTGGCTATCTATCGAAGACAAACATTTTCTTGAAGACTGTCTCATTAACCCACAAGTGCCTGAAGAAAGCTGCCCCTAGCTACCTTTCTGATAGAATTATCAGAAGAACCTCAGAACGCCCTACCAGAACAGCGAATGCATCCTGCTTGGTCATCCCTAGATATAAACTGTAAAGGTCTGGGGGGGAGCAGCTTCCCTGTCATGGCGGCACAGCACTGGAACGCCCTCCCTCCACCATTGAGAGCTGACCAAACTTTCCCCAAATTGAGGCGTAATACCTTAATTTATCTCAGAGGCAAAGATCAAGTCTCCATCTGAATGCCCGACCCTACATGCTGCTTGCTGCTTGTCGTTTATGACATATGTTCATTAATCCTGCATAAACTTGTTTGTCATTTATAACGACACACGTACATTAATCCTGTAATCATTGTATATTATTATTGTGTCCCTCTTGTACCTAACTACGACAGTTCCCTTTGGGTTGTAACCCTATTGTATATCCTGTCGCACATACTGTGTAACAATGTGTATTGTACATAACCTGCATAACCTGTAACTTCGTGTATGTATCCTGCTTTAACTATTGTAGTAACTTATGCCTAAAGTATACCTGTAACCTTCTGCGATGCTGCGCCCAGTTACCTTCAGGTTTGGTGTGCCCTATGAATAAATAAACAAACAAACAAACTTCTGTTGACATCAGCTGACATTGTGTTGCTCCTTCCTTCCGTAAATTTGTTCTGGGATCTAAGCCAGCAAGGCACCATTTCAGGGCAGGAATTCCAGGTTTGCGCGGTCTTGCCAGACCCGGGGCAGGAGCCCGGAATATGGCAGAGCTCTCACGTTTCCCATGATCATGTGTGAGAAGGACATCCAGTCATATTTTTTCTCTTTGGATTCTGGGACATGTAGTATTTCCATTCTCGTTTGAAATTCAGGGAAACAAGTCCCAGAATTTCAAGGAAAAACAGGACTGGATGGCCTTATCACGCAGGGACACGAGAAACGTAGGAGCTCTGAATATAGATGCATCATTGCAAGTGTAATAACCAGCCACAAGTGTACTCATATTCCAGTATTTCCATGGGAAAACCAGTTGTAAACATCAGAAATATACTCCTGGGAAACATGACCATTAGAACACCTCACCAATACGCATTGACCCTTTCTGTAGTCAACTAAAGAGGATGAGAAGACAGTATGAAAATCCCTGACCCCTGACTAATATACTCTCTCAAAGCTTCCTGTTCCCAGAGGGAAACCATGAACATCCTTTCGAAAGGTACTATGCCATTGAGCTGTAAATCGATGGTGCAATCCTCTGGTCTGTGCAGAGGTAATTGTTTCTCTAGTGAATCCAAATATACATCCTGGTAGTCGGAATACTTTATGGGTATGACATGTATATGTGACACACATGTAGCAGTACATGTAGAAGTAGTGGTATCCGGTTTCAGGGGAATAGGTGATGGAGCGTCCAGGAAACAGTGTTGAATACAGAATTCTGAGCCCAAAAACAATGTCCCTGCCGTCCAATGTATGAAAGGGTTATGCCTCTGCAACAAAGGAATCCCCAACACAACTGGGTAATGAGCTGCTTTGATTGGGTCAAAGTACAGAATCTCAGTATGTCTAGCTATGTCCATTTGTAACATAGTTGTTTCTTCTACTATGGGTCCAGAGGAAAACGGTGGCATAGCACAACATATGGGAGGCCCCCTGTGAGCTTTGCTGAGGGAGACCCCCTTGCTTGGCAACAAATCACAGGTCACACTACCCTCTGGGCTGGCCTAGACTACCACCCCAACTGCCAAAATCAGCTCTTCGACCTAGAACTTACCTATGATGCAACTTGCCTCATAGGTAAGTACTGGGCCAAGGAAGAGTGGGAGTAGGAGTAATGAAGATTACAGGTAACTAAGCCAGGCATTGCATCCTCATCTCAGTAGTTTTCTAAGAGGCAACATGCCTCATACACAAGTACTAGTACGAGGAAGAGTACAGCTAGGACTAGTGAAGATTGCGAATAAGTAACCCAGGCATTAAACACAAGCACACACCATTACCCCAACGTCCCTCTTCCTCGCCCCAGTACTTACCTATGAGGCACCGTGCCTCATAGGTAAATACTGGGACGAGGAAGAGTAGGGTTAGGATTCATTGAGATTACAGGTAACTAAGGCAAGCATTGCATCCATGTCCCCCTACCTCGTTCCTTTACTTGTGTATGAGGCAACGTGCCTCATACACAACTACGACTACTGTAACAAGGAAGAGTAGGACTAGGAGTAAGGAAGATTAACTGTACGTAATCAGAGCATTCACCATACACTGACACACGCACACCAAGCCAACCATTCCTTTACATGTGCGTTCTTTCACCATACACTAACACACGTACACCCAGGCAGCCACCCATACATCATGCATTCACTGATTCACACACATTACATTATATACACACTTACATGCATGCACACACATTTACACGAAATAAATGTTCTTACCTTAGAATCTGTTGATCCACAACAGGGAACGAGGAGCAGGAAAGCTAATCCACAACAGGGAACGAGGAGCAGGGAAGCTAATCCACAACAGGGAACGAGGAGCAGGAAAGCTAATCCACAACAGGGAACGAGGAGCAGGGAAGCTAATCCACAACAGGGAACGAGGAGCAGGAAAGCTAATCCACAACAGGGAACGAGGAGCAGAAAAGCTAATCCACAACAGGGAACGAGGAGCAGGGAAGCTAATCCACAACAGGGAACGAGGAGCAGGAAAGCTAATCCACAACAGGGAACGAGGAGCAGGAAAGCTAGTTCCTGTCATGGAGCTGGAGGACACCATGTCACAGGGTCCCTATGACTTCAAAAATAAATAGTTTATTTTTGAAGGCACTCTGACTTCATAAAGAAATGATTTTCCTTACAGGACCTTATCGGAAATAATGTCTTATTGAAGTCAGAGTGACTTCAAAAAGAAACCATTTATTTTTTAAGTCTGAGGGGGTCCACTCACCAGCACATATGACAGTGAGCCCTCCCTCACTGCGGGGGCTGCGTGGGTCTCTGCTATGCCACCTGATGAAAGAGGTTTGCCATCTATGCCTTCCACTGGCTGAATCATCTCCTCCGCTCCCCTAGGTATTAGCCGTGTGTCTGCCCAGGTGTCATCCATAAACGTCCATAAGCAGTCCCGCTGTCCCAGAATCCACCAGGGTTTGGGCTTAGATTTGTCGTCCCTTCGGCAGAAGGGAGAAGACATGACGCACAACCAAAGATGGGCGAGAGTACCCGGTGGTAGAAATGGGAACAACTGATTCCTTGGGTTCCTCCTGCCTCCCTCTTGGAACGGGAGAAGGCGTTGCAATGCTTGCGTGGGTGGGGGGGACCAACAGGGCACTCTCGTATCGAGTGTCAGCTTGAACCGCAATACATACATAGCCCCTTGGTAAACATTGATTCCTTTCTTCTGCGGTTAACGGCCCTCACGCAATTCCCAATTGCATGGGTTCAGGGCCAGGTTGAAAAGGAGTACTTGGTCCCGGTAAAGTTGGTATAGGCTTTAAAAAACGACTTCTGCGTTTTGGGGTTTTCTTTCCCGTAAATGAAAGTCAATCTGAAGAACAAGAGAGACCAGTGGTCCAAAGGTAGGAGGGCGCGGGACACGGGCCAACTCGTCCTTTAAGTCATCATGCAGTCCGCGTCGGTAGAACGTCAAACAAGTTTCCTGTGGCCAGCCTGTTTCTTTACAAGCTGTCTAAACTTGGTGGTCTAGGAAAGTGAGTCTTGAGGGCCTTGAACAAAGTCGAGAAGGGGTTCCTGTGCAGTATAGGCAAGATCTGGTCGATCAAATATCCCTTTAAATGGGAGGAAAAGAAACCCTGCCAAGTTATCCAGAACAGGATCAGCAGTCGTTACCAAGGCAGTGGCACAGGACAACGTGCTACCTTATAGATGGGCTATGAGAAAAACCAACTTTGCCCTGTCTGAGGCATAGAACTGAAGTTTAAACGTGAATTGAAAACATGGCTCTTTGCACACTAACGATTACCTACAACCGCCACCCACAGTAAACAGTCTGACCTCCGGATACTCTTATTGCATAGTTAGACTGTACTGCAATTTTAATCTCAGCTGTACTCGCATCCTTTAACAACTTGATTACTGCATTCTTCTCTATGTAACTTTATTGTCTAATCGTCTGCTGTTGTAACCTTATCTTACCTGTCAAGAAATGCGCCCAGATGCCTCAGGTTTAGGCGCGCTATATAAATGTACAAATAATTAAATAAAATTGAATCACACACATATCCAAAAAGTCATTCAATTTTTTAGGTGAACAATCTTATTTCTCAGTTGAAACCCCCGCAAAGGTCTTTCCTGGATCATGGCATCACGGTTCAGTGCCAATGGTTTCAAAGTCATGTTCTGCTTTCAAGGTCTGTACTTCAAGAGTCAAACCCTCTACTGCCCGGATGAGATCCTGAATCTGGGCCATGGAGCTGGGAAGAGATGGTGTCACAAGCTGTCAAGATCGAAGCTCACCTGGGTTCTTGTGCAGGACCGCTGGGGTGGAAACTCTGTGCTGTGATTGAAACGGTGGCATTGATTAAGGCAAGCAATGTATCGAAGGAATCGCACCAAAAGATTGAGAAAAGAAGACTGAATAGATGGTTTGCCTGCATTCGGTATAACTAGAAAATACCAAACCCGAAAATACCAAATTGGGTGAGCAGGGGTTGCGGGGGTGTCCCCCACTCTCCTAGTTTGGTATTTTCAGGTTCAGGGTTTGGCTCTGAGTGCAGCAGTGAATACAGTTTAAGATTCTATGCCTCGTTTTTAAATGTATTCATGGTCTTGCGACAACTTACTTGCCATCTAGGATTGTAAGTCATTGGCCCACTCACACACTACGATGCGTGGGAAAGGGCCTGTTAGTAATCCCCCCTTCCAGAACCACCACCTCGGTGACAAATGTTTCTTTTCCGTAGGCCTCTGTGCCTAGAATTCCCTTCCTCTACAGCTACAGCAAATTAATTCTCTAATTATTTTCAGGAAGCAATTGAAAACTTATTTGTTCAAGTAATTCTCTGAGTCAACTGGTATAGGTAAATTGATGTTTATTCGACTACAATTCCATCTGCGCCCGGGAGGATAGCTCAGGGGCAACGTGCTCGCCTTGGAAGCAAGACAACACAGAGCACCACAGGTTCGATCCCCAGGTCTGCACTTAGACACATTTGGGTATTAAGCACGTTATAAATAACCTATCATATCATGCAGCTCGCTGCCAGCCTCCCTCTTGGGATATGTGCGGTATAAATATAAAAATAAAAATCAAGGTATAGCTGTACACATAGCGTAAATGCCTCTGATGAGGAGCAAGGGTTCAATATTCCTTCAGGCCAATTCATTATTATTATTGTTGTAAGGGTATTCATTATGGGCCGACCTAGCTCCGGGAAGCAACAGAGCGCCTTACAAACATAGGGGGAAGAACTAGGTAAGGGATCAGAGAAACATGGGAGTGGGTATCTAACAACAGCGAAGGGAGTGCAGTTGTCAGCAATGGGTCTCCAAGTAACCAGGGGAAGAAAAAGTGGGGATCATATCACCCAGTCTCGGGTAAGAACGGGAGTGTATGGACCTAGGTGTTTGCGCAGAGGTATTCCTTGAAGAGCTGGGTCTTGAGCTCATACCTTCATTTTCCCTCATTCACCGTTAGAATATAGAATGTAGACAATGCATTGAACCGCTCACACTCCATGAGTAGGGAAACTAGTCGAAGGCACAGTCGCAGACCCACACACATCTGCCATCATACACCACTCGAAGACCCTTTGCACAACACCTCTGCCATAAGAATGCAGCTACGGTTCATGACAACATTTTGATACATAGCTGGACACATAATGCCTCTCCCGCTCTCGTATCCCCTCTCTAGACTACCTTTCACCACCCATCCACATGCCAAGTGGACATGGGTGGCTAGCAGGGACTTGGTCACCCCTTATATCATCGTATTGGCCAATATCCACACACGCATACTAGCACCTCGCAGAACTCTTCCCATACTTGGACTCTGGTCCCCCTGAGGCCGTTCAACCTACAGTGCGTTGTGACCGTACTAATGGTGAAAGGCGCTATGCAAATTGCGCATTAAATTATATTACATAATGATGGTAATAGCTGACACCTGTTACAAAGCACTCCGATATCACTGGTGATAGCGACGCTATATGAAACACCAGAATTGTTACTATTATTATTTGGAACTTGTACTAAGGAATTGTGCCCAGTGTGTGAATGCCACCGTAACATGCATTCACCCCAGTGTACCCACTTGGGAGTGTTAGCATAGCAATATAGCGTATATATTATCCGCTCACATTGTACCCACTCTAGAGCTGTTTTGTGGTCATTCCACATTGATGGCCACCGCAGTGCTCCTGCTCTACATTGCACTATCCTAAGAGTTGCACAAAAATAGCTGGCTGGAGTCTGCCTTGCAGCCCACGGGTGGTCGGGCTAGGGTCCACCACCAATCAAGCAGTAAACTCCAGTCGGGTTTTAGAATGAACAGTGCATATACTGGCAATATTGCCTGGAATTGATTGTGTGGGTATCTGGTCATTGCATCTAATACCATTCCATTGAATGCCATTCCATTGAAATTTTTCCATCTAAAAAATGTCCATCGTATGCATATTTTTGGGGGGTAAATGGTTAATTCTTTTTAGGTGCATTTTAAAGGATAAAAAATTCATTCAATGCACATTTTTTAGATGCATTTTTTAGATGGAATGGTAGGAATGCGATGCAGTGAGTAGGAACTGATTGTGTGCAATTGTTTCTCATGCATGTACATTGTGGATATACTGAAAACGTGACTGGATTTACGATAAAACGGGTAGAGGGATCCAGCCATGACTGCCACAGTCCCATGACACATCAAGCTCGGCTTCCAGGAATGGATGGGTTTTTCGAAGAATAGCTGCAGGTGATCCGAGTTTTGGGAAAGAAAGTCTACCCTGCTAGGAACCTATAATTTAAAAAGGAAGGACGTGACAGGAGCGGGTGGGTGGGGGGAGGAGAGAGCGGCGGTGGAAAAGACAATCTGTGCAGGTGAGTGCTTGCAGCATGCCCTAGCCGTCTAGTCTGACCACGCCTAGCGTGGTCTGTGCTGTAGGATATTCCATTCTTCTGAAGCCAAACATGCGAAGACCCAATATATTCTGCTTCATCATGAGTTTGGTGGTTAGCCTTAAATGTGGCGGTAACGCTATTAACGCAGCATTTAAGGGTCCGCCAAATCATGGGTTTGGCAGGATTTTACCCCCAGCTAAGAGCTGGGGGTAAATCTGCCACAAATTTGCCGATTGTCGGCGCTATTACTGTGCGCTAATATCGCTGATGGTAGTAGCGCGGAAAATTCCCCAATGGGCCCACTAGGGAATGGGAAATTCCCGAATGGGCCCAATGGGGAATGGGGAATTACCGCTTCGCCAAACCCATCATAGCGCTGGGGGTTTGGCGGTAACACTAATATACCCAGCGGTATTACCGCTGGGATACCACCCAACTCGTGATGAGGCCCATTGTGTATCAGAGGATATCAGCAACTGTACCAATACATTCCTTGAACACCAATGGTAAGCAGTCCGCTTCATACAGCCCCTCTAAAGTAGATCAAGAGTACAATATTTAAGGGGACTCCATCCAAGCCCATCTTTTGTCCATCTGTTTCAAGAGCGGACCAAAATATATATCATCTTCGAAGACAACAAGAGGGTTGGATTCCATCCCCTAGATGTTGCGAGTGCTGAGAATACTGACACCGTGTATTACACAAAATGGAGCAAGGTCTATGGTCTGTGCAACTATATGGGTCATCCAACCTTCAACTCTAGGTCGGCCTCGATTGCTTGACTACTGATCCAAACAAATCTCCCCGATACTTGGAGTACAGAGCGATCATGCGTCACAAAATAATGGCTGTGCCTTTTGTTGACAAATGTTTGTTGATGAAAATCACTCTGCCCGAATTCCGCCAGACAAATGTCACTGGGCGAAAATTCCGAAACTAACATCACCAATCCCAAAGCCTTCAGCCAGCTGAACTTGGCCAGACTCAGAAGCATCACAAAATTGTAGGCGGGCCTTGGCCCATTGATACTCTGAACCGGGCCACCTGGCAGCTCTTATTTCGGGCTTGAATTCAATGCAGGTTGATGATGACTCGCTCGCAATAGAGTAACTGGACCTACAGCTTTAGTTTGAGAGGAAGGAGCCTTGGTGGCGGGCGGCCTGCACTTTGACTAGACCTTTATGCCTGCCAATATCCAGGGGTCCTGCCGCTTTCCCAACTCTATGGCCTACTGCAGTGGGGTGCGTGGAATGGTGGAAGTGGGCTGCAAGGAAGGAAGAAAGCACCTGGCTCTGGTGATATAAAGTGGCATCTAGCTCCAAAAGCCATCTAACAAAGGGATGGCAGGCACTGGAGGGGTCAGTGAGTGCTTCCCTTAGCCACATCCCGGTCTGAGGGCCGTCCCTGCGAAAAAAGGTGCATGTTTTATATGATAAGGGCATGCAAGCAAATGAAGGCAGGTTGAACCTTTTCCCTGGTGGACCAAGGGCACCTATGGGCAAAGCCTCCAGGTGCACCAAGGCTGCTCCTTCAGCTATCATGCAAAGGGAGGGCTAGCACAGGCTCTCACCACCCCTTTCCTGACCCCTTCACATGTGACATCTTCTTCCAGCGCTGTTGTTCAACTCACACACTTTTAGCAAAATAGTCAAAGCGGCAACCCCATTGAGGACCCCAATATTTTGATGGACTTCTCTTTATCGGCCCAAAGTACTATTTGTCAAATGACAGCTCATTGTGAGATCGTGCTGTCACGGGGCCCTAGCCCAGACTCGGGGGTCGGGGAGATGTTGTGAGACCAGTAGCCCAATTATGAAGCCTGTCTTACTTGGAAGAACCAAACATACCCAGAATGGGGGAAAATACCTACAAGTACTTGCAGCAAAGAAATCTAGGGCAATTGGGCTCGCCTTTGTAGCAGTTATGAGGCCGTCGCTTCCTACTATAATTATTTTCTTTTATAAGTCGCTTAATACCAACCAGTGGTTTCTAAGCGCGGGATTGGGATTTGAACTTGCGTTGCGCTGCGTTGTCCTGCTTTCAAGACAAGCGCATTGCCCCTGAGCTATCGTTCCTCCCCTATGACCAAGACTAGCCAACGACCACAACTATGACCAGAGACTAAGACCAAGCACCACAACCACAGCAGAGCCATTCATAAAGAAGTGGCTTGGGACACTTGCAAAATACGATCTTGGGTGGATGCTGAGGAAATGTAGCCTAGATTAGGGAAAGGGCTCTGGGCCTTCAGTCTGTTAGGGGAGGCCCTTACACTGAACTTCAGCATCTTGGGTGGACGCTGAGGAAATGTAGCCTAGATTAGGGAAAGGGCTCTGGGCCTTCAGTCTGTTAGGGGAGGCCCTTACACTGAACTTCAGCATCTTGGGTGGACGCTCAGGAAATGGACCTTCAGTCTGTTAGGGGAGGCCCTTACACTGAACTTCAGCATCTTGGGTGGACGCTCAGGAAATGGACCTTCAGTCTGTTAGGGGAGGCCCTTACACTGAACTTCAGCATCTTGGGTGGACGCTCAGGAAATGGACCTTCAGTCTGTTAGGGGAGGCCCTTACACTGAACGTCAGCATCTTGGGTGGATGCTGAGGAAATGTAGCCTAGATTAGGGAAAGGGCTCTGGGCCTTCAGTCCGTTCGGGGAGGCCCTTACACTGAACTTCAGTCCAGATTCCCCAGTTTTGAGTTTGTATTACTGCTTGATAGGCCACCCTGTAATGTTTCCCTACTATATTAAATGTGTTTGTTTATTTATTTGTACAGCACACCGAACCCGGAGGTAACTGGGTGCAACGATTACAAGAATGCTTTAGGCTTAAATTACATAGTACATCATAGGATTATACAGGAAAGAATGCAAAGTTATACAGTAAGTGAAAAATAGTATGCAATATGATACATACAAACAGAGTAAGGTACAGCAGAATCACATGTCTTTGGATCACAACCAGTTAAAGGTATTTACACCCTATGTATGTTTGGTGGCACCCACCTATGACAAGGAGTACAGAATAGAATATATGATTTAATACAGTGCTGAAAGGTGGGGGTACACCGGGGTTAATACCCTCGAAGTAGTACAAAACACATTAGACCGGGGCTGCCAAAATACACACCAGTGCGTAGCATGCGTTTAAAAGCTGCTGCGCATCCTTTGTCAACACTGGCAAGGATCACCTTAATGGGATATGTGAGCAAGCAATACCTGGGGTTAGTTAAGAGTTAAACCTTGCTCGTGATTTTCATGGGGCCTGTCCTGCAGGATTCCTGCTCCTGAGGGTCAGGGGAAAGGCTTTTCTGCCCCCTTGATTTAGGATTGGTCGCTTCTGCTCCGGAGAGGGGAGAAGGCCTAGGCTTGGGCTAGGGTTACACTGCTCTTCCATAGTTTAAGGTCTGGGCGATGCTTTTTCTTGTGCTTGGTTTAAGTTAGGAAGTGTCTGCTGCCTGTGGTTAATATAAGGATGTTCTGCTTCTCTCGATTGTGATTGGCCTTAGTGGCGTCCCAACTTCCGCATCTCTTTTTTTCTTTCTTTGATGTGTTTATGGAATGTTCTAATCCTACAGTGCACAGGGGCAGAGTTCCTCTCCCGGCTCCTGTGCTGTGACTCCAGGCAGATCAGATAAGACGTGACAGGACTCAGGAAAGCAAAGCTTCCAACCTGTCCTCCTCTGCAGTGAAGAACAACAGCCAGACCCTAGACGTGACTAAGAGCGGGAGATGGATAGGCTAAGGATGGGGAGTGAAAGAGAAGGAGTGTGTCGCAAGGATGAATACACCGGGAGGTGGCTGGTAAGGAGTCAGCAGTGGTAAATATATAAGTAGAGGCAGAAGTGAATCTAGGATCGGAAACAACATGACATGCAACCAGACAAAGAAGGAAAAGGCAGGGGGAGAAACTGGTAGCCCACAGACTTCATGCCCAGATCTGTGTGAAACCTGTGGTTTGATTCCCGCAGGCCTTCAACCCGCTTATTTTCCAAATGAAGTCAGTAAAACGAGTACCATTAAAATGGGCAATAACAAAACCAGTTATTTAAGCGCCAAGGGCCAATTGAGTTTGTTGTGTGCCCGGGCAATATGGCCAATCTCATTATAGTCGTAACCAATGGTACCTACTCAGCTCTCCGAGCCTGTGGCCATTACCAGTGGCAGCTTGTCGATAATGCACAAAAGGGTGGTGCCTTACTACCAATTATGGGGCAACCGGAGCAGGCCACACCCAGTTACACCTTTGCTCTCCCTCACCTGTAGTGAGCAGTTGAGGTAATGCTTCTGGGCTGGCCGGTGTTTCTGGGTCACTTTGTTTCCCCTTTGCATACAGTAGCACAGTTCCCCTAATTCCCTCCATGCCCAATGGTCCATGCAAGACTGGGGGCGTTTTGCTTCCCTACCATTGCAGGGCCCTTTGAGCATGCTGGCAGGAATACTGCATGCCCGTATCCTTTAAAGGGTCCCTTGTGCACACCCTACTAATTCACGTCGTGTGTAGCTCTGTCTTTATGGCCATTGTGCATGTGCAGGACTTAGGGGGAGGTGTTGGTTGACACCCCTTCCCGCTTCCTATGGGTGGATATACTGGGATCTTGAATGCAGTGGTGTAGAGACCCCCTTAGGCGGGGATGGTGGAACGGGTACATTTAAAAAATGTATGTGTGTGTGTGTGCATCTGGGTGTAACAGATGCAATGTGTATGTGTTTGATGGGGAGGTGGGAGTAGAGGAGAAGGCATGAGATGGGGTCAAGGGGGTCAGAACAGTGAGATCTTTGCTGGCAACACTGGCTTCAAGGCAAGGTGTTATGGGCAATTCTAGCAGATAATGGCACTGGCAGCACAAAAACATATTTGTACAGTGCCAATATTGTCATTATTATGCACAGCCAGCAAGTGTGTTCTTAAAGTGGCAATGCTGGTATTTTTGTACATTGCCAACATGAAGCTGTTTATACAGTGAAAGTATTGGCATCGCTGGGCACAGCCAACATGACAATGACTTCTCACAATGGCAATCCTGCTGATATTGGTAGACCCAGCCTAAACATGGCACATTCTAGTGGCAATACTGACATTGTTGGGTGCAGCCAACATGCATACCTCTTACAGCAGCAATGTTGGCATTATTTGGCTCAGGCAACAGAAATGTGGTCCTATAATGGTATTATTGGAATTACTGTACACAGCCAACACAAGTGTGTTCTTACTGTGCCAATATTAGCATATATTGGTCACAATCAACATGTGTGTCCTATTGCAGTGGCTGTACTGACATTAATGGATACAGCCAAAAGGAGTGTTCTCTGAGAGTGGAAAAAACTGCATTTTTGGACACGACTAGCAGGAGTGTGTTCTTACAGTGACAATACTAGCACATATTGGCACAGCCAGCATGGCAATGTCTTCTGACAATTATTGGCACAGTCAACATGAGAGTGTTCTTACATTGGCAATAATGGCATACATTGGCACACCTATATATTCTTACAGGGGCAATAGTGGCATGCATTTGAAATGAGTGTGTTCTTGCAGCAGCAAAGTACTGGAATGCCTTAGGAGCACAGGCATCAATATGTTGTGAGTCAAGGCATAATACAAATGTGTTAGAAAATGCTACCGCGTACTGCTGGTGACAACTAACACGTATTTCAAAATGGGTCACCCCTATATTTAGGGGACCTACTATAGTTCAGGGGAAAAGAAATATACACACTCACAAAAGTTGTTGGTGACCTGACATCTACTGGAGATTTTCATCTAACCCTACAGAACTGATTGTACATTGCATGTCTTTTTTACATTAAAAGAAACATTTTAACCTATGCTTTTAAAATATACTCAGGGTCAGGGAAGAACCAGTTGGAGCCTCTCTTGGTTGGTAGGGGTCCCTTGCTCACTCGTGCTCTTTGGCGGTTTACCCGCATCCAGTGATAAAAATTCACCAACCACTCTCGTTAATAACAGCCCTCTGGGTTTGGGGGAGGAAAGTGGGGGCTCCAGGTTCTTGGGCCGCTGACACTGTCTGGACAGAATCTGGAGAGAGATTTAAAGGATGTTCCTCTTTGGGAGCAACACTCACTAACTAACTAAAATTATTAATTTATATTGACAAATCCATCAAGAAAGCAGAAACCACAGAACTCTCAGGGAAGTAGAACACAATGCATAGAACATTGTGATAAAATCCTTCAGAAACACAAGGGAGAATTTTGGTTCATGGGGCATGACTCAGCAATGAGGCGCGTTTAATTGAATATTTTGGAAAAAAGTCCTCAGGCTATGATAAGGAACGTCGAATACTGAACTGGAAGCAGACTCGGCATCAAGAAAGTTGGAGACGAGCAAAACTGGCTCAACAGCTAAGCCCTAAAGGGAAACACTTTAATGAAAGATCCTTTAACTGGGAAGAATTAGTGTGCACAGTATTTGAAAAGCCTCCAGAAATATTCGAAATAGTGGCTTACCAACTTAAAATTGTTAAATATTCACTTATATTTGTTGGAGATATGAAATGTCCTCTATGCCTCATCTATCTCTAAATGCCCGGGTGGAAGTCAAGTAAATTGGAACATTGTCCAAACTTGCCCTTATAACATTATTTTGGACATCTGTGAGGCAAGTACATTCCACCAGCCATACAATATTGGCTTGGCCATTTGGATTGAGTTAATTGATCATAGCTGCTACTGCAAGTGCGGTCCTAAGGGGTGACACACTTTGTCCCAATTCCTCAGAGGTCAGGAAGAGCATTGCGTAGAAAGCACACAACAGATATCACAATATTCCTGCTAACAAGCCAGCCACTGTTATAATGCATGAAGGCCACGGGAAAGTTGGGGCCCACTGGACAAGTGGAACTGAGCACGTGGTAAGAGATTGGGTTTCTTCCCAAAGGACCTCAATGGACTCCACACCTCTTATGGTTAACCTTTGCTCAACTCCACACAAGAGGCCAAAGATCCACACAGCTACTCTCACAATTGCTAGACGGGCACCCCGCTCCTGAAGCCCTCACCGGCCAGGACGGCCTGCTACGTGGATTCTGACTGGCAAAAGGGGAGCAATTATTTTAACATTAAATTTTCTTGTGCTTCTGCAATTTTCTACGTGATAGTTTGCACTTACGCAATTGTTTTAGAGCAAGATAATTAAATGAAATCTTGAAGTTGAGCCGGTGGCAGGCGTTGGATTCATGATTCGGTGGGGTTGTGTGAGCCACGCCTCGCCTCTTTTCCTAATATCCTCTGATATGTGCCTAGCATCAAGAAAGCAAAGATTATGATTATTAACTGATCTGATTTTTTTTAAAACAAATCTTTATTCTGGACCAAATTCCTCCGCCGTTGTTTTTTTCTCATTTTCTTAACCCCTTACGTGCCAAGGACGAGTATGCTCGTCCTTTTTGCATAGACCTGCATAATAGCCTGGCAGTTAAGTTTAATGATCTCTTTGTGCCTCACAATACTAAGACATTAACAGAGCTATTCTTATGCCTTTCACATTTCATTTGTATTAACTTGTGAGGTTCCTTTTTGTCTTCATTCCCACAGCCAGCATCTTATTATCTCTGCTTAGTCATTTGATAAATACACAGTGGTGGAAAAGTACTGGAAAAAGTAGTGGAACTGTGGTCCCGGCAGGTGAGCGGGTAGGCGGAAGCGAAGTGCAACATGTGGCCAGGTGTTGCAGCCGGGGCATTCCAGTACTCTGAGTGACTAGTAACTAAGGCTCCTATATCAACTTTACACCTGCACATGGACATGAATGGACATATCCTCTGTAAAGTATGGTGAATATGGTCATCAAAAGTAGAGGAATGCTAAACTGAAAAATGTAAAGTAGTGGAACACCGCTCCCGACCGTTCCCACTCACTTCGATCACTGTGTATACATTATGCAATGTTGGAAACGTGCCTTGCTCGTGCTGCCATTTGCTGTGCGGGTGTTTACCGCAGCAGCTTTACCAACCAGGCCTTCACTGCACCGCAATGGCAGTGGTAGCATGTAAGGAAATGGGTGTAGGGAGGCAGTTGGCAGGGTGGCCTTTAGGTGCGGGGGAATAAGCAGGAGTGGCTGGGAACCAAGAGAGGCCCCGGAAATTATTTTCAAAGTGACCCCATATTACACATTTTCAAAGAGCCCAAGCTTTTTCCTATGAGAACATTTGGAAATAAGTTACCATACAAAAGAGGCCCAGGGAGCAAAGGCCCACCAGGAAATCTCCAGAGTCCCCGATAGGCCATTCCACCCCTGGGGATAAGAAGGGGTGCAGGGAAGAGGCAAACAGAGGGCGGGAGGGGAAGCGAGGAAGGCAGCGAGGAACTGGGAACCAAGACAGCTGCTACCCGTGGAGTGGGTGGCAGGGGAGATGCATCAGGGAGGTGAATGTGTGTGCCCATTTTAAAAGAGGAGGATGCCAGAGGGACGGGGTGAAGGGGAGGAGCCCCTTTGAGGTAAAAAAAAGGTGGCAGGGCGCGGTCTAGAGACACATGCAGTTAGAGCACCGGTCAAAGACAACCTGCAAAAGGATAAGGGCCCGATTCATGGAATTTTTTGCATGGTTCAAAGTGACATTGCACTGTTGAAAAGTGGCTTTGCACTGACGACAAAAATCCTGATTCACGGAACTGTGCAAAGTGTATTTTTGCAGTGCCAGGTCTGTGCAAATTCGTTGCATAGTCATTTTTGCCTAACAAAATGATTATGCACTGACTTGGCCCTGCAAAAATACACTTTGCACAGTTCCATGAATCAGGGTTTGTGTCGTCAGTGCAAAGTCACCTTTCAGCAGTGCAAAGTCACTTTGAACCCCGTGCAAACATTTCCATGAATCGGGCCCCAAGTATTCTAAACTGAACCTGTCAGTCATCACCACTGTGATATATGCGCCTCGATGCCCCCAAGTGCGCTATACAAAGGCAGGCAAATAAATAAATATCAGTCGGATGTTTTTTTTAAAGTTCAGGTTAATCCTTATAAAAAAAAGGTCATGTCCACAAATGTTTGGAATGTCGATGTTTCATTCCAACCTATTATTAAACACAAAGCCTAATGTTGGAACCTTAACTTGCCCTTTTGTTGTAGATTTTTGTTCATTTGTTAGTGTGGTAGTGTGGTATTGTAATGGTTGTTTGTGTTTGTTTGTATTTTGCTAGTATTTGTGTTCTTGTTTGTACTTAGGTGGCTATCAGGTGCTGTGGGGTGAGGTATGTCGTATAAGCATGGTAGTCAAAGTGTGTGTTTTTGGGAGATGGCGCTTTGTGCAAACCAGGGTGTATATTTTCATGCTATCTATGTTCATGTGTATATTAAGATTATAATGTAAATTGTACGGTGTTAAATGGGAAGTATCTTTGCTGTGTATCTTGATATGCTATTGGTGTACCTTCTAAAGGCATGCATGCACTGATCTTAGTTGTTGGCCTGTTATGTGTGAGGGTGAGTTGGGATTCGAACAATGGTTGTTCTATTTTATGGTTCGTGTTTAATAATATGTTAAACACTAACTTTGGCATTTGCAATGCTTGTAGACTTTAACTATATGTTGTTGTAACCTTAACCTTAACTAATGTCTTTGTTTTATTAGGAGCCAATCGCCTTGCGTGTTTCACAGACTAGCTTCCATTTTGCAGAATGATTTGATTTCATTTGGTCCCTGTCTGTATATTAGACCCAGCTGTTCCTCTTGTACTTTACTTGCAATGGTTGTCATTTTGTTTTGCCCACCCTAGTATGCATCTACAGAAGCCCTTCTGCACGTTGGGTGTGGGCGAACATTTTGTGAATTTCGGGGAATGTTTCATTTTCATGTGTGTTTTTTCCCTTCCTCCCTGCTGCCCATGTACGGTGGCCGTGGCCGTACTGTGTGTTGGTGACGCAGGTCATCTTGGGCGTTTAGTGGAAAGGTTTTGATTTCACTGTCTATTGTTCATTTCAATTTGCCCCCATGACCTTACTGAATATGGTTGTGTGTGCTGGGGACTGCAGGTTTTTTAATGAGTTTTGCTGTATTTTTATTATAGGTGGTAACCAGAGTCCTCAAGAAAAAAGTGGGGGGACTCATTAACATACCAACGGAATGTTGCATCACCAGAAATTAGCATATCACGGTGCCCTCTGAAAAAAGTGGGGGACTCATTAACATACCAACGGAATGTTGCATCACCAGAAATGAGCATATCACGGTGCCCTCTGAAAAAAGTGGGGGGACTCATTAACATACCAACTGAATGTTGCATCACCAGAAATTAGCATATCACGGTGCCCTCTGAAAAAAGTGGGGGGACTCATTAACATACCAACGGAATGTTGCATCACCAGAAATTAGCATATCACGGTGCCCTCTGAAAAAAGTGGGGGGACTCATTAACATACCAACGGAATGATGCATCACCAGAAATTAGCATATCACGGTGCCCTCTGAAAAAAGTGGGGGGGGGTCTCCGTCCAGCGGCGTGTACCCTCGGCTTGAGCCCTGGCGGCAACAGTGCACGGTATAAGAACTTTTAACATAACATAACATTCTGTTTGTCCCTCTGAAACTAGTGCACAGGTACGGATCTACTGATACACGTTTCAGCCTTAAAGAGTGAATATCTCGAGTTTAGCCAATCAGATCGTCGGAATGTTTGTGGTGAGCACCCCTCCAGCATGAGTCCTAGCTGTATGCTAAAGTCTTGAACCCCAAAGCGGCCCATGTTGAGATAGCCTGGGCTGCGTAGTTCATTTTTCAGGATCTGTGGCAATCCCTATGCAAACAGATTTTATCTCGGAAATAATTTTGGGGATGAAAATGTTGCTGAAGCTTTGTCAAATGTGCACGATAGTTTGGATTGGCACAGACCAGTTGCATGCCAAATTTGGTGAACTTTAATGGGTGAAAACAAAGGTCACAGAGGGACACATTTTTCCATTTCTTATGTAAAGTTTGATGAAACCCTAACTATCAGTGCACACATGTACATTTGTTGTAGTAGCAACAATATAACTGAGGTTACATGTCCCATTACATAGAAAACAAAGAGCATTTTTTTCTCTGTAACCTTTGACGTCATCCAAGGAAGTTGACTAAACTTGGTCAAACATAGGCTACGGTAGATTGGAATACCAAATCTGATGTAATTGAATGCAGGTTTTCTTAGTTGGAAAAAAGTGCCAAAAACACACATTTTTCACTTTTGGTAGTATGTGATTTTCAAAAGACCCCAACAAAAAAATAAATGAATGCCATAGTTAATGCGAGTCTTATAGATGTGTGCTGTCATGTAAGTTAAGCTTTAATTTGTGGCGGATGGATTCTTTGTTTAAGTGTATAATTGAATTATATCACTGTTGTTTGCAGAGGACCACATGCCACCATTTTCTATAATCCCACCTAAAAGCATTGGGCAACACATGTACGACCCCGCCCATGACGTTGAATGTGAATGCAAACACATTCAAATGCACCCAGGTACACACACGCATGGCTTCTCAGCTATATTGTTTGAGCTATTGCCCATAATGCCTGCCAAAAGCAATGCTGCATTTTGAGCCACTTTGCCCCACTGCCGAGAAGGATCCCAGGTGGCAGCTGCGTCTGCGTAACTGGAAGAGATGATGTGTATGCGTACGTCCTCCATGGCAGGTTTGCTTGGGAGGAGTGTCCATTGGGCAGGTCAAGCTACAGTTTGTGCTGGAAAGGATCAGGTGAAAGAGCCAACCATGGGGGCCGCCACAACAGTGCTTGTGTGCATGCATTGGTGGGCCTCTACCAGTGCTCCGCACATTTGCGATCCAATGCGCCATGGCACAATGCTTCAGTGCAAACATTAGCCTCGCATTTAGAGCACTGGGAACATAGGCTGTTGGTCTCCTGCTTGACCCACTAATTGTTTGGGCCTCAGCATTCAGCTAGTTCCTCGCTGCCCTTGACTCCGCTGTTCTGGCCATGCTCGCTCCTTTCCCGTGAGTACTTTGGTCAACATGTTGTTCCTGCCATCTACCTGTGTCTCGCAACTGTCTCTTTTCGTAGAATCATCTACAGTGACATTGAGTGCTCAACCTCCTCTTGACTTCAGTGGAACAATCCTGAGTGCGATTGGAAGTGGGTTCTTCGACTCACCCAGCTGACTGCTGACATCGGGGTCTACCTTACAGCACAAGGCGAGGATGCTCTGGAACGGGTTTTCAATGCCCTGCTACTTTGGCAATCACTTTTATGACATTGCGGCAAGCTTGCTGAGTACTGGTGCCTGGTTTCTTGAGTCATGTCTATGGAAACTGGATAGTGTCTTACAAACCCCTTTCTTTTTTTGAGTTTTCCTACTTAAAGCTACACCGAGTAGTTGGAGTACAGCTTTTAGCATTTCAGCTTCACTGTCGCCAGAGCATGATTGCTTATTATGCGGCCCTCCACATGTTTTGAACTTTATTTTCCATCAGCCAAGCCACAAGCATAGTTAAGGCTGAAGGATCATGGGAATTTGAGTCCAGAAGCTCTAGAGGTACACACAATAAGTAACCACGTTCCCGAACAGTGTCAGTGTCAATCAAAGGTTTACCATTTGCTCTTTCTGGGAACGATATCATCAATATGGTCATCACTGATAAGAGGACAAGATAAACAATAGTATTAGATAGATGGGGGGGGAGCTTTATGTTTGTACAATGAGTATTTACCAGGCAATTTTGCCCATTACTATGACAAGGAGCTGCTGTTAAATAACTTTATTTATTTATTGCATTTATATAGCGCTACAAACCCTCAGGCATCTGAGCGCTGCTTATTATTACCCATGGTGTGTGGTGCTCATTTATGGGAGGAAAGGCTGAGTTTGGCCCCACCGGGATTTGAACCTGCGTTGGCAGGCTCTGCACGGATATGAAAGCGAGCGCTCTACTCGCTGTGCTCTCTGACCGGTTAGACCTTACGAGACCTTATGAGATTTGGCCACGTAATTTCATTTGCATCCTTTTTATCATCAGCTTTGAAAATTAGAAAAAAAAGTCTCAAAGATGACGATTCTGATAACTGATGAATACGGATATCGCTCTGCATATAATTTTTTTTATTTTATATGTAATATACTTTTATATTGTGTTGCACTTTTGATTGAATCTCAGACTTCTAATGATTATGACTCTGCGGGATTAGGATTATGTAACCCTTAACCTGATTTTATGCTCCATCTGTAGTCAAGGTTTACTGAGGTGGCTCTGTTCTTAGCTTCAAATAATGACGTATTTATGTCTTTACAGTGTGTTTTTATCTGTGCTTTCGCAAACTGTCAACACTTTTAAAGTTAGGTATTTGATTACTTGAGTGGGCGCTTGTGACTAATTGATCCCAGAGAAATAGCGCTGATGAAAAAGTGATTTGGTGATTTCTGTAATGATGTTAAGTGGCCTTGCAGAGCCCATTCTGTTGTCCTCGCTGTGCATGGCTCTGTAAGAAAAGAGGTGGGGTCGTTAGAGTCAGATGTGCAGGTCAGAAATACCCAGGAGCTGAGGGGTGTTCTGCTTCTAGGGATTCTGCAAGACCCTTGGAAGTGTGCTATCAGAAAGGGAGACCTCAAGATCCAAAGGACTTCAGCGCTTTGGGTCTCAATCATCCTTGGTGTGGAGAGTGTGTGAGGGGGCTAAAGATGAGAGCTTAGTCATAGCTTGATTGGTGCCGATGTGCTAGGGCCGGGCATGCGGCAGTCGTTTGTGGGGGATGTGTGTGTGTAGTGGAAGGTAGTAGGAGATCTTTGAGGGCAGTCGGCTAGTTAAGAGGAACACGTCTTTATTCGCTGGTGGTGGTCGAGACTTGGAAACAGCAGCGCTTTCAGAGAAAAATCTGATGATCCATGGGCAGGAGTCCACATTGGCTGGTCTTAACCCTCTCTGTATGATGGCCATAAGAAACATTGGTCAATGTCACACTGGTGCATTCTGATTGGCTGTCAGACAGTAGGTAACTGACAGGATGTTGCACAAGGGCATGACTTTGTTTTACCAGTTCTTTAGATATCTAAGGAAGCAGGAGAGTGGAATGGCCATATCCCCCCACCCCCTCACCCCAAGCGCATCATTACTTGGTGCCGTTGTGCCAGGAGTAGCTTCCACGTATCGTCACTTCTCTGTGCGGTTAGGTGCCTGCTCTCTCTGTTGCAACACAGAGGAAATAAATACTTCTATCCCACGGCTACTAATGGCATCAATATTGCCGCAGAGAAGTATGGGGCGTGCTAGACGTGGGACGTCGGGGCAGAGGATGTGCTCTACTACTAGCACTGATGAAGATACTCCACTGGTGCCTTCAACAAATCATGACCCCTGGCAGGAAGTCAACCCTCCCAAACTCTTGCCTTGGCTCCTCTAGTAAGATATCTCAGCTTCAGGGAGCTATCTACAACCTACAGCAACATGTTCTTCTGCCAGCAGGCCGATAAATGTAACACCTCAGAGTTGTGCAATAATAACACGTATTCTAGTCGCATGCAGAAGTGGGAGGATTCAGTCATAAAGCGCTATGAAAATGACATATTATTGTTGTCCCCTTGGTGACCAGCCATCTTTACTGCTGGATGCAGGAGCTTCCCATGGCCCCGGCTGCTGTGGGTAACTGACACTGTCCTGAGGCCAGAGCTGGTTATCCCATCAATATTTAGGAAGTAAAGGGCTCTCCTAGGCAGGAGTTGCTTGCAGGATGGATGGAAGGTCCTTTGGCTTTACATATGGATGTGCTAAACCCAGGTGGCTGTACAGGAAGTGTCTACTTAAGCAATAAACCCCGAAAAGGGGGGTGGAGGTGGGGGTAGGAGGCAGGGGACACATTGGGAGAAAGCACTTACCTTCATCCCGGTGTGGGAAGATGGAGGTCACCTGCTCTGAGGAGGCTCGGAGTGGGGCCTTTACCAATGTGGTAAAGACCCTGTTCTGAACCTTCTCATTGGTTGGGAGGCTGCCACACCGCCCTCTCCGGGATCTAGTCCCTTATAGAATCTTAACTGCCAATCTGCTGGAGATTACAACTATGACACAACAGACACTGATCAAACACACTTGTTCCAACACTGTTTTAAATAACCTCTTATTGCACTACTTTCCCACAATCTAACGATATCCCTGGGGTATTAGCAGACTGGTAATGCCCCACTGCACAGGGTATATTGCTATTAGTACCCTGACACGTTGTACCAGGGTACAAATAGTGTTTTTATCTTGAGTTGAGAAATAATGTGTTTGCCGTTTCTCAGCTCAAGATAAAAACTACAAATCAAGCTGGCCACCATGAATCGGGAACGAATCCGTACAAATACCCGAATACAAAAAAAGAAATGACCTAATTTATTTGACCGAAAATAGTAGGTATTTTGGTATATGTTTTGGTAAATAATAAGTGGGGGTTGGGGTAAGGCTATACAGGGTATACGGGGTATAGGGTCGGGGTTGTGCAACGGGACTCCCTAGCACTATAAAAAAAGAAAGTTTAAAAAGCCAAAAGTAATGTTCATTTTTTGGTCCAAAAATTTGGTGATTTCTCAGTTCGTTTTTTTTCCTTGAAAATATCATGGATATCGAATCAGGGTGAAGGGAACTACATTGTGTGCCTTCTCCCTTTCCATGGCGGCCATTTCTGGATCTGAGGTGCGCCCTGGTGACTATGAGGGACGCAGAAGTGCAAGGTAAGTGGGGTGGGGGTGGTTGGAAATGTGGAAAAGAGGCGTGGGGGTAAGGGGCAGGGGACGAGTTACCTTCATCCCGACAATGTTTGTCTGCATGAGCACCCAACAATTACCCAACAAACAAATGAGTCAATATCAATGCATTTTCTATGATGGCAACATTATAGTTGTCCCCAAAGATTAATCGGTCAATAACATCATGATCAACCCTCTCAATGATTGGTTCAGCTGCGGAACAAAAAAGATTACCCTTTTATATCAGGGACACATGGGATATTATAAACCTCCTCAATGGAATTTCCTTGGAAGAAGAATGTATGTGTGTTGCTGTTGATATGTCATTCATGTACACCAGCATAAACAGTGAAGATGGCCTCAAGGTAGGAAGATATTTCTTGATGGTCTCTCTCTCAGTTTAGCAGGATACACCACCATGCCCCCTCCAATCACTCAGTTTGTTCTAAAACAGCATCTATTTTTTGTTAGGATGTTTTCCAGTGGGTCAGAGGAATGGCAATGCGGGGAAAATATGCCGAACATACGTAAATCTCATTAGGGGCCACTGGAAACAACAAGTAGCGTGACATATTCCGAATAGATTCTGGAGGGAGAGCATTATTATTTGGTTATATTTTTATATATGCTATCTTTTTAATTTGTAGGTGGGCACAAGTTGAAGTAGCCAAATGTATCGAATTTACAAATGGGAATAATACGACGGATGTATTCATCTATACATTTGACAATGAGTTGATTGTTTTTCTAGATTTGTAGATCAAGTTAGTGGACTAATCCTGGAAATAAAAGTGTTCAGACAACAAATGGTGGGATATTGAGTTGTAATTGTAATTGGTTATTTATAACGCGCTTAAAACCCAGAGGTTTCTAAGCGCAGACCCAGGGATCGAACCGTGTGTTGCTAAGCGTCATCTTGCTTCCAAGACAAGCGCGTTGCCCTTGAGCTATCCTCCCGAGTTCTTCATGCTCCGGCGGCACATCCCAGAGCAGTAGCAGAGGTATATCACACGGGACCTTTTTAAAAGCAAAGAGAACAGTTTCCATTTTGGAGGATTTTCTGAAACAGCAAAACTTAGTAGGCTTGACCTATTGGAAATTAGAAAATGTTAATAGCATTACCTCTTCCACACAAAAAACAGTGTCCCAAAAATAGGGTGAAGTTAACGTATCTCCAGTAAGTTTGGTACTGAAACCACATTTAGATTTGTTACCGCATACGACAGACCGAGTTCTAGATTGAGAGAAATTCTAAGAATCACTGCCATTATGTATTGGAGGATGCAATATTGCCAAATCTAACTGGCAGGATGCACAGGCCTTGTTGTGAATGAACAAGAAATATTGGAGACATGGCCACCAGTGCTGGATTATCCATTAGGCCAAGTGGGCACCAGCCTATGGGCCCCGCTCCTTTACGGGGCCCCCACGACAACAGATCAAAATAAAGCAGTGCAGAAAATTAAAAACACATTAGGAGATAATTTGCCTGGGGCGGGGGAGAGATAAGGGGGGTTACATTTCAAATACACAGGGGTCCCCAGTCCCCACAGGGTTTAATCTGCCACTGATAGGAGAAACACAGGTTTTGCAGCAGAAGCCTGCCAAGTGTTTCAATGGTGGTGCATGCACAGTACATACATTCACTACTACTGAGCATGCAGGCACTGCATGAAAACATCATATCAATGACCTGACTAACTGTAAGTCTGAATGGGCCGTGCATGCATCAATTTGTCAGAGTGGCAAGCTATGCATAGAAAGCACAGTTGGAAAGGAAAGAGTGGTAAGAGTTATCCTGCACCAATGCACGTTGCAATGCGCCACAGCGGGGAGTCAGAGAGTTTGCAATTGTTGGGTGCCTCTAGGTCTGGAAAAGATCTGGGGCTACTCTAATGTCGGGACTGTCGGGACTCGGGGCTAACTAGCCTTTTGGTTTTAACCCCTGAGCTTCTATCCAGGAGTACAACCAAAATATCTGGGGCTATATCCCCATCTGGTTGCCCCTTAGTAACGCCTCAAGTAGGCCCGAACGGAAACAGAATGATGCCTTGTCACAAGGTTCAGTTGCAAAATGCCAACTGGTTTAAAAACAAGCCACGGGCTGCGTTTCTTTCTGAAATGACACTGCATACATTTCACAGAGAGGTGTTGGGATCCACAAATATGATCGATTATCTAAGGAGCAGATTGGGAATAACTGCATTGTTGACAAGTATCAAAGCTTCATAAACAACTGTGCTTTACTGTATAACTGTTACTAATTTAAAGAAATAATAGGGGCGAATTATGTAGTATTTCACGGTGATGCATGATTATGGAGAAAGTGTGAGTTTTCCCTCGTAATTTTATTAGTAAATTGGGTTATATTTTTAGTCGTTTTTTTTTATTGAACTGCTGCACCAAGTTGTCATTAAACAATGGTTGCCCTCGGGGTTATGTGAGAGGTCTAACCCAGACCTAGAAGCAACATTGGGCCTCATTACAAGTTAGCCGGTCTGGATATAACGGTGCCGGTAAAACCATACCGGCACCGTTTTCCGGACCGGCTAACTACGAGTTCTGTGGCCATGTGATGGTAAACCCTCCAGGTCTGACCTGGCGTGCGTAACGCCACATGGCCACGACGTACATAGAAACACCAGCACCATTACAACATGGTGCGGGTGTTTCCACTTCCCCATTCCGGTGACGTCCTATGGGACTCCATGAGAATGGGGATTTACAGAATGCCGGCTCCGGATTGAACGGATCACTGGGGCTGTAATGCCCCAGTAATTCCGGCAAGTCTGGAGCCGGTAAATCCTTACGGGTCCGGCGGCAGCCTGCCGGTTTTACCGGCACAGCTACCGCCGGACTTGTAATGAGGCCCATTGTATTTAAATGAATAGGTAAAGTCTGTTTTTTATGTCAATGATTAACCAGTGGCGGCTGCACAGTGTTGGGCAATGAACGTTGATCTGGTTGGGGGCGTGCAAACGCCGTGGGCTCAATTTGTAAGAAAACAGCTGCTTTGTTGACATGGTTATCAGTCCCTAACAGCATGTGGTCGTTTGAGCCAGTAGCATTATTTAATTAGTAGAATTTCTCTGGTCTTTTTCACCAGACATATTTAGTCCAATGTTCATCAACCATTTTACCAAATTTGGAATACCATCTTTCATCATTCCCTAAACTACTTTCTGTTATCCTTCTTACTATTTACCATTCCCCCGGCCCTACTCACTCTTTCTACGATGACTTTGACTCTCTACTTTCTTTTCTCCTTTCTTTGAATTCTTCTTTCTTTATTCTCTGTGATTTTAACCTTCATCTCTCGTCCACTCATCAGTCGTCCACCCTTATCCCTCTTCTTGAATCTTATTCACTTTCTCAGTTTCTGACTTCTTCCTCCCATGTTTCTGGCTCATCACTTGATTTAATCTCCTTTCTTTCACTTGACATCTCAGTTTCTTCGCATCAGATATATTCCTCTGACCACTCGTTATCTTTTTCCTTTTCCTTTTCTTCTGCTACTACTTTCTACCCTCCCTCAACTACCTTCTCTCATCGTGACCTTTGCTCTTTTTCCCCAACCTACTTTCTTTCCACCACTCTTCCCTCTCTTCCTGCTTTTTCCTCTCTGCCCATTGACACTGCTTTTTCTACTCCTGAGACCTCTTTTTCTTTCACTCTTGACCTACTCTACCCTTCTACCCTAATCTACCTTCTCACAAATCTTCACAACCCTGGCGGACTCCTGGCCTTTGCTCTCTCAGTTTTGCCTTTTGGAAAGCAGAACATAGCTGGAAAAAAAACTGTGCTCCCTCCGACCTCTCTTTTCTATCTGTTCTCCATGCTTCCTATGATGCATTTCTTTCGGCTGCTAAAAAGCACTTTTTATCCTCCCTTACTTCCTCTCTTGCACATAACCCCGGGGCCTTTTACAAGTTATTAACACATTTCTCTGCCCGACTACTTCTGATCCTTCTATCGCATCTTCTCTCTCTTCCTTGGACTTCTCTGACTTTTTTGTTACTAAGGTTTCTACTCTGCGCTCATCACTTGCTCATCTACACTCACAACCTATATGCCAGTGGCGTTGCTAGGGGGGGCCAAGGGGCTATAGCCCCTGGTCTTTTGGTTATAGCCCTGGATAGAATCTCAAGAGCTACAACCTAAAGGCTAGCTAGCCCCCAGTCCCGACAGTCCCGTCATTAGCATAGCTCCGGGTCTTTTCCAGACCTAGCAACACCCCTGCTATACGCCCATCTCCATCAACTCATACTACTCTCTATTCCTTTCTGCTATCGTTTTCATCTCTCACCAACTCAGACACAGCTTCCTTACTTTTCCATGGTTCTCCCGCTGCCTTTCCAATTGACCGTCTGCCCTCTCCTTATTCCTGCTGTTTAGCCTGTGATAAACATTTCCTGGCATCCCTCTTCATTCCGTCACTCTCCTCTGAAACTTTTCCTTCCCCCTTCAAGCATGCTCTAATTATTCCTATTCTGAAAAGGCCTTCCTTGAATCGCTTATTACTATCTAACTATCGCCCAATCTCACTTCTCCCTTTCATCTTTAAACTTTTTGAACGTGCTCTGTACTTGCAAATCTCCTACTTTCTTAGTCTTCATTCTCTTCTTCCTCCGACCCAATCTGGCTTCCGCCCCCACACACTCAACTGAAACAGCTCTCCTACACGTCACTAATTCACTTCTATCTGCACGTCACTCTAAATCCTCCTCTATTCTCATTCTTCTCGACCTGTCAGCAGCCTTTGACACGGTCGACCACCCCTTTCTTCACTCTCCTCACTAGGTCCGTCTACTTCTATCACTCAATGCTTTCAATCATATTTTTCCAACCGTTCCTTCTCCGTATCCTTGGACAGGCACACCTCCCCTCCCTAGTATCTCCAATATGGTATAGCTCAAGGTTCGGTGCTGGGTCCTTTGCTTTTCTCTATATATATCATTCCTCTAATTTCTATAATTGAATCATTTAATCTTTTCTTTCATTTCTATGCTGCCGATTCACAAATCTTTTTCTCCTTCTCGACTCTTTCTGAGTCTCTTCATGCCCCTGTCTCATTGTCTTTCTGCTCTCTAATCCTGGATGCATTCCCACTTTCTTCATCTTAATTTCCCGAACACTGAGATCCTCTACTTTCCTCCTGTTTCACCCACTCCTCCTCAACCTCCTCCTTGTATCTGTTTTCCCTCCCTCTTCTACCTTTTTCAGCTTCTGCCCACAATCCTGGGGTCAACTTTGACCCGTTATTTCCTTTTTCTTCACATATATCTTTGCCCACACTTGTCGCCTTTTCTCTTTAATGTACGCAAAATACATCATTTCCTTTCCTTCCTTCCTGCTAAACTCCTTATCACTTCCTCTATTTTTCCCCACTTGACCACTGTTCTGCTTTACTCTTCCTTCCTCCCACCTTACTCCTCTTTGTTCTGTCTTTAACTCCCCTATTTGTCTCTTAGTCTGCTTCTCCCTACGACTCTCGCCTCCTTTTTCACTTTCTCTGTATAGTCTTCAAGTGCTATCATGGCCTTGCCCCTCTCTGTCTCGCTTCTCTCATCTCACCGTATACCAGTGCAGAGGAGCAGCTGCATGCCTCTGCAGGAAACCCCACCCCTACCTCCCATATGTTGGAAGCCTAAGATTGTGCCGTGCTGACACCAGCAATTATGCCAATACTGCAACGTATGTTCGAAAGAAGATACCCATTGAGACAACCCTAACAAATATATCCTAAAAGGATGACAATTTGAGGTACGAGCTCCCTGAAGGAATATAAAAAAGAGCAAAGAAAGAAACCTGTGAAGTCGTAAGAGAGTATGAATAACGTCTCAGGATACCGGATGAAGAGGATGTATGGATCCTACAGAAACTAATAGCCAAGTAAGGAATCAAGAAAACCCTTAAATACGAAAAAGATCAGACATGCACAAAGTGCTGCAGAGAATCAACTGTTCAATAATTGTACAGATGCTGAAACGTAGGGTAGACTGAGTTATCATAGAAGCAGGCTATATTTAGTGAATAGAAGACAGACAAAGCCGCCATTGTATAGGAGCTGGACACCGGTATCATACATTTTAGTAAACCAGGATGCATGAAGGAGAAGGGGAAAATTGTGTCGCAGGAAGAGTAAACTGAATTGTGGAGCTGCATAGCGAGGTTGTTTGGTCTGAAGTCAAGACTGAGGGAGCCATGGTCAACTGTCTCTTCTGGAAAGTATTGAACATGCAAGGATGAATCATCTCTTGTTAAGGTGCAGAGAAAGAACACCAAGAGTGCCAAGTTTAATTAATTTAAGACATTTAAAACCTGCAAAATTGACCAAACATGGTCTGCTGTCATGTGAGCCAAGGATGAAAATAGAGTTTGAACTTGGAGTCCTAGAACACGATAGTGAGTGCCCGCAGTACCATGTATTCCCAGAGACAAGGATACTTTGCAAGGCCAAGTTCAAAGACAATCTTCATGCCCGAAGACTTGGGTGATGACAGAGGCTGGGCTAATTGGGTGGGGAGGTAGAGTCAGGCCCCATCTCTGTGTACCTGGGTCTGGGCTTACGTGCTGCTATGTGAACCGAATGTTCCAGACATGGCACAAGTATGCCAACGAATTATGGTGGGCCATATGATGAAGGACCTTAGAGTTGGAAAACCAATGAGAAACTGTGTATCTAAAGTTTCTGACGAGGACATGTTTTAGAGGTAGGCATATGTTGTCTACCTGACAGTGGGCAGCCATTTACAATCCTAGTTCCTATAGATAATATATTTAGATGTTCTCCTTAAGCCAATCCTGACCCCTAGTAGATGTTTTATTTGCCACGTAGTATGACGTCACCTCTGACATATTTTATGAATAACCATGTTTTTATGAAAAGATTGTTGAGAGAAATTGAGCGTACATCCGTTGATGTTCGTTGTTATCTTCAGAGTTGGTTCTGTTATTTGGACTCAGAGTTACTCTGTGAAGCCACCCATTGCATGCACGTTCTTTAAGGGCCCTAAACTCACCCCCTCACGGTCCCTTTGCTCTCAACACCTTCGTCTTCTCACTACCCGAAATCTGCCTGCACGTCCTCACATGTTCAATCTTTTTCTCTCCTTGCTCCCAAGTCTTGGAACGCTCTCCCACATGATGTCCGTGCATCCCCCTCCCTTCACATATTTCGCTCCCTCTTAAAAGCCCATCTTCTCTCTGATACTCCCTCCTTAAGCTTCTGCTTGGAAATTGTTTTTAATAATTGCCTGATTTACTGTATCGCATTTGATCTGTATGTACAGTGCCTTGGAAAAGGAGCTTAAGAAATCAAGAGACAATACAAATAAAGACATACTTGGTCAATCAATTGTTTTCAGAAGGTGTGCAAGGAAAGCATTCCGATTGTGTCCCGAAATACCAAAATGCAGCTTTGGCCCACACACATTGCCATAATATGCCCCTTCTTATAAATTTTTTCAAAGGTGGGCACTCTGTGCACTTTTGCTCAAGATTGACCAACTACATATATGTGTATATGTCTATGTGGAAGTGGCGAGGGAGTCAAGGTGGGGTGGAGGGGCATAGGGGGACCCCCCATTTTACAAACGTGTAGAACCCACATTGACAGAGCAATACATTGGCTAAGCATTGGCAGCTCTGGCGCGGCAGTTATTGCCATAATAATTATAGATCTCAAGGAAACAGACGTGCAAAGGAGGCCAGAGTATTACTTATTCTTTTATTTATTTAATTATGTATGGTGCGCTTTAGCTGGTGGGTGTCAAAGCACAATACCAGAGCTCCAAAACTGACAAGGGAGCGTTTATGTGGCATGAAGATTATAACATATAAGGGGCGGGAATTATGCAATATAAGAGGGTGTGGAGTTAGCAGACCCCCTTAAAACTAGGAACGTATTTAGTGAACTCTATTGTTCACTCCAGACGAAATAGGCCTTAAAATATGTAACCTGTGAAGTGGCAAGTACACTTAAGAAAAAAGGCACCCCTGCAACAAGTCTGGCTATATAAGTTAGGGGCAGCTCTGGCAGGCGTTTAAGGCCTACATCAGAGGCATAGCAATGGCGACAGAACTTGGGGTGTTGCGCACCATTAGGAAAGACTTATCGGAATTAGAAAAAAAGATACGCACCCTAGAAATGACACATGCGAATAACCCCACAGCGGATACGCTAGATGAATTGAACTTGGGTCGAGAAGGGCTACGTGAGATCGCAGATCGGGAGTTACCATACATGGCGAGTCCAGCAGCGGCTAGGTGATGGGGCGATGGGGCGAGGGCGACCGTCTCGGAAATCTTCCATCCAGGCTCATTTGTTGTGAAGCTGGGAATACTGGAATCCGGCTGATACACAACCAGGATTGGGATATAATTCATGACCTCTCACGAAATAATGGAGTGTTCCATGCATACTAGGTGGAGCTGTATGAGGCCCGTGTCGATAGGTCTCCTGCTGACATAGATGCCTTTTTAGTGAGCTCGTGCTCACTGTGGTATCCGATGAGACCAAGGAACGCCCGGAGCAAACGGTTAAGTCGGAAGAACTGGCTAAAGCTATCGAAGAACTGTTTGTGGGTAAGGTCCCGGGGCCAGATGGTATCAAATTGGAACGGTCTGTGGATACCAGGTTTATTAGATATGTGGCAAGAGGCACTGACTGCTGGGATTCTCCCACCAGTGGTTCGTGACGCAACTATTATATCGCTCAAGTCTGATAAAGGCCCATTCGATTGTGGGTCGTATCAGCCACTTTCTCTGATAAATACGGGTGTCAAACTGTTTGCTAAAGTGCCGGCCAATCGCCTTTTACCATGCATGTGCACATTATCCATCCTTACCATGCAGGATTTATCCCGGGGAGCTCAACAGTGGTTCATCTATGAAGACTTTTTAACATAATGGTGCTGATCAGTCCTACACTATGTGCAGTGGCCGCCTCACTGGATGCGCAAAAAGGCCTTTTTGTGGTGCTGGAGAGGTGGGTATTTGGCCCTAACTTTAGGCAATAAATAAAACTGCTGTACACTCTCCCGACCGAAGGTGTATACTCTCCCGACCGAACAGTCAACTGTCTGATACGATACACTTGACCAGAGGTACGTGACATGGTTGTCCCTTGTCACCTCTGCTCTTTGCCATGGGCATAGAACCTCTCGCAGACCTGGTCAGGGTAAATACATAGGGGTATACGTGTTACTGGTACGCCAGAACTAATATTGCTGTATTCGGATGATCTGCTCTTATTTAGTAGGGATACACACGTCAATCTGGAACCAATACTTGTGCACGTGACACCTTTTGGCTTGTATTCTGGGTTGCGTGTCAGTCGTGGCAAGTCAGAAGTGTTGCCCCTCACTGTGGTTACACTGCCTGCACCGCATCACAGGGCCATGACGTGGTCTACCGAGTTAATGAAATAGTTGGGAATATGTGTGATTAGAACGTACCAAACAACGTGATTTGATAATAACTAGGGCAAATATGAGAGGCGACTAATGCAAAGCTGGACAGTGGGAAGCTCTTGCCAATGTCGCTGGCCGGATGCACTGGCCTTATTAAAATGTTGGTTTTACCCAAGTTACTATACCCCCCATTGGCCTGTAAAGAAATACTTTTGGAAGTTATATACTAATCTGTCACAGTTCCTGTGGCACTTGGGAGTAGTTAGGGAAAATGGGTGCATTTGACCACTTCTCATGTTTCAGGCAGGATTAAAGCCCCTGATTTCGAGTTATATTGGATCGCTGCACAGACGCAATCCACAACGTACTCGTATTGGACGTCACAGACACCGCCTTGTGTCAAAATTGAATGTATGCAGCAGGTGATCGCGATATCCGCACGCTATTATTAACTAATACGTATGTGGATTCACGTAGATTTGACCCGCTTTCAGCTACACTAAAAACATGGCGGAAGCTATTTTAAAAAAAGGGTCCAAAGGCATTATACTGTATGAGTGTCCCCTTATGGCGCTCGCCTGACATCTCGCCCAGTACAGACAAGGCTGTTCGATGGAGCTGGAGGGGAGTGAAGACAAATTGGGTTTGGGGATATGTACTCGAACAGGCTCTTTCTGACACTAGAGGCTACCGGTATTGTAACACCTGTGTTCTGTCTACATTACTATAAACCACGGCTTTAAGTGGGCCAGAGCTGTCTTCAAAAAGGGCTCCCGAGCTGGGGCCATAAAGGGGCCCACCACCGACTAACCTCAGCCACGCTGACACCTCAGGTAGCCCACGTAGTCGAAACACTGTACGGTTACCCGGGCTGCCTGCAGGTGACAGCACTTCGGATTAGAAAAATAGAAAAGGCATTGCCTTTTCTTTTTTCTAATCCGAAGTACTGACACCTGCAGGTAGCCCCTGTAACACTTGGCTTCATGCTGTGTGATAGCTTTACTCAAAAACAAAAGGAGAGCTAGGCAGTCCAGTCCTCCTCCTGTTTCTGAGCATAGAGACATCAGCAGCAGGCAGACCTTTCATTCAAGGAGCCTGTGGTTGAAGCGTTGCCTACCATGCGGCTTCTTGAATGAAACGGTTGTCTGCTGCGTCTAAGAGCTGGGGCGCACTGGTGCCACATCTTTGGTGCTCCCAGCGCCGCCTTTTGTTTAAAAGGAGGGCCTGGGCACATCAAAAGTAATAATGACAGTGCGCACCAGCTCTACTACTTTTATCAGTCCCCTGTCCCTTAGGTGAGGGCGGTCTCGTTTGAAGGCATGCCCTAAGTACACCCGTGTTTAGGCCACACCCCCAATGAGAGCCCCCGCCCTCGATTTCTAATCCCACTTAAAGCACTGCTTTAAGTGTGATTAGAGTATATCTTGGGAGGATAGCTCAGGGGCAACATGCTCGACTTGGAAACAAGACAACACGGAGCAACCCTGGTTCGATCACCGGGGCCACGCTTAGAAACCTTTGTGTATTAAGCGCGTTTTAAATAACCTATCATATCACTGCTATAGACCGAGGGCAGCTTTTAAAGCTAAATTGTCATCTTTCCCGAGTGAGCCAGTGAAGGACCTTATAATTAAATGCATTCTTTACTCGCAAGGCTGTCGACATATTATCACGACCTTGCACACACTAATACAGAAAATGATGCCGTTGGCACTAGATCATTTACGCATCTTTGTTGGACGGAGGATATGGGTACGAACTGTACGGACAGGCACTGGCGGGATATGTGCAGCTTGACTAATGGTTTCTTTTAACTCAAGGTTTCCGTATGCTACAATTCCAAGCATTAAACAGGCTGCTTTACACGCCAGTTAAAATGCAGAGGGTCAATGACGATAATGATGGGCGCGGCCCTATGTGCATGTAGACAATGCGGGGTACATGTTATGTTATGTTACCATAGCTTGATAAAGCGCATTATCAGCAAGGGGTATCATGGCGCTGCTACTGAAGACCAGGAGGATGACTCGGAGAGAGCGAGAGGAGAAAAAAGTATCCTCTCCAGGTCAGTGGGGATATAGAAATGTTTTGAGAGCCTTACGGAAATGAAGGTAGTCGTCAATAATCCTGAAAGTCAGGGGCAAGGCGTTCCAAAGGCACATGCTGTGGGACTGCTCAGCTCTCCGACCCTTCTGGGTAGCAATGTGTCAGATGGTGGAGGAGATGGTGGGTAAATCACTGATCCCTAGCCCCCGACTGGCTGGGATTAAGGGCCTCACGAGCCAATTCGTGAATCTGCTAGTGTACTAGCAAAACGATGCATACGTAAGAGATGGATGCGGCCCCTCCGGTCGACGAGTGGTTGAAAGACGTAGCATGGGCTAACGAAAATGAGGAGCTGTATGTCACCATGCTACCACATCCTTGCATCCCAAGGATATTAGGGGATATTATAGGAACTATCTATTGAAAAGACCCACTGGCGATGTAGATGCGCAGGATTTATTTATTTATTTTATTTTTTTATTTGTAATGTGCCGGTAACTCGCGAGTTTCGGGGCGCAGAAACATGGACACGAAGACAAACAAAAAAGGGACAAGACAGTTCCTAATGAAATCAAAGGTTTAGTGGGTCAAGGAAGGCGAGGTCAATTAAAGAGATACGTTTTCACTAACTTGGATGATACTCCTCAGTAATGAGTCTGCAAATGTAACAAGCTTTCTGCCCATGGGTCGGGGGATTGTGGAGGGAGTAGGTGGCAGAGGATGGAGGTGCACACTGCTAATCACATGTGGTGGTGGGTTCAGACCAATGGGAATGTGGATGTAACTTGACTTATGCTGGGAAATTGGGGTCTGCCTTTGGGGTTACCGCTGTAATTGTATGACCGTGATAATAAATAGAGTGCTAAAAAGGAAAAAAATACAGACTCTGCACTCCCCACCCAGGCGAGCCCAGCAACCATCCATCCACAGGGCAACCCAACCAGCCACAGCCACGGGCTCTGAAACCACACAGCACGTGCAAAGCTGGCAAACCCCCCATGCACATAGATACAGTAAACTGCATTGCAGAAGGGTGGATTAGGTGCATGTAAAGATATGCAGCAAGGCTAAGCAACATATATAGCACACACTGTAGACATTGCGCAGATATCAGGAAAAGCACGCTTTCGTAGACAGTAAGCATGTCTAAGGTTCTTGGAAGCGCATACATTGGGAGCTTTAAGATAAAGCTATGCAATAAGGTGAGGCCTGTTATATGAGAATAACCATAGACATTATGCAAACATTCGGCAAAACGTACATTAAGTGAGCATAAGGGCATGCAATATAGACATGCAAGGCTATGTGTTAAAGATGATGCAATATGTTTATTAAAGAGGCGCTCCCCTACGGAGAGTACGGAACCATGGTGAAGATGGGCACGCGTCATCAATTTCATGAAGACAAGGGTGATACATGTGAGAAATTAATTAAGAGAACAAGCAAGATACCATAGATGGGTCCCCACATATGTGGCTCCTGACTGTGGCCAAAAGGTGCCCTGGGGTCCCCTCGCTAGCCTGCCAATCATGCAGGGCATCCTATAGTTCTAGCCAAGGCAATGCTGCCCCTGTGCACACTCTTGCCCTCTCAGTCACTGACCCTTCAGCATGGTGCCTCCCTCACTCCCACAGAAAGCACAGTGGCAGGCTTAGTGGATGTGTGCTGCTACAAGAACTGTGCACTGCTAAACAGCATGTGCAAGTGAGGAAAATGTGAAAATATGTATACAGACTCCAGTCAATGCTTGGCTCTCAAACAGAATGAGAACTAAACACAAAGGCCCTCATTACAACATCGGCGCTAAACCATGGCGCTATTAGCACCATGGTTGCTGCCGGTATTGTAACGAGTCCGCCATGGTGAAATGGGGAAGTACCACCCCATTCCAAGGTTGGCGAGGCGGTACTTCCCCATTTCACCATGGCCCTTCCCCATTGCCATTTTTGCCCCATGGGGCATAATGGGAATGGGGAACGCGGTAATTACGGTACCGCAAATTGCGGTACCGTAATTAGCACCAAGGTCCCTTTACGGGTCCATTCCTTAATGGCTGGTAAAACCGTTAAATACCGTTAAGGTGGGAACCCGCAAAGGGACCTCGTAATCAGGCGCTAAGGGATTACCGGTACCGGTACCCTTACCGGTACCGGTAATCCCTTAGCGCCAGGGTCGTAATGAGGCCCATAGTGCCGCGCTCCAATTCGTAATGCCAAACATGGCACATTTCGTAATACGTGAGTGTACGAATTGCTGCCGACATTGTGCAGAGACCAGCACTTAAAGTGCAGACCCCCTAGAGCGTGTGAAGATCTGCAGACAGTGTCACTGTGCAGTCTGCATGCAGTGCTGCAGTCCATGTGCAGTGCTATAGGTCGACGACCAGCGCCACAGCCAGTGCACATGCATGTCCGAGTGCCACAATGTGGTGCAACTCACAACACGCGCATTGAATGCAAGAACCTCTGCCCTGCTATCCCTGAAATCTTCCCCCTGAGACGCCTCCCTTTCCTCCTGCTTCGCCCCTGGGAGCCACAGGTGGGCTGACAAGCATGCTGCGACTCCGATCCACTCAAGGGCACAGAAAACACAATTTCTCTCCACATGGGTGCCAACTTTTCATTGTCACTACAGGGCAGAATTTCCCACACCGAGCAAAGCGAGGGAGGCCTACCCATCCCAAGGTCGACACAACCCATTTTAGAACACATTTTGCAGCAAGAATTAGAAAAAAAAGCCGTAGGATTTACGGGTAAGTCTAAACATATAACATGTCAGCAACATTTGCCTAATCTGCTGAGCTGACTTTCCTCAGCATTCTGCTTTTGCATCCCCACTGCCTCTCTACTTCTTCTGTGGCTGCCAAACAGTGTTGGCCTGTCCACCCCTCTTGCTCCCCTTCCACCCCATAATTAAGGCTCATGTGGTCCATTGATGAGGGGCGTTCCCACTTTGAAGTGATCACCACTTGCTAATTTTGCAAGATGTATGCTAACACTTCACTGAGCATCTGCCCAGTAGGGGAGGAGCCAGAGCCCTGTCACACCGCATGATTTAAATGCACACAGCACTTAGTCCCTTTTTTGTTTTAGTTTTTGGATACCCCACACAAATACATGCAGAATATTCACGGGGCAAAATGACCCTCCTGCACCAATGATTAAAGGAGTACAGGGTCAACTGTCCCCTCTGCACCTGTGCACTCTGCGCCGTTGTCCGCCCAGCATCCAAGAGATTGAGTCCCGATCGCCCACCTCTGCCTGGTGTCGAGAGTGGACATTTGTCGCAATGCCCACTGCCTGACACCTCTACATACCACAAGCAGTGCAGTGAACCCTTATACAAAATACATGCGTACTAAGCACCTTCTCTCCATGCAAGCTGTGGTGCAGGTGCCTCAACGAGTCCTCAGGGCCTGCCTCTCTACAGGGAGATCTTGTACCCAAGCGGTACTGGGACTCAACCTCGGAAAGGCAGAAGGACCAACACCATCGGCAGGGCCTGCATGTCAATGGTACAGCATATTGTGAGGCACCCCAGGGTGTGCAGGCCCAGCAGCCCATCTAGTCACCACCCCAAACCCTCTAGATACACCCCAGAGAACAGTTCAGGACTCCCAGGCCCATCCAGATAATTGAGGCGTCCATACATGAAGACTACATACTGACACTGCAGCCGGGATTTCATTCATGAAACCCCTTCCCTTCTTATTGGTCAAGAAAGAAGTGTTATTTTGTGCCGTGCAGATGTTTTTGTATGTAAGATATATTTCTGCCTCAAAATGCTTTGAAAGTTGAGTGCAGTGCTTCCCAGTCATTGTTATGATCTCTATTATAAGATCACATGACCCATTCCTGCCCGGAGCCCCACTAGAATATAGCTGAGTCTCAAGAGAAATCCGTTCCAGCTGTCACATAGTCACTGACATAGCAGTCCCCTCTGCAACTGAACATTGTGCACGGCATGCTTTTTAAAATGTGTTAAACTAGTCACCTCTGCTAGTAACTGAATTCTAATTAATATGAGCATGCAATGTCATTTTCTTTTTATTTTCATGTTTGCACAGACTACCGTCTTCCGAGGGGCCTTCATCCACCACAGCACTTCGAAGCCACAACAATGGCAGCAGGCGCTATACAAATATCAAATAGCATACCCATAGGTCCATCCCTACTCTCAAGTCTGTCCCTACCTTTTGTCCCCCCCACCCCCTGCCTCGAGGCCCATCCTTTCACTGAAGCTCATCACTGCAGCTCATCACTGCCCTGACACCTTCCATGCTCAAAGGCACACCCCTGCCTGGAGTTCCATCCCGGCCTCATCCTCACTCTGGCCCCATCCCTGCTTTGAGGACAACCTTCTGTCACCAGATTGCAGAAAGGGAGGGTTGAAGACTCCCCTGCTTCTTCAAGAAGAACATAAAGGTTGTGTTGTCCCTGCTCTGAAGCTTGGGAAGAAGGGGCTTCAGTGCCAGAAAGATGGCTTTCAACTCAAGAAACTTAAGCCTGTTTTGGGGATTTGAATGGCCAGGCGTCCTTAGATTCAGGCAATGCCCCCCATCCAAATTCCAAAGAACCTGTTGTGGAAGAGATCTGGTGAAGATTTGGATGGTAAAGTGCTCCTTTTCTGAATATTTGGCTTTCAAGATGACTACTTGGGTGATTGAACCAATAAGGAGAAACTCAAGACTCTCACTGGATCTCCATAGCAAGATCCCAGTTTTTTGCCAGATGCCGCTGTAAAGGACCCATCTTCAGTTTGGTCAGAGGAAGGACATGAATTCATGAGACCTAGAGGCATCTCAGACCACCAAGCTGATATCTGCGTGCAGGACGGTCTTGTAAGTTCTTGCTCTCTTTGCTGGGAAGGCAACGCCTTTCCTTGAACACAGTCTCAGACTGCTTCGATGAATCATCTGGGTAGAGAGAGGATAGACTTTGGGAGATGTATAGAAATGCACAGGTCTACTATGTTATTGCACACCTTGTGTAGACTTGCCTGAGGCTTGCTGAAAGACGTGGTCAGAACTAGACAGTCATCGAGGTAAAGGCAGAGAGGAATACGCTCCTGACGTTGATGTGTCCCTACCACGGAAAGAACTTTCATGCAGCCTCCTGGAGCTGCATCCAGTCCAAAGAGCAGGCAGCCCTATTGCTAATAGTCTCTCTCTATAGCAAAGCATTTAAAGCATCTAAATCCTCTAGGGTTAGAATGTGGCCTTATACAACCTGGAGATCCGCTCAGCGCATCCAGTCGTCAGGCTGCAACCTCTTCAAAATCTGTCAAAGTCACCATGTGGAATGTTCCATTGGAAGGTCCAGGGTGGGTCTGAGAGCCCCGCTCCTTTGGGGAAACAGGATATAGCTGAAGTAAAATCCCCGACCTCTCGGATGTTCCACCAGCTCTGTTGCATAGACCTGGAGGACCCTTTGCAGTCTGTTCCTCAAGTAACTCCTGGGAGGATTTGTGGACTTTTAGACAAGAGTCAGGAAATAACCCTTTTGGACGATGCTAAGAACCCAAGAGACCAGAGTTATCTGAACCCACTGATGGCAATGGGATAAAACTCTGCCAGCTACAGGGCGTGACTGCTATCTTCCCCTTGTGGAAGTCAAACAGACCTCTTGGATGTGTTGGGGACAGTTAAGGAAGGAACCTATGTCTCTTTGGGCAGCGGGAATATTTGAATTTGAGCCCCTGCCACACTTTGGAATTCTGAAAAGCCTGTGAATGCTGGTGCAGTTTTTTGCTGGAGGATTAGGAAGTGAACAGAACGATTTCAAAGTCAATACCCCAGTACTGCACCTATGCAAGACTTCATCCGTAGTAAGGGTGAAAAGCATTTGGGCATCAAAAGGAAGGTCAAGTACCGAAGGTCAAGGAAGGCAGGGCCCACACAGGCATGTATTCTACTCTCTACCGCTCGGTTAACAGCCCTAGAAAAAGCATCTGTCAAATCTTTTTCCCTTCTGGGGACCAGAAGGCAAACTTCTGCACCTCCTCGGTTGGGGAGAACTTCTGAAAATGGATCCAAATTGGCACCATTTTTTAAATTGTAACATAACACGATTGGGACGGCAGTAAGTGGATGAAAGGAAAGTGTAGCATATTGATAGGACCTCCTGTTCTGAGTTTCCCAAGCCTTAGCCGCTTTAGATAGCACTAAGGAGGACTGAGGGGTGTCCAGTCAAATGGTCGAAAATAAAAGATCGAATGACCATTTGATCGACAGTCAAATGGTCGGAAAAAAAAGGTCGAATTTTTTATTTATTTATTTATATATATATTTTTTAGTTTTGGTTGGTTAAAAAATATTTGTAATAAAGAAAACGGGGGGTTGGAGGGGAACCCCCCCATAAAAAAAAAAGAAACAAAAAGAAAAAATCAACCATTTTTTTCGACCATTTGACTGTCGATCAAATGGCATTCGATCCTTTGGTTTTCGACTAAATGACTGGTAACAGGACTGAGGAGCAAGAGGACCCTTACTCATACGTCTTGGGAGGATAGCTCAGGGGCAACGCGCTCGCCTTGGAAGCAAGATGACATGGAGCAACACGGGTCGATCCCTGGGTCTGCGCTTAGAAACTTCTGGGTATTAAGCGTGTTATAAATAACCTATCATATCATATCATACTGAGTGCTGCTGAAACTGCAGATGGCTAAGCTTGTAGGTGGCCACTAACTACAAAAGGTTCTGCTTTATGTCTAAGGACTAGGGTGTGGGTGCTGAATTATATGGTTTTTGCCCAGTAACACACACGCATTACAAACCTATCTGATGAATTTACATACCTGGACCTCTGTCGCTCGAGGGTGTTCAACCAACAGCGCGTTGGGACCATACCAATGGTGCAAAGTGCTATACAAATGACAATTACAATACAATTCAATAAGCAATCATTGTTCAAGAAAGGAAGGGTCTATGCCTCAGACTGTCTTATTTGATTCTGAAGGGGCCGGCCTAGGGAAAAGAAAGCTCTTGCAGGGTGCATATCACCAGTGCCTGAATGGCCTTCCTCAAGACCATGTTGTATCCCTGTTAGATGCTGGGATATTCCTGTACACTTAACCACTATTTGGAGAAGTGGTAGGTTTGTCGGGATAATCCGGAAGGGGTAGAGGAACAGGGTCTGGAAAAGATACAAGCTTAGTAGTTGGACCAACCAGAGCCAGAGTGGAAGCCGCTAATGGAGTCTTCTGAGCCAGTGAGCAGCCCTTCACCAGAGCCACAAAAGAGCCCAGGAACTTGTCGGAGACAATGGTCTGACCACGCTATGCATCATGCTCACCACATATTCCCAGCATTCAAAGGTCTGAAACTGCGGTATGTTCCACTGGGAAAGGCGAGGATGCCAAAGGAACACCCTTGGGTAACACAATGAGCCTTGGATGAGTGTGTGCATGACACACATTAAACCGAAGTGGCCTTGGTACCCGGCCGTTCGTATAGAAGAATTGGAGATGAGACGCATGAATATTGGATCCAGATTGGGAAAAAACCTCCAAATTTAGAGATGACGCGATCAGTGGAGGAAACTGTGCACCTTTGATTGGAGAGCAGCAAACAACTGTACCCGAGGACCTGCAAAGTGCTGTGAAGCATCGAAACCCAGGTCCTTAATGTCTGAGAGATACATGTCCTTGCTCTGAACCAAGGGTTTTGGAACCAAGGAAAACACCAAAGAAAACTAGCATAAGGGGCTGCACTGTACTGAATAAGGATTAATTTGTGTCCTCGTGCCACCTGCCTCCCGCCCCCACCCGGAACAGCTGTACCCCTCCTCTTTCCCCGTCTGTACCCTACCACCCGTTGTATATCTGTTCTGTTGTTACCTGTGAAAAGCGCTCTGTTATGCATCTGTACTGGTGTATACCTCTGCAAAGCTCTCTGTTATGTATGTGTATTGGTGTATACCTCTGTAAAGCGCTCTGTTATGTATATGTAATGTTGTATACCTCTGTAAAGCGCTCTGTTATGCATCTGTAATGTTGTATACCTCTGCAAAGCGCTCAGTTATGCATCTGTACTGGTGTATACCTCTGCAAAGCGCTCTGTTATGTATGTGTGTTGTTGTATACCTCTGTAAAGCGCTCCGTTATGTATCTGCATTGGTGTACGCCTCTGTAAAGCGCTCTATTATGTATCTGAATTGGTGTACACCTCTGTAAGGCGCGCTGTTATGTATCTGTATTGGTGTACGCCTCTGTAAAGCACTCTTTTATGTATCTGTATTGGTGTATACCTCTGTAAAGCGCGCTGTTATGTATCTGTATTGGTGTACACCTCTGTAAAGCGCTCTGTTATGTATGTGTATTGGTGTCACCTCTGTAAAGCGCTCTGTTATGTATCTGTATTATGTACGCCTCTGTAAAGCACTCTGTTATGAATCTGTAATGTTGTACGCCTATGTAAAGTGCTCTGTAATGTATGTGTATTGGTGTACGCCTCTGTAAAGTGCTCTGTTATGTATCTGTAATGTTGTACACCTCTGTAAAGCGCTCTGTTATGCATCTGTATTGGTTTACACCTCTGCAAAGTGCTCTGTTATGCATCTGTAATGTTGTATACCTCTGCAAAGCGCTCAGTTATGCATCTGTACTGGTGTATACCTTTGTAAAACGCTCTGTTATGTATATGTAATGTTGTATACCTCTGTAAAGCGCTGTGTTATGTATCTGTATTGGTGTGTATACCTCTGTAAAGCGCTGTGTTATGTATCTGTATTGGTGTATACCTCTGTAAAGCGCTCTGTTATGTATCTGTATTGGTGTATACCTCTGTAAAGCCCTCTGGTATGTATCCGTATTGGTGTATACCTCTGTAAAGCGCTCTGTTATGTATCTGTATTGGTGTACACCTCTGCAAAGTGCTCTGTTATGCCTCTGCAAAGTGCTCAGTTATGCATCTGTACTGGTGTATACCTTTGTAAATCGCTCTGTTATGTTATATGTAATATTGTATACCTCTGTAAAGCGCTGTGTTATGTATCTGTATTGGTGTATAACTCTGTAAAGCGCTCTGATATGTATATGTAATGTTGTATACCTCTGTAAAGCGCTGTGTTATGTATCTGTATTGGTGTCACCTCTGTAAAGCGCTATGTTATGTATCTGTATTGGTGTATACCTCTGTAAAGCGCTCTGTTATGTATATGTAATGTTGTATACCTCTGTAAAGCGCTGTGTTATGTATCTGTATTGGTGTCACCTCTGTAAAGCGCTATGTTATGTATCTGTATTGGTGTATACCTCTGTAAAGCGCTCTGTTATGTATATGTAATGTTGTATACCTCTGTAAAGCGCTGTGTTATGTATCTGTATTGGTGTATACCTCTGTAAAGCGCTCTGTTATGTATCTGTATTGGTGTATACCTCTGTAAAGAGCTCTGTTATGTATATGTAATGTTGTATACCTCTGTAAAGCGCTGTGTTATGTATCTGTATTGGTGTATACCTCTGTAAAGCGCTCTGTTATGTATCTGTATTGGTGTATACCTCTGTAAAGCGCTCTGTTATGTATATGTAATGTTATATACCTCTGTAAAGCGCTGTGTTATGTATCTGTATTGGTGTATACCTCTGTAAAGCGCTCTGTTATGTATCTGTATTGGTGTATACCTCTGTAAAGCGCTCTGTTATGTATCTGTATTGGTGTATACCTCTGTAAAGCGCTCTGTTATGTATCTGTATTGGTGTATACCCCTGTAAAGCGCTCTGTTATGTATCTGTATTGGTGTATACCTCTGTAAAGCACTCTGTTATGTATCTGTATTGGTGTATACCCCTGTAAAGCGCTCTGTTATGTATATGTAATGTTGTATACCTCTGTAAAGCGCTCTGTTATGTATATGTAATGTTGTATACCTCTGTAAAGCGCTCATTTATGTATCTGTATTGGTGTATACCTCTGTAAATCGCTCTGTTATGTATCTGTATTGGTGTATACCTCTGTAAAGCGCTCTGTTATGTATCTGTATTGATGTATACCTCTGTAAAGCGCTCTGTTATGTATATGTAATGTTGTATACCTCTGTAAAGCGCTCTGTTATGTATATGTATTGGTGTATTCCTCTGTAAAGCGCTCATTTATGTATCTGTATTGGTGTATACCTCTGTAAATCGCTCTGTTATGTATCTGTATTGGTGTATACCTCTGTAAAGCGCTCTGTTATGTATCTGTATTGATGTATACCTCTGTAAAGCGCTCTGTTATGTATATGTAATGTTGTATACCTCTGTAAAGCGCTCTGTTATGTATCTGTATTGGTGTATACCTCTGTAAATCGCTCTGTTATGTATATGTAATGTTGTATACCTCTGTAAAGCGCTGTGTTATGTATCTGTAATGTTGTATACCTCTGTAAAGCGCTCTGTTATGTATATGTAATGTTGTATACCTCTGTGAAGCGCTCTGTTATGTATCTGTATTGGTGTATACCTCTGTAAATCGCTCTGTTATGTATCTGTATTGGTGTATACCTCTGTAAATCGCTCTGTTATGTATATGTAATGTTGTATACCTCTGTAAAGCGCTCTGTTATGTATATGTAATGTTGTATACCTCTGTGAAGCGCTGTGTTATGTATCTGTATTGGTGTCACCTCTGTAAAGCGCTGTGTTATGTATCTGTATTGGTGTATACCTCTGTAAAGCGCTCTGTTATGTATATGTAATGTTGTATACCTCTGTAAAGCGCTGTGTTATGTATCTGTATTGGTGTATACCTCTGTAAAGCGCTCTGTTATGTATATGTAATGTTGTATACCTCTGCAAAGCGCTCAGTTATGCTTCTGTTCTGGTGTATACCTTTGTAAAACGCTCTGTTATGTATATGTAATATTGTATACCTCTGTAAAGCACTGTGTTATGTATATGTAATGTTGTATATCTCTGTAAAGCGCTGTGTTATGTATCTGTATTGGTGTCACCTCTGTAAAGCGCTGTGTTTTGTATCTGTATTGTTGTATACCTCTGTAAAGCGCTCTGTTATGTATATGTAATGTTGTATACCTCTGTAAAGCGCTGTGTTATGTATCTGTATTGGTGTATACCTCTGTAAAGCGCTCTGTTATGTATCTGT